>NC_091068.1:48559730-48869230 GCF_000393655.2 Nicotiana sylvestris
TCAAACTATCATTGATAATTATGTGTTTTTATTATAATTTAAATTCATATTTTTAATAACTTAATTGTACAAATTATATATATATATATATAATTTAATTATTAACTTAATTGTACAATGTTTACATTTTCAACAACCAGTATAAGATACTTAAACAAAAGCAATTTTAAGCTAAAATACTATACATTACTGCGCTACAAGGCTCTAAATTTACTATGCTAAAAGGGTGTACGGTTTACTACGCTAAAAAGGTCTAGATTTTACTACGCTAAAAAATAATCTAAACTAACCATAAACAATAAATAAATTTAATTGCAAATAAAACACAAAACGGCATGAAAACACATATATATAAATCAGGATATTAACAGACAAATTTATATTTTTTTAGAAAACACTAATATTAAATCCGGATAAATTTAACATGCTAGTTTCGAAGAAAAAACACAAACCGAAATAGAACACATACAAATCAAATAATATGCATTATTATAAATGTTTCAACTTAAAATAAATCGAAATACCTCGATTTATAATTTTCGGAAAGCAAAAAGATTGAAATTTTGACTCCGGAAGTGTGAATCAACAATAACACGAAGCTCTACTCGAATGTGGGACCTACGTTCTTCAAGTTTTATGTGTCGGGGGGGACCCCAATTTTTTTTTTAAAAAATGAGAGCAGAAGCGGGTATGGGGTGAGGGACCAAGAAGAGAGGGGAAGGTTAAAATAATGGAGGATGAATCGACGAAGAAGACGAAAGGGGTTTAAAAAATGTATGTATAGCACCACAATACCTGGCGCTATACATTAATGATGTATGTATAGCGCCAGGTATTGTGGCGCTATACCTGGGCGTGTTAGATTTTACAGTATAGCGCCACAATACCTGGCGCTATACATTAATGGTGCCGTTACTGTTAATGTATAGCGCCAGGTAATATGGCGCTATATATAAAAATATAATTTTTTTTACCACCTATTTGTGTACTTTGAGTCCAAAAGAATCACATTTTAGTTCCAGACTTTGATAATTATGATAGATGGTGGCGCTAGCTAGTGGCTGTGACGGCTAATAATGATAGTTGGCAATATATGATAGTGATAGCTGATGGTAACTGGTGATGGTAGTGATAATGTCGATTTGTGGTAATGATTATAAATGGTGACTAGTGGCTAGTTTTGGTAATGACTAATTGTAATTATTATCGGTGGTGGTGATTATGGCTGAGAATGGTAATTAGCAATAATAATACTTCCTCCGGTCCAAAATAAGTGATTTTTTGACCTTTTATTTGTGGTCCAAAATAAGTGATTTTTTCAGATTTCAAGAATGAATTAATTACTTTTTTCCTACATTGCCCTTGGAGTAAATAATGTTGGAGTATGTGTTAGGAGTGTTTATGTGAAGAGATAGTAAAGGTTAATATGATCAATTTCATTAATAATTAATGCTAAAATGTATTTTTCTTACTATGTGTGAAAATAACA
This sequence comes from Nicotiana sylvestris, assembly GCF_000393655.2. Lineage (NCBI taxonomy): Eukaryota > Viridiplantae > Streptophyta > Magnoliopsida > Solanales > Solanaceae > Nicotiana > Nicotiana sylvestris. The sequence goes on from NC_091068.1 coordinate 48,561,220, forward strand.
AAAAATTACTCATTTTGGACCGGAGGGAGTAGTTAATAATAGTGGCTAGCGACAAGTAACAATGAAAGTAGATGGACTGGTTGTGAAATGCCTTCTAGAATCCCTTGAATATAAAGCATCCTAATAACATTATGACTTTATTATATGTCTTGATTATTCCGACCGATTAAGTAGATATAAGAAAGAAAAAATTGCACACTTAATTATTAAGATTTAAACCTTCATTAACTGCAAACAAGATGATCCGAATAAGAAATTAAATATAATATATCCCAAGGATTGACAGTACAAGTCATGAGCCACTAAGATTAGATTTACAAAACTAGTAATAAATTAAATATAACATATGTTTGGAATATACATGAATAGAATAGAAATCCAAAACTACCAAAGACATGCGGTAGCTGTATTTGGAAAGCGTGTACATCTTTAATGTCAACTTCCGTCATCCACATCAGCTCAGCTCCAAGATTTGCACGCAAGGTACAAAAGTGTAGTATGAGTACAACCGACCACATGTACTCAGTAAGTATCCTAACTAACCTAGAGTGACGAGGTCTCAATTCAAGGATACTCACTATATATATACATAACCTGCACAACTCAATAACATATCAGTATACCCAGCAACAGTAATGAAGTTTAAATAGGAAATAAAGGTACCATCAAGCAGTGCACATATAAAAGATGTGCGCAAGCTTTTTAACAGCTCAAAATGTAAAGAAGATATGTTTTTGATATCAGATAATACGTCAACAATTGCATATATAGAAGATATGCCCAGATACTACTCCAGTTTAACAACTCAACATATAGAGAAGATATGCGTCCAACTTCATTAAATCATCAAAGCTTGCATATATAGAAAATATATGTAAAGTATCAAATAATTCTTCCACATTTGTATATAGAGAAGATATGCATGAAACATCAAGAAATCCTTCAACATTTGCATACAGAGAAGATATGCATGATTACTCAATTAATCCTTCAACAATTGTATATATAGAAGATATGTATGATTAAACAAGTCAAGTCACACGGATTCACATATAGAGAAGATATGTACATCTCATCAAGAAGGGTAGCATATAGAAAAGATATGCATAAATGGGATGTATACATTTTGGAACTAACATATAGAGAAGATATACAGTAAATGCGTGTATACATCCAAAGAATTTGAAAATAGAGAAGAGATGCAAAGTCCAACCAAGGATCACTTTTGCATAACCACGACAACAAAAAATCTGTCGATTTCTCACAATTATGTGTACACCATCCAGAGAGAAACATGAGAGGATGACCCTAGGTGAATAAATCCTTATCCACATGCTGCACGAATAACTCACATGTGATGCACAACTCACGTGCCAATAATAAAAACCGCACGAACAACTCACATGCCAAACAACTCATCTCGCACAGACCACTCACGTGTTGATAATCCAGTCCATCACACATAAGGCATATAAGAATGCGTATATACAAATAAAGAATATCAAATTACATACTCATGGATTGAAGAAGATATCATACTAAGGTACATGCATGTGCGAGTGTACAAATACAACATAAATCATAGGGATATTCCATACAACAACAAGTATCATGCTCAGAATAAAATCAACACATACACATGATATCTAGCATGATTCACAGAGTTCACGTAGTTATACAAACATATAAAGTATGATAACAAGAAGCACAATATCCAAATTAAGGGATATCATAACCTAAAGACTACTCCGATTATGAATTATACATAGCACCCGCATATACGCTCTTCACCTCGCATAGACGTCGCTTCTCAAACATTTCAATTATACAAACAAAATCATATCATAAGGTTTATTCCCTCAATAAAATTAGGCAAGATACTTACGTCAAACATGCCAATTCAATACTCTAAAAATGCCTTCTCGCATGAATCGTCCCCCAAACGGCTCGAATCTAGCCAAAAGCAACTCAATAACATCAAATAATATCGTAGGGATCAAACCCAAATAATAAAGGTTGAATCTTTAATTAAATACTCAAAGTCAACCAAAAAGTCAAATCGGCCCGCATTTCAAAACCCGACAAAACTCACAAATCCCTATTACCCATTCGAATACGAGTCCAAATATATAATTGATTTTCAAATCCAACCTCAATTTCATGTTCAAAATTTCAAAATTTATTCTTTTAAATTCAAGTCAAAAACCCTAAATTTCTTCTCTTAAAATTCTTGATTTAAGTAAAATAATCCATGGAAAAATAAAGATAAAATTACTTACCCTCATGATTTGGGTATTTCTCTCCTCCAAAACTGCCTTACTTGTGCTGCAAGAACTCAAAAACTAAAGGAAATAAACTCAAAATCCGAAATTGGATGTTTTAAAGCCCTGCCAGTCGTCCTTCTTCGCAATCATGGTCACCAACCTTGTGATTGCGGTTCACAAAATCCTAGCATGATTTTACCCTCCGCGATCGCAGCCAAGAACCTCCGCGATCACAATGAACAAATTCACCCAAACTTGCTCAACTCTTTCCCGATAGCTTTTAGTATAATGATCATAACTTTCTTTATAAAACTCCAAATGAAAAACAATTTTATTTTTCTTAAAACTAGACACAAAGTGGTATAACTTTTAATTTAGGATCATCTCAAATTTCTTACAGATTGCAAGATATAAGCTCCTGAAATTAGCCTAGTGATAGTAGAAATTTCTTCTACGCGATCGCGAACAAGACCTCTATGTCTGTAATTTACAAGACCCAAACTGTAATTACTCTTTGCGAACGCATCCTAGAGCTCTGCGACCACGATTCATATACCTCTATCCAAAAATCAGTAATTGAAAAGGGCCTAACAATTGTCTAAAACTACCCCGAATCACATTCGAGGCCACCGGGACCCCGACAAGCATACCAACAAGTCCCGATACCTAATGCAAACTTATTTTCACGATCCAAAAACCCAACCAGTCATGATGGCGTATAACATACTTGCTAGGAAATCCGGACATAACAATAAAGAACCAAAATAACAGAATTTAGAGAAGTATTATAAGTCTGAAAACTTGACAAGAGGGGTTGCTCTGATGGTAAGCAACCTCCACTTCCAACCAAGAGGTTGTGAGTTCGAGTCACCCCAAGAGCAAGGTGGGGAGTTCTTGGGAGGGAAGGATGCCGGATGTCTATTTGAAAATAGCCTCCCTACCCCAGGGTAGGGGTAAGGTCTGCGTACACACTACCCTCCCCAAACCCCACTAGTGGGATTATACTGGGTTGTTGTTGTTGTAATATAAGTCTGAAATCTCAATAACATAATAAATACAATAAATGATAAATTTCCCAAATTGGTAAATACAAGGTTAAGAGCTGTAATAAAGAAATACAAGTTTGAAATAACCAAATACAATACTATTGACAACAATATATAAGAAAAGAGACGCCAAGATTACGGTCGAGAATGCAATTCTACCTCGTCTCTCAACGATCAGCTTCGCTATAAGCTTAGCAGCTGATGACTGAGTCCAACACTTGAATCTACACAATTAAGTGCAGAGTGTAGCATGAGTACAACTGATATAATGTACTCATCAAGTATCATAACTAATAACGGTGAGGTAAAAGAAGCATGAAATATAAATAATACTTGCTATAACATGTACAATCTCATCAATTTAACAAGTACAGAATAATAACATGATCAAGTCATAAAGCACAAAATGAACCATCTCTGTGTGTGCAATTACTCAAGTTTTCTGCTCAGTTAATGATACAACATATTAAGATAAGATACAAATAAATTAGGTAATTAACCACAAAATTGCAAGTAAAGATGAAATGCAAAATCCAAAACAAACATTGGCCAGATTTTCCTCAATATTTCCATATCCGTATCAAACCACTGATAAGTTTTCCTCAAATTTGTGTGTACACCATCAAGAAGGCACGTGAAAGGGTGACCCTATGGGTATAAATTCATATCCACATGCAGCATGACCAATTCAACGTGCTATCATCCCGACATGATGTCATGACCCTGAACCCGGACCCCGTCGTGATGGCGCCTCTCGTGAAGACAGGGCCAGCCAACTATTCCCAATTCGATGTTAAACAGTTAAATGACAATAAAATAGTCTGAAACATGATCAATAATACTAAGTAGCAGATAATATCATAAATACGCGGAAGGACAACCCAATACAGCCCGATACTGGGGTGTCACTAGTCATGGACATCTATACATCCTACTACAAATCCGATAAGTCTATAAACTATTACAATTGTTTGATCAGAAATAAAAGTGATAAAGAGGGAGAAACACGGGTCTGCGAACGTCAAGCAGCTACCTCGTGAACTCCGAATGTCCGCCGGGAGCTCTCAACTCGCACTGGCAGGATCAACAACGCCTGAATCTACGCACAGGGGTGCATGGAGTAAAGTGAGTACTCCAACTCAGTGAGTAACAAATGTAAATAAAGACTGAAAGCAAGAAATCACGTAAGGTACAAAACATTCTATAATGAAGCAGTAAAACCATTTAAAATCAGTAAATCAGTGAAAGATAGGTAAAATTCTTTAAGTCAAATATAGTTTCATGAAAAGCCTTTTTTGAGGATTAAGCAGGTAATTGACAGTCAATTATGAAAAGTAAACACATAAAGGCTCGCCCCTCGGGCACAATATCAACAAATCCGCCCCTCGGGCAACATCTTAGAAAAGTACCAGCCCCTCAGGCAATCACATAGAATAATACCAACCCCTCGGGCTCAATCTCACATCACAATAGGTACCCACGCTCACTGGGGGTGTACAGACTCCTGGAGGGGCCCCTTACGGACCATGCGCAATATCAAGCCACCTCATGGCATCATCACTAGGCCCTCGACCTCATATCAATCAAGCCACCTCATGACGTACATATCTCAGGCCCTCGGCCTCATAATCGGTATCAAATGTTCCTCACAACATAGGCCCTCGGCCTTACTCAGTCAAAATCCTCACAAGCCTCTCGGGCAATAGTGAAACATGTGTTTCTCAGCCCAAACATTATTTAAAATATCATTAAAGTACTAAAACTGAGTAAACATGGCTGAGGATGAAAAACAGTGGAAAATAACATGACTGAGTTCAAGTATAAGTCAAAAGAGTGAGGAAATATCAATAAAAATCCCCCGAAGGTTTCAAATAGTTGGCACAAAGTCCAAATATAACATTCAACCCAATTAATGATAGTAAATAGATTTTAGTCAAATACACGGTAAAACCATCAATCGGGACGGACCAAGTCACAATCTCCAATAGTGCACGACCCCACGCTCGTCATCAAGCATGTGCCTTACCTCAATATAGCATAACGATGTGCATTTCGGGGTTTCAAACCCTCAGAACGTCATTTACAATCATTATTCACCTCGAACCGGTCAAATCTCTAGCTTGCGATGCCTTTGCTCCTCGAATCGGCCTCCACTCGCGTCGAATCTATCCAAAATCAGAACGAGGTTGTCAAAATATGCTAAGAGAACGAAGCCCAAGCGAAAACAATTAATATATGACACAATTCCCGAAATTACCAAAACCCGACCCCCGGGCCCACGTCTCAGATTTCAATAATTTTTACATCAATAAGTTCCTTATCTCCCCACGAGTTCATACATATCAAAAGTTCTGAAATCCAACCTTAAATGTTCCACCAAATCCTCAATCAAATGCCTAAGTTTCCAAGCCCTATTTTCCCCAATTTTCACCCTAAATTTCCATGATTTCTAGCTCTAATCCGTGTCATAATAGCATAGGAATGAGTTTTAGGTCCAAATTCCTTACCTCAATGAAGTTCCCTTGAAATCCCTCTTTCAAATCGTTCAAAAAGCTCCCAAGCTGAGATAAAAATGGTGAAATTAGCTCAAAATTCGCGAAGGCCACATTTTATACTTTCTGCCCAGAACTTTTTGCATCCGCGGCCCAATACCTGCTTCTGCAGTACTGCATTTGCGGTTACTTCTCCGCTTCTGCAAAAATCACTTAACTCACTATTTTTCGCATCTGCGATCCCTCATCCGTATCTGCAACATCGCAGATGCGGTCCATCTCACCGCTTCTGCGGTCCCTGAGTCCATCAGGACTTTCCGCTTCTACGACCTCCCTCATCGCACCTGCGGTCCCCAATGATAGTGATACGCTCTCTTCAGCTGACTTGGTGAGCCACACTTCATTTCGGGGTCATGTATCTTTTGTTTCTCAAGAACTGTGTTTTGAGGTATAGCCGAGGCCTTGATGCTGGCATTTTCATATTACTCTTCAGTTGTACTTAGAGGTTCCGTAAACAGGTTGTGGGTGGTGGTTGATGTTGGGAGTCAAAATTAGATATGTTGGTATCTGGCAAACATGTTTTTCATTATATCTATATACCTGTAGTGTTTTGGAATTTTGAATGAAGCTGCTAATGAGAAATAAAATGGAAGTTGCTAATGAAATCTTATTAGTGTTTGATTAATGGAGTACATCTCCCCTTTATTCATGAATGAGTTTGGGTAGAAGTAAATCTAACAGGCTTGCTCATCCGGGTTTACTCGGTTGAGCGCCGGTCGCGCTCCCTGAGTTCGGGGCGTGACAAACCTGGTATTAGAGCCTAAGGTTTTAAAGTATCCTAGGATGTCTTGGGGCCGTGTCTAGTAGAGTCCTTCTTATTAGTGTATCGTCGACCACATCTATAATGAGGAGGCTACTCGGAGATTTAGGAAATTTCACACTTCTTTGATATTCCAGATCGTGCGATAGAGCTCAAGATAGGGAGCTAATTTCCTCGTTATGTCTCATTTTCTAGATGAGTAATCAACGAGTTCGAAGCAGCGAGGAGGGAATGACCCCACCATTGAATTTGGGGGAAATTGCACTAGAGTTCTTTGGGAGAATACGTCGAGCCATGGAAGGGTTGGAAGAACTTGTTGCTCGGGGAAGTGTCACTGTTCCTACCAATGTCACCGCACTGCCGGATCGTGTGGGGAGATCATATAAGAAACGAAAGAGGGTTGTTGGTACTAATGAGCCGGATTGTTCAGTTTGCAAGAAATGTCACCTGGGGAGGTGTTGGATGACTCTTAAAATATGTTAATGTTGTGGAAAGAGCGGGCACAAGAAGAACAAATCCCCTAGGTTGGGTATACCTATCTCTGTCTGCCCGGTATGTGGTAAGGAACATTTGGCGTCGTGTTGTGAGTATGCTTAGCAACGTGTTTGGGGTGGTAGATCTGAGAAATTCCAAAGGCCCACACAACTAATCGGTACTGGAATTGTTACTTCCGCATTGGAAGCTTGGAGGAAGGATAAAGAGGATGCTTATGATGTATGCAAAAAGGGTAAATATCAGAACAATGAGGCAAGTCAATTTAGTGGACCTCATCCCCGATATGTGAAGTGTGGGAGATATCATCCGGTAGTATGTAACTATGGTACCTATGTATGCTACAAGTTGGGTATGAGGGGTCACATTCAGAAAGATGTCATTCGTCTCGCTAGATCATGGGAAGGGGTGTTACACAGTCAGCCAGTTCTGCAGCTACTACATCCACAACACCTCCCTCAGAACCCCTATGCTTCAAATACCAAAATGAATCTGCATTCAATCCGAATCACACCCGCGGTCCCCGGGACCCCATCCAAACATACCAAAAAGTCCTAAAACACTATACAAATTTACTCGAATTCTGGAACCACATCAAACAACATCAAAACCATGAATCACACATAACTTAATCCTAATAAAACTAATGAACTTCCAACTTCTAAAACTAATGTTTAATCATATCAAATCAACTCCGAATGACCTCAAATTTTGAACACATGTCCCAAATGATACAACAGACCTATTCCAGCTTCCGGAACCAAAATGTGAACCCGATGTCAACAAAGTTAACTCTCGTTCAAACCTCTCAACCTTACAAACTTTCAACTTTCTAACTGTCGCCAAAAAGTATTAAATCAACCTGCAAACTTCAAAATTAACATCCGCACTTACGCCTATGCTCAAAATCACCATATGAAGCTATAGGAACCAGCGAACTCCATTCCGAAGTCATCTACACAAAAGTTAAACTCTGATCAACTCTTTTAACTTAAGCCTCCAACCATGAGACTACGTGTACCAATTCACTTCGAAACCTTCCCAACATCAATCTCAATCACCCCGCAAGTTAGGGCTGTGCACGGATCAGATCGGATTGGATCAGATTTACACATTTCAGATTCGGATTCTAGAAAATGCAATCCGAATCCGATCCGAATTATATCGGATTTTAAAGTTTGGATCAAATCGGTTTCGGATCGTATTATTATGCCTCAAAGTTGAAAACTAATATGTATATTTCTTTGTAAAAGAGGCAATACATTAAGAAAAAATCATGTTTATGCAATTATGAGAGTACTATGGTGCCAATATAGCTAAATCCAGCAATTTAAAGGTAATAGCTTGGAGGAAGATGTAAAGGAAGTACTGACTATCCGAAATTAAAGTGTAGTATTTATACATGCCCTAATAATTTTGGATTTTGGATCGGATCGGATTAAAATTTATCAATCTGAATCCGATCCAAAATCTAAAATTTTAATAAACAATCCGAAATCCGATCCAATCAGAAATCCAAAATTGAATGGATCGATTCGGATTTCAGATATCCGATCCGAATGAACATCCCTACCGCAAGTCACATAACCACAAATGAACATAGAAGAAGCAATAAATAGGGAACATGGCTACAATACACAAAATGACCGGCCATGTTGTTACATTTTTCCTCTCTTAAATAAAATGTTCTTCTTCGAATGGGTCTAGAATCATACCTGGAGTCCCAAATAGATGTGGATATCTGCTATGTATCTCTCTCTCGGTCTCCTAAGTAGCCTCCTCAACTAGCTGACCTCTCCAATGAACTTTCACTGATACTATATTCTTCGACCTCAACTTTCAGACCTGCAGGTCCAAAATGGCCGCTGGCTCCACATTATAAGTTAGATCCCCATCTAGATGTACCGTGCTGAAGTCCAAATATGTGGCGGGTCACCATAATACTTCTGAAGCATAGAAACATGAAACACTAGGTGAACACCTGACAAACTAGATGGAAATGCAAGTCTGTAAGCCACCTCTCCCAGTCTTTCAAGCACCTCAAAAGGACCAATATACCGAGGGCTCAACTTGCCTTTTTTCCAAACATCATCACACCCTTCATGAGCGAAACTCTAAGCAAAACCTTCTTACCCACCATATAAGAAATATCACAAACCTTTTTATCAACATAACTCTTTTGCATGGAATATGCTATATGAAGGTGCTTATGGATCACCTTCACCTTCTCCAAGGCATCACAAACAAAATCAGTGCCCAACAATCTAGCCTCCCCAGGCTCAAACAAACCAACCGGAGAACGACATCTCCTCCCACATAAGGCCTTATAAGGAGCCATCTGGATACTCAACTGGAAGCTGTTGTTGTAGGAGAATTCTGCTAACAGAAGAAACTTATCCAATGAAACTCAAAATCAATGACACAAGCACGTAACATGTCCTCAAGTATCTGAATAGTGCGCTTGGACAACCCGTTCCTCTAGGGATGGAATGTTGTACTCAACTCAACCCGTGTTCCCAACTCTTGCTGCACCGCTCTCCAAAACTGTGATGTGAACTGAGTGCCTCGATCCGAAATAATAGACACGGGCACACCATAAATGCGAACAATCTCATGAATGTAAATGGGAGCCAGCCACTCTATAGAATAGGTAGTCATCACCAGAATGAAGGTTGCAGACTTAGTCAATCGTTCCACCATAACCCAAACTGGGTCAAATTTCTTCAAGGTCTATGGTAAGCCTACAACAAAATCCATAGTGAGGTTCTCCCACTTCCACTCTGATATCTCCAATCTCTGAATCAACCCTCCCAGCTTCTAATGCTCATACTTCACCTGTTGACAATTCAAACACCGAGAGACATAAGAAACAATATCTTTCACCACCAATAGTGCTATTTCAAGTCACAATAAATCTTTGTACACCTGTGTAAATGGAATAGCGCGAGCTATAAGCTTCCTCAAGGATCAAATCTCTCAATCCATTAATATTTGGAACACAAACCAAGTCTTGAAGCCGCATAACACCATCATCACGAATCACAACCTCCTTAGCAGCACCTTTTGCACCGCGTCCCTCAACACTATCAAATGAGGATCATCAAACTGATGAGCTCTGATACGCTGAAACAATGATGACTGAGCCATAACGCAAGCAATAACTTGGCTAGGCTCCGAAACTTCTAATCTCACAAACTAATTAGCCAAAGGATGAACATCTATGGCTAGTGGCCTCTCCGCTACTGGTAAATACGCTAAACTGCCCATACTCTCAGCCTTCCTACTCAACCTATCGGCCACCACATTAGCCTTTCCTAGATGATATAATATGATGATATCATAATCTTTTAGCAACTCTAACCATTTCCACTGCCGAAATTAAGGTCCTTCTGCTTGAACAGATGTTGGAGACTTCGATGGTACTATAGACCCTACATGGAACGTTGTATAGATAGTGCCTCCAAAGCTTCAACGCATGAACAATGGCTACCAAATCTAGATCATGCATATGGTAATTCTTCTCGTGAACCTTTAATTGTCGGGACGCGTTGGTAATCACCCTACTATCCTGCATCAATAATATATCAAGCCTAATAGCGATGCATCACAATACACCGTGTAAGATATCGAACCTATAGGAAACACCAACACTGGGACTAAAGTCAATGCAGGCTTGAGCTTTTAAAAGCTCATGTCACACCCGTCACACCATATGAAAGGAGCACCCTTTTGGGTCAATCTAGTCAAAGGTACATCAATGGAAGAGAAACCCTCAATAAAATGGCGATAATAACCTGCCAAAACCAAGAAAGCTCCGATTCTTAGTAGTTGAGGACGATCTGGGCCAACTCCAAACTACCTCAATCTTCGTCGGATCAACCTTGATCCCCTCACTAGACAACACATGGCCCAAGAATTCCATTGAATCAAGTTAGAACTCACACTTGGAGAATTTAAGCATATAGCTTCTTCTCACTCAAAGTTTGGAGTACAATCCTCAAATCATGCCCATGATCCTCCCGGCTACGTGGGTACACCCAATATATCATCAATGAATTCTATAATGAAAGAATTAAGATATGGTTAGAACACACTATTCATCAAGTGCATAAAGACCGTTGGGGCATTGGCCAGCCCAAAAGACATCACAAGAAACTCATAGTGCCTATAACAGGACTTGAAAGTTGTCTTCAAAATATCTAAATCCCGAATCTTCAACTGATGATACCCTAACCTCAAATCATTCTCCGAGAAAACTCTATCACACTGAAGCTGATCAAATAAGTCATCAAAGCATGGTAGTGAGTACTTTTTCTTAATTGTAACTTTGTTCAACTTCTTGTAGGCAACACACATCCTTATAGTACCATCCTTCTTCTTCTCAAATATAACCGATACACCCCAATGTGACACACTAGTCCTGATGAACCCCTTATCAAGCAACTCCTGAAACTGTTCCTTTAACTCCTTTAATTCTGCTAGTGCCATATGATACGGTGGAATAGAAATGGGCTGAGTTCCTGACACCAGATCAATACCAAAATCAATATCCCTATCGGGTGGCATGCCGAGAAAGTTTGAGGGAAACTCATCTGGGAATTCTGTCACTATCAGAATTAACTCAGCGGTAAGAGCACTAACATTAACATCCCGCACGAAGGCTAAATATGCCAAACATCTCTTAACCGTCCATTGGTCCTTCAAATGTGAAATAACTCTATTGGAATATGATCAAGGGAACTGCTCCACTCAAACCTAGGCAACCCCAGCATCGCCAACGTCACAGTTGTAGCGTGACAATTGAGAATAGCATGACATGGGGATAACCAATAGATGCCCAAAATCACATTGAAATCAATCATGCTAAGCAGTAAAAAGTCAACTCTCATCTCATAACCCTCAATAGTAACCACACATGACCGATATAGATGGTCCACAATAATAGAATCACCCACCGATGTAGATACATGAATAGGCATAACTAAAGAATCACATGGCATATCCAAATAATGAGCAAATTATGACAACACATATGAATAAGTGGACCCAGGGTCAAATAATACTGAAGCATCCCTGTGGCACACTAAAATAATATTTGTGATCATGGCATTGGAAGTAACTACTTTCGACCTAGCTGGAAATATGTAGCAATTGGCCTGACCACCACTTGATCGACCTCCCTCTCTAGGGCGACCTCGAACTTCCTGAGTACCACCCCTAGCTGGCTGTGCGAGTGGGGTGACTGCTGGTGCTAACATCATAGGTTGAGAACTCTTCTATGGGACCTTACTCAACAGTCTGGGCAGAGATGATCCAAGTCTCCACACTCATAACAACCCTGCCTTAGAGGAACCTGGTAACTTGAATGGTTGCTCATAAAACCTTGAACAGATAAAGCACAGTAGGAACTCTGTGCTGTCATTGCACTGAATATGATTGAGTTGGGTGAGCACTATGTGAACAGTGGCTAACTGAAGCACCACGATGAAAATGACGAGCTGCCTAAGCGGGCCTATATAGACGACCTTTACTGTAGTGTGACTGGCCTCCAAATGAGGCACTGCTAAAACCACATGAACCACGAGGCCTCTTGGCCTCCCACTTCTCATGCTCAAGCCTACGTACCTGCTCTAAGCGTCCAGCAATCTCGACCACCTGCTCAAACCTAACATCCGTCTCAGCCTCTTGAGTCGATCTGTAATGCAACCCATAGTTGAGGCCATCAATGAACCTCCTAATCTTCTCTCTCTCAGTGGGAACCAACCATATAACATGGCAGGACAAATCTGCAAACCTCATCTCGTACCAGGTCACTTTCCCAATTGTCGGAATCCTTCCCACTATATGTTCTATAATTTTGCCTCAGTATTTTCTACCGATCATGAGCGATCTGCGTGTTGTAATTCTCTCCCAAGTAATTACAACAATTTACTAGACATACTCTCCCGAGTTACGCTAGCTGGATTTAATTACAGCTCACTTAGATCGCACCTAAGGTTTCGTTATCCCTAATCCCACCTTTAAGCCCTTGGTTATTGATTCATCACATACGTCGGGAGTGGTGTCATTCAACAACTACCTAAATATGCACTCTCTCCCGAGTAATACATACTAAATAGGCACAACTAATTTAGGGACCTTCAATCAACCACAAGAATAATATAGTTGAATAAATAAAAAAAATAGTACGTCTCAATTATATAAAAATATATCAAGAATTTATCCCACAAAAGGTTTCATCAAAATCCTAGATAACAAATTAGCTATTCATAATAGTATGTAAAACTACAATACTAAAAGTCATAACCAACAATTAAAAATATGAAGAGGAAGGAAAAACTCGTTGAAGAGTTCCCCGCCTTGCTCCTATTGTGTCTCTGCCTCCTTAGGCCGAATCAGTGTCAAAAGTATGTCCAACTCCTCAAACTACCATTTTCCATGTATATATACCAAGTAGGGTTGGGCCCAAATTAATACACCTTCTCCTACGCAAAAAAGGACACATTTTCCGGACAAGACGTGCGTGGATGCGCTTGGACCGCGATCAAACCGCGCATATCCACTTTGATTCTGCCTGACGAGCGCGGCCTGAGCATGGCTGCGCTCTTGACGTGCACTTTTCACCCTATTCTGTTTAGAATTTGGAAAAACGTAAAACATGAAATTGTAGCCCTTTGAGTTAGCTTTTCAATCATATATTGTGGAGCCCAAATGGAGTTCTGAGCAAAATGTTATGTGTAATTTACTAGACAGTGCGTAATATGCTTACTCGATTCTTCGTTTGTTCTAACTATCATCTGTTGACCCCCAAACACTATCCCGGCTTAATTCCTTAAGTTTTTACTCAGACTTCAAAGCTCCAAATTACTTGAATTCATTGATAACATCTACATAGCTTGGAATCACACCTACAAGGCATAAAACACACAATTAGTGCAAGACACTAGCGATTAAAGCTCAAACTTAATTAAAGTGCAGTAAATTTGAGTGTAATAAGCGACTAAAATACGTAATTATAGCCTATAATTAACACCTCATACTTAAACCATTGCTCGTCCTCGAGCAATCAAACTACACTTTATATAGACACGTCCTTTTTTTAAACAACTCTCCTAACTCATCATACCAAGAATTTAAAATAGACTAAGCACAAAAGCGTAATATTTTCACCTCAAGATTTGACTCACAAGTACCACACATTATTCACAACTCACCCACTTACTCTAACATAGAGATCACTGACATTAGCTTTCCTTCATGTATCAAGTGCCCTCACATAACAAAAGAGAGTACTTCCACACAATAAAATTTAAGAGCACTTAGGAACTCAAGATAGAAAGAATTCACTCACTCTCAGAAATAACATTCATATGCCACAAAAGATGCACCACAGGCTTGCCCGTAGTGTATTACTCTACTTATCGAGCTCATTCAGTCTAGGATCAAGTAGGACTTTATTTGGTTGTATTGTAGGCTGCGGGACGGGTAGGATACATTTAGATAGAAGAGTGACTACACCTCCCTAAGCATTTTAATACATATATTTTAACATTCAAACCCCATACTTATGTCAAACCAAACTCCGCCTTCACATCAATGTATTTTACCCCATGCTTCTTTAAGCACAAGCACAATTACATCAAGAGTCACCACTTATCAAGGAATTTTTTTGCCACAACAATACAACTTTTTTTTCTTTTTTCTTTCTTTATTTAAGTGGCTCTTGCTTTTTCAAAACAATGCACTTTTCTCCTTATTTCATTAGTTCCACTCAAAAGCCAAACTAATCACCCCACACTTTAACTTTTACGCAGTTCATAACACTTCAAGTACTCATAAGAGGTTAGAAAGTTTAAATAGATGGTTAATTCAAAAAAATGGATAAGGCTTGTAATGTGATTGCCAAAGAAGCAGGATTACAGGCTCAAAGGAGTTAACTATGGTACATAATAATTAGGCGGGTAAAATATACATATCTGGCTCAACACAGAAACGCCTATATCACTTCCAAGACTGAACAAAACTACTATTTTAATTTGAAAACACACGGGGCAAGTTCTAGACATCAAATGCAATGCACAGAATACAACAACCCTCACACGCACATGGCACATGACTCACTCAAGATTGGATCATCAAGACAATCTAGTCAAAGCAATTAAGCAAAGTTAAGAACATAAAATTTAAGGTACTTATACAAGAGTCAAAAACTGAGCCTAAGCGTTACAACCAAAGTACTCACTATTCTCAAGGCATAACAAAGTCAAGACATATTGCTTCATTTCAAAACACAACACAATGACTTATATTCCTAAAAAAACTCACTACACCTGGTTCAAACAAAACTCTTGGAAAAGAACCGCGGCACAAAGAAATACCAAGGGGGAATTGCTACACTACCTAACAAAAGAAAATCTTTTTATTTTATTTTTTCTTTTAGACTTAAATCCCTCAAGAAAATTGTCTAATAGATCCATCGTCAGGAAAAGTCCAATCTTTTCTATTTAAAAAAAATTATTCAATTAAACTAACACAACTAAAATAGCATAGAAAGCCATCCAGACAATCTCCACACCCCACACTCAAAATTGTGCATTGTCACCAATGCACATCCATACATACAAGAGGGTAAAAGAAACTCCCTGGTAGGTCAAAGGCCGAAGCACTATCATCTCATGGGGTACTCAGACTTCTCCCAGGCTTGGTCCTTCGTATGGGTACCTCACACTTAGTTCCAACTATCTGGTTTGTTGTTGCATCCTTCCAATGGCTTTGCATTCCATACTCCTAAAAAATAAAAATAGACACTACCAAAATAATACAATTAAAAAAAAACAAAAATAAAATAAAACAGTAAAGCTGGGTTGCCTCCCAACCAGCGCTTGATTTAACGTCGCGGCACGACGTGAATCACTTTTTTCCTCCACCTTGAACTTATGAATTGAGCCCCCAATTTGGCTTCAAGTATCCGGTTATGCTCCAGGGGTGGTGGAACAAATATAATTGGCCCAAACAACCATTGTACTATTTTACACTTCTTGGCTTTTAGATAAGGTATGTAGTCTTATCTTTCTGGCAAGAAAAATTCCAGACTGTGGGCACTTTGTTCCTCATTTCTTGACTCCTCAATCGGCTCGGATGACTCTATTTCCATATCATCATCCAAGCCCAATGTGGAAAGATGTTTGGAGTGAGGACCAATGCGCTCAAACACATGAACTTCAGGACTTTCAGCATCCTCAACATTAATAATACTAGTGTCAACAAAATTTGTATCCTCAAAGTCCTTGACTGACTCTAGTCTCACTTCTTCAACATCGACATCCTCAAATTATAGTTGGTTAGGTTGTTGATGTTCTACTCTGACCTCCTCAATGAACACCTCAAATGCATGCTCTTCTTGGCTACTATCCCCAATATTGGCTTGTTGAGCATTAATAGCTCCAACCACTTGACTCAATTGAGCCTCCAAGTTACGAATAGTTGCATCTTGCCTCTCTATCTGCAGTTGTTTCTGATTATTTTGTTCCAGAAGTCACTTTAACATATCCTTGATCTCCTTCAGGTTCGCATTCCCAGGTTCTTTGTTCCTATTAACTTTACAAGAAAAGTTAGAACCATCATAGTAAGGGGTTGGGGGAAAATAAGAAATATAAGTACAACCATGAAGGTGACCATTTTTACCACCACACACATTCCACAAATAAGATTGAGTTGGTGCAGATAACTCGCTCTCAGGAATATTTTGATAATTTTGATACAGGTGGATTCCTTTACAATATTTATGAGGATCAATAGTACAATTATCTACACCTAAATTCCCATAATTCTAAGATGTCATGTTTCTCAAATCAACGATTATAGTAAAATAAAATAAAAACAAAAAAAACAAAACAAAATAATAGTTCAAACTCGCAACCTAGCAATATATACAGCTACAAATACACCGTTAGTTCCCCGGAAACGGAGCCAAAATTTGATCACTCCCAACTATACCTTATAAAAAGAACAAAGTGGTCGTTGTAAATATAATCCGGTTTACAAGTCCGGAGTCAAATCCCACAGAGAACTAAGGCTTAGCTACAATTGTTCACTATCACCAAGAATACAAGCTTGAACAATTCCTAACTTATAGATATTAAGATTCTTGTGTTTAACTAACTAACTAACAAATTAAAATAATAAATTAACACTAAAGATACTACAGGTTGGAGAAAAGATTAAGGAGGTCTAGAGTTATGATTTCCCTAATTGTCGGAATCCTTCTCGCCATGTCTTCTATAATTTCGCCTCAATATTCTCTATCGATCATGAGCGCTCTGCATGTTGTAATTCTCTCCCGATTAATTACGATAATTTACTAGACATACTCTCCCGAGTTACGCTAGCTGGCTTTAATTAAAGCTCACTTAAATCACACCCAAGGTTTCATTTTCCCTAATCCCACCTTTAAGCCCTTGGTATTGATTCCTCAGATACATCGGGAGTGATATTGTTCAACAACTACCTAAATATGCACTCTCTCCCGAGTAATACATACTAAATAGGCACAACTAATTGATGGCCCTTTAATCAACCACAAGAACAATATAGTTGAACAAATAGACAAAAATACTACAGTTCAATTATATAAAAACATAACAAGAATTTATCCCACAAAAGGTGCCATCAAAACCCTATATAACAGATTAGCTATTCATAATAGTATGTAAAACTACAATACTAAAAGTCATAACCAACAATGAAAAATAGGAAGAGGAAGGAAAAACTCGTAGAAGAATACCCCGCCTTGCTCCTATTGTGTCTCTGCCTCCTTAGGTCGAATCTGTGTCAAAAGTATGTCCAACTCCTCAAACTACCATTTTTCCATGTATATATACCAAGTAGGGTTGGCCCAAATGATTACATATTCTCCTACACGAAAAAGGACACATTTTCCGGACAGGACGTGCGCGGCCGCGCTTGGACCGCACTCAAACCGCGCATATCCACTTTGATTCTGCCTGACGAGCGCGGCCTGAGCACGGCCGCGCTATTGATGCGCCCTTTTCACCCTGTTTCGTTTGGAATTTGGAAAAAAACGTAAAACATGAAAGTTGTAGCCCTTTGAGTTAGTTTTCCAATCATGTATTGTGGATCCCAAATGGAGTTTTGAGAAAAACGGTATGTGCATTTTACTAGACAGTGCGCAATATGCCTACTCGATTCTTCGTTTGTTCTAACTATCATTCGTTTACCCCCAACACGATCCCAGCTTAATTCCTTGAGTTTTTACTCAGACTTCAAAGCTCCAAATCACTTGAATTCATTCCATAACATATACATAGCTCGGAATCACTCCTACAAGGCATAAAACACACAATTAGTGCAAGACACTAGCGATTAAAGCTCAAACTCAATTAAAGTGCAGTAAATTTGAGTGTAATAAGTGACTAAAATACGTAATTATAGCCTATCATCAGGCTCTGATGTTCCTAGTGTACTTCGATCCTCGGATATTGCATTCTGTCTTCGAGCTCGAGTCTGGCCCCATCGAGTTCGAATTCGACTTTACCTGAACTCGGGCTTAAAGCAACCCCTCGATCCTGCAAAATCGGGCATACCTGATTTCGACCATATACAAGGTGCTATGACAATTTCGTTATTAAATAGAGCTATAACAAAGGTCATTAGAAAGAGCTAAGCTTATTTGTTTTTAATGTTATTCCTAGATTATTGGTAGAATACATATAGAGTCCCCAAAACTTGACACAAATTTTCATTTCAACAACTCAATTAAGGTCATGACTTACTTGACTCCTTAAGCTTTACCGGCTCTATTAAGTTGCTATTTGTTACTTCTCACAATAGTATTGCGACGCGAGGGTATCGTTCGGAAAATTAGGTCAAAATATAAAATCCACATAATTCCGTGTAGATCTTAATAGAATTCAATATTTTACAACTTTAGCATTCATCACTTATACATTAATTTTCACGTCAATGAATGATTAAACAAATTAAATAATAAATGGAATAAATATCATTCATTCTATTCCATTGTAAAGATACTGAAAATAAGGTTAAAATAATGGAAAATATGATCTTAATTGATAGTTAATTTATCCACAAGGAACCAAGGCAACTTAAAACAAAACCACGATTATAATAGTTGAATTACTATAGAACTACTGAAGAAGTAGATCTGCCGATCCTATTAATTAACACCAGAGTTCAGTCTTGGACCCTTGATTTAAAATGGGAAAGAGCTAGCCATGGAATTATTAGATTGCCTAGCGTAGGAACCATACGAAGAGCTTTCCCGATCTCCACGAGGAACCAAGGCACTTCCAAGGGTGCGAAATGGGAATTCAATACAATGCACCATTTGTTGGTGTTGCGCCTCTCTTTCGCATATCTTCTTTTTTCATTCCAAGGCCTCCATCATTTGTTGAAGTTGAAAAATGATGAGTTCTTCCATAGGAGCTTCTCACCAACACTGGCTCGAACGAGTAGCCCTCCTTATATCTTCTAAGGTTTTTCCGCGGCTTCTCTCCATTTGCAACATTCCCTCTTTCTTAGTCGCCTCCATATTGATCTCACGAGCACTAACATTTCGATGAGTCTCAATGAGCTGGTTAGGAACTCTCACGACCCGGATTCCCAACCTCGGAGCCGTGATGACACGTAACATTTGCTTGTTGGCAAGCCAATATTAGATAACCATTTAACTATTAACAATTTAAAACTGAGTGATAACCGTTATTAACGATTAATAAAGCAGTAATGCATAAAATAAACCCATAATATAGCACGTTCCAGTCCAATCCCAAAAATCTGGAGTCACCAGTACGTGAGCAACTAGAATACTACAAATATGGTTTGAATGAAATACAACTGTTTGAAATGAAATAAACAGTAAAAATAGGAATGGAAGAGGACTTCAGGAACTGCAAATGCCAACAACTCTACCTCAAGTCACCATTGTAGAAATGATCCGAGCAGAAGCACCACTAGACACCGCTGGGACCAACACCAATATCTGCACAAGAAGTACAAAAGTATAGTGCTAGTACAACCTACCCAATGTACTCCATAAGTGTCAAACCTAACTCCGACTAGATAGTGACGAGGCTATGACAAGACACCTACTAAGATCTTGAGCAAATATTTACATGACGCAATAGAAATAACAAATAGGGTATTTAACATAATAACGATGAGGGAACATGTAGAAAAGGAAAGTACGATAAGAATAGCAAGTACAATGTCACCAAGTAAACTTCTTTCAAGATAAACGACAATGCAACCGATAAATCACACATTCCGAAAAATCAAATAATGCAATGGAACCAATAATGGCACGGTATCACCCTTTGTGCTTTTACTCTCAACCTCACCATATAATAAAATTATGATAAATGAAATGACACGACATCATCCTTCGTGCTTTTACTCTCTTCATCACATGGTATGATAAATGATAATGATAATTAAAGTGCACGACGTCACCATTCGTGCTTTAATCTTCACAATCTCTCAAATAAATAACAACATATGCAAATAAGGAATGACAACACCCTTCGTGCTTTTAACTCTTCCTCACCAAACAACAATAATAAACCAAGGTATCAATGCAAGGTGGGAAGTAAATTTCAGTTCAGTCATAGTGTTATGATAAGCAACTCAAGCTTCAATATCCAAACAACTTAAAAATAAACGATGATCACGAAAGCATACAATTAATGAGATAATATTCAAATTAAAGCATGGAAAGCATAGACAATGATACAACATACTTCAAATAATCAATTTTCACCCGCATGCTTTAATCTCATGACAATGCATATATACCCGTCACCTTACATATACGTCGTCCTCACACATAAATTATGTATCCGATAGGCCAACAAGTCCTAATTCCCTCAAATCAAAGTTAACCACGACACTTACCTCACTCTGCAACCAAGTCAATTAACCAATTTTAGTCTTGCCTTTTGAACAAGCTTCCAAACCAACTAAATTAACTAATTATCGATCAAACAATTCAAAATAAGCTTTAGAAACTACTCACGAATAAATAAAATTCAATCTTTGATGAATTGGAAAAGGTCAACAAAAGCCAACCCCAGGCCTGCTTGGTTAACACCCGAGATTCGCACCAAAATTTCATTACCCATTCATCGCCGCTCCCAGTTATGTGATTGGTTCGAAATCCGATCTCAATTTATGGTCTAAATCTCAATTTTACAAAATTCTCAATTGCTACCTTAATTTCTACCATGGAAATCCTATGATGTTTAAAACACATTAAAAGTAGTGGGTAATTGAAAGAAAATGGATTAAAGTTGCCTACCAATAATTTTGGGAAGAAGAAACTCTTGAAAAATTGCCTCTACAGTGTTTAGGGTTGAGAAATGGCATAAGATGAGCTAAGTCCTGATTTTCCCTTTTTTACCCAGCCGCGGATGTCACAATTGCAAACTCTTGCGACCATCACAAATACAAAACAAATGCCACAAATGCGAACTGTGCGTCCGAAGCCCATAAGTTGCAAATGCGAAATGCCCCTTTCGCAAATGCAAAGCTCCCCAATATAACACTGCATCGCAATTGCGATGCCAGTCATAAAAGCGAACACAACATTCATGGAAAAAGTGACACCTTCACAATCGCAAAGTCTCAGCCCTGATAAGTAGGATTTTAACATGTTTTATACCCATACTTGCTTGCGCTTTGAGTGTAATTTGCTACAAAATAGTCCCAAAATCCTCAGAGATTGCGCTTGATTGCAAGTTTGAGCTATAAAGTGACAAATCGTCAAAGATCGGCTCAAATTGGTGTGAAACCTGCTCAAGTGTCAAAGATCATTAAGGTAAGGACATTCAGAACTTGGTGCGGACCGCCCCATCATGTCATGCGGCTGCACCATAGGTGTTCAGAGACTGTGAAACTACAAGTCAAACTCATGCGGCCGCGTCCCACTTCATGCGGCCCGCGTCTCACTCATGCGGCCGCACAATATTGCTATGCGGTCGCGTCCAAGAAGTTCAGAGAGTGTCATATTCCAGAAGCAAACCACGCGGCCGCGTCCCACTTCATGCGGCCTGCGTCCCTCTCCATGCGGCCGCACTCTATGGTCATACGGTCCGCGTCAGTGAAGTTCAGAGAAGCTGCCAAAACCATTCATGCGGCCGCACAAAAACTTTGTGCGGTCCGCGCTAGTCTTCATGCGGCCGCATTCCAACTTTGTGCGGTCCACATCACCATCTTCAAAGAGCAAGATTCAGAGGTCAAGCAATCCAGTGCGGCCGCGTGCCAACTTTGTGCGGTCCGCACTAACCCTACAGGGGCATTTTTGTCTAGTTTTTCCAGCCTACTATAAATAGAAGATTTTACCTTTTTAGGTTAAGTTTGGTACATCTGATAGCTGCTGCACTCGTGAGACTTATGTTTTGGCCTATTTTGGGCATTTATAGCTTGGTTTCATCATAGATTATTGTATTTTAACATTAGTAATTAATTACTATGGTTGTTTCATCTTCTATTTCTTCAGTTTCTTCTTTAATGATGTCTAGCTAAACCCATTAGCTAGGGTTGTGGCTCAACCCTAGTATGGGTAATTAATGGGTGTTACTTCTTGATGATAGATTGATATTGGGTATTTGTTATTTGGGTTAATTTTATGGTTTAATTAAGTATTGATGGTTGCAAACATTGATTCTAGCTTAGTGAGTCTTGACTCTTCTTGAGAAAGAGAGTCTATGACCCCAAAATTGACCCAACAAGGAATTGGGGTGGACCCATGAGAAATGATAGTCCTAATTAACGGGTTAAACCTCAAGAGAGAAATCACACTACTTGAACCCAAGTTGCTTGGTCTAATTGGCCTACCCAATTGGTCTCTCGAGAGTCAATTGGGCAAATTCGCTCTCCCTACCGAGAGGTGTGAGAGTGGGTACAATTGTGCAACGGTTATAACATTGATCCCAAATATGCCAATCTATTATTAGTAGTCTCTACCTGTTAGTTAACCACCTAGGTGATGCCACGACCCTAGTGCCTTTCTCTATATTAATTACAACTTAGAACATATCCCTTCAGCATAAATTAGCTTAAACTTGTAGTTGATAATAGTAGTTATTAAACAAAACCCCCCCAAAAAATGTTAGAAGTACAATTAGGAGCAAACACGCATTCCTAGTCTGAACAAATATGCAACTCCATTCCAAGCTCCATGTGGAAATTGACCTCGATACCACTACTCGGGTAAAAGTCTTAGCGCCCGCTCTTCCTACCGTTGTGTGAGGTTGAGTTTGCTGCGACCACTTTTTGGCGCCGTTGCCGGGGAGCTTACGGTGTTGACTATTTGTGTAGCTAGTTTTGTGTTTTGCTTCTCTTTCCTTCTTTTTACTAATTTTATTTGTGTCAATTCACTCAGGTACACATGGCTTTCAAATGACCCTCTTGGCAACGTGGTCGTGGGGGATGAGGTTAAGGATCTAGAACAAGAAGACGTATTACCTCAAGCTCCTAGGAGAGGTCAAAATGCCAATGCAAATGCCAATGCAAATGAGAATATACCAGACCCTCCTCCACCTCCACCAAGAGTGGCACCAAGAGTTCTACCCAATCAAGGGTACGCAAGTGCGATAGTTCCTCCCCCAATCCGGGCGGGGAACTTCCAGATTACAAATGTGATGCTCACCTTGCTCGAACAAAGAGGTTATTTCACGGGGGCCGCTGATTAGAATGCTTATAAACACTTGAAGGGCTTCGTGGATAGTTGTTGGGGTAGCAAGCAAACAAATGTTTCGGAGGATGCATTGAGACTTCAACTTTTCCCGTTCTCACTTTGGGGGAAGGCGTTAGATTGGTTGGAGAGGCTCCCCAATCATTCCATCAATACATGGGATGAGTTGGCGGACAAGTTCATCGCTAAGTTTTTCTCTCCAAGTCACATGGCGGCTCTACAAGACGAGATTCTAGCCTTCAAGCAAGAGCCGACTGAACCGTTACACGAGATATGGGAGAGGTTTAGAACAATGGTGAAAGAATGACCTAACAATGATATGAATGATGTGATGATCCAACAAACATTCTATAGGGGCATCAACACAACCAACCAATGTATTGTGAACTAACTGGCGGGAGGAAATTTTATGAAGCTTCCTTACAATGAAGCTTGTGATGTGTTAGATGAGATGGCCGACACATCGTCGGCATGGCAAAGCCGGGCTAATGTGCCTCAAGGTGATCCTAACGTCATACATTTGCATAAGGAGTTACATGATCACGGCCAAGCCATTGCCGAACTTACAACAACAATGAATCAGTTGGCTAAAGTGCAGTTACAACAAGTTCAAAACCCGTTCCAAGTCAATGCCATGGAAGGAGTGAATATGATGAAAAGGAGGAAAAGATGGCAACAACCTCAAGGAAATTTTGATAACTATGATAATGGTGTTGGCTATTCGAATGAATGCTATGATGATCAAAGTGAGGATGTCCAATACGTCAACAACTATCAAGGGAATAGAGGTAATCAAGGGAACCAACAATGGAGACCCCAAGGAAATTGGGAAAATCAACAAGGTGGTAATTGGAACAATAACAACAACCAAGGAGGAAATTGGGGGAACAACAGTTCGGGTAATCAAGGGAATTGGAGCGGAAACAACAACAACAATTGGAACAACAATAATGGGCAAGGTGGGTGGAATAACAATGGTGGTCAAGGAAATCGGGGGCAAGGATTTCAAAGGCCTCCGATGTTTCAACAACCGAACAACCCGCCGCCATTTCAATCTCAAGGGTCTAGTCCTTCGGGAAATGAATTTGGTAGAATTGAAGTTATGTTTGAGAAAATGATGAAGAAGAACCAAGACTCTGAAGCTCAATTGGCCTCCCACAACACTTCTATCCATAACTTGGAAGTACAACTTGGCCAAATTTCTCAGTCTTTAAATACTCACCCAAAGGGTGCTCTACCAAGTGATATGGTAGTAAACCCCAAGGGTGGGCACAATAATCATGTGATGAAGGTGACAACGTGAAGTGGAAGAGGCGGTGATGTGCATGCCTCAAGAGGAAACCAAGTTATGGTGGATGAAGATGAGTTACGAGATAATGAAATGCCTTTGGTGGTTGAAGATGTAGTTGAACCAAGTGTGAGAGATGATGTGCGGATTGATATTCATGAGGTTGAAGAGGAGACACAAGAGGCTGTGAACCCGTCTAGGGAACAGGTGATTGATATGCCCGAGCCGGTGGTTCCCAAAGCCAAAGCACCCTTACCTCGGCCTCCTCCGCCCTATCCTCAACAGTTGGCCAAGCAAAAAGGTGACAACCAATTTTAAGAAATTCATTGAGATGATGAAGAGTTTGACTATCAATGTGCCTTTGGTGGAGGCACTTGAGCAAATGCCGGGGTACGCAAACTTTATAAAAGATTTGGTTACAAAAAAGAGATCAATGGAGTGTAAGACAATCAAGATGACCCATCAAGTGAGCGCAATTGTGCATTCTATGGCTCCGAAACTTGAGGACCCCGGTGCATTCACTATCCCATGTACCATTGGAAGTGCCGACTTTGCAAAAGCCCTTTGTGACTTGGGGGCAAGTATCAATTTAATGCCATATTCGGTCTTCAAGACCTTGGGAATCGGACAACCTCGTCCAACTTCTATGAGACTTCAAATGGCGGACCGGTCAATGAAGCGGTCTTTGGGGATTATTGATGATGTCCTTGTTTGTGTTGATAAGTTCATATTGCCGGCCAATTTTGTTATCTTGGATTGTGAGGTGGATTTTGAGGTGCCAATTATCCTTGGAAGACCTTTCCTAGCTACTGGAAAGTCTTTGGTAGATGTCGAAGCGGGAGAGTTGACCTTCCGTGTTGGTGATGAAAAGGTGGTGTTCCATGTGTGCAAATCTATGAGGCAACCGAATAGCATCGAGGTGTGCTCATTTGTTGACATTGTCATGGAGGTAATAGTGGATGACACAAGTGCAATGGTGAATATTGAGGACCCACTTGAGGCCGTGCTCTTGAACATGTATGTTGATGATGATGCCGGGAGAGTTGAATGCGTAAACGCTTTGCATGGTATGGGCTTGTATTCTTATGAGCCTAGGAAGTTATCCTTGGATATTGAGAATCGCAAAACTCCCCCAACCAAGCCATCTATTGAGGAGCCACCGGTTTTGGAGTTGAAACCACTTCCTCCTTACCTCAGGTATGAATACTTGGGCCCTAATTTCACTTTGCCTGTTATTCTTTCGTCTTGCTTGACTAACGTGCAGGTTAACGCCACTTTGGCAGTTCTCCAAAAGCGCAAGAGGGCGATCGGATGGACATTGGCGGATATTCAGGGTATAAGCCCCACCTTTTGCATACATAAGATCATATTGGAGGAGGATGCGAGGACCTAACTTGAACACCAAAGGAGACTCAACGAAGCTATAGAAGAAGTGGTCAAGAAGGAAGTTATCAAGTGGCTTGACGCCGGTGTGGTGTATCATATTTCTGACAGCTCATGGACTTCTCCGGTGCAATGCGTACCAAAGAAGGGTGGGATGACTGTGGTAACCAATGCTAACAATGAGTTGATTCCTACTCGGACTGTGACGGGATAGAGAGTTTGTATGGACTATAGAAAGCTTAACAAGGTGACTCGAAAGGATCATTTCCCGTTGTCGTTCCTCGACCAAATGCTTGATCGTCTTGCGGGTCGGTTGTTCTATTGCTTTTTAGATGGTATTCGGGGTACAATCAGATTCTCATTGCCCCGGAAGATCAGGAAAAGACGACCTTTACTTGTCCCTACGGCACATTCGCATTTTTGAGGATGCCGTTTGGATTGTGTAATGCCCCAACGACCTTTCAACGATGTATGATGGCAATTTTCACCGACATGGTGGAAGATATATTGGAGGTATTTATGGATGATTTTAGCGTGGTGGGGGACTCCTTTGAAGAATGCTTGACAAAGTTGGACCGTGTGTTGGCCCGATGTGAAGATACAAACCTAGTTCTCAATTGGGAAAAATGACATTTTATGGTAGAATAAGGTATTGTATTGGGTCATAAGATTTCGAAGAGAGGTATTGAAGTTGACAAAGCCAAGATTGAAGTAATTTCAAGGTTACCTCCCCCTACTTCTATCAAAGGGGTGAGGAGCTTTTTGGGGCACGCGGGTTTCTACCGAAGGTTCATCAAAGATTTCTCTAAGGTAGTTAACCCGTTGTGCAAGTTGTTAGAGAAGCAGGCCAAGTTTGTCTTTGATGATAAATGCATGGAGTCTTTCGAGCTTTTAAAACACAAGTTGACAACTACCCCTATCATTACCGCACCCAATTGGAGCTTGCCATTTGAGCTGATGTGCGACGCTAGTGTTGTTGCGGTAGGGGCGGTCTTGGGCCAAAGAATCAATAAGATGTTCCATCTAGTGTACTACTCAAGCGAGACGATGAATGAAGCTCAAAGAAACTATACAGTCACCGAGAAGGAGTTGCTAGCTTTTGTATTTGCCATGGAAAAATTTCGACCATACCTTATGGGGCCCAAAGTGATTATCCATACCGATCATGCTGCCCTTAGGTATTTGATGACCAAGAAAGATTCAAAAGCAAGGTTGATGAGATGGGTGCTACTTCTTCAAGAGTTTGATCTAGAAATTGTGGACCGGAAAGGAAGTGAAAATCAAGTGGCGAACCACTTGTCCCGCTTAGAGGAAGAAGGGAGGACTTCTGATGGCCTTGAGATCAATGATGCATTCCCAGATGAACAACTCCTTGAGGTATCTATTCATGATATGCCGTGGTTTGCCGATGTGGCAAATTATCTTGTGACCGGTATAATCCCGTATGAGCTACCAAAGGAAGAAGCCCAAGCGGGATAGTTTGGATTATTATTGGGATGAGCCATATTTTCTCAAGATTTGCACCGATGGTGTGATTCGCCGATGTATCCCGGAAGAAGAACAATTGAGTATTTTGGAGGCTTATCATTCCTCTCCCTATGGTGGCCATCATGGCAGGGTGAGGACGGCTTCTAAGGTGCTTAGTTGCGATTTCTATTGGTCCTTCTTGTTTAAAGATGCCGGTGATTTTGTCAAGAGATGTGATGAATGCCAACGAGCCGGTGGGATTTCAAAAAAGGATGAGATGCCTCTCAACACAATTCTAGAGGTGGACATTTTTGATGTGTGTGGTATCGAGTTTATGGGGCCGTTCGTGAGTTCTTGTGGGAACACCTATATCTTGGTAGTGGTTGATTATGTGTCGAAATGGGTCGAAGCCGTCGCTTTGCCCAATAAGCTCGAAGTGTGGTGGCGTTCTTGAAAAAGAGTATCTTCACAAGGTTTGGCACTCCACGTGCTATCATTAGTGATGGTGGTTCTCATTTTTGCAACCGGGCTTTTGATTCATTGCTTGCCAAGTATGGTGTAAATCACAAGGTGACCACTCCTTATCATCCTCAAGCGAGTGGCCAAGTTGAGGTTTCTAACCGAGAGATCAAGAGTATTTTGTCCAAAACTGTCAATGCTAATAGGACCGATTGGTCGAAGAAATTAGATGATGCATCGGACAACTTACAAGACCCCGATTGGTATGTCTCCGTACCGGTTGGTGTTTGGGAAAGCTTGTCATCTTCCGGTGGAATTGGAGCATAAGGCTATGTGGGCCTTGAGAAAATTGAACTTAGAATGGGATGTCGCTGCGAATCTCCGGGTTGAGCAACTCAATGAGCTAGACGAGTTTAGATTTCATGCCTACTCCAGCTTGTCCTTGTACAAGGACAAGATGAAGTACCTTCACGATAAGTATGCCCGAGGGAAGGAATTCAAAGTGGGTGACATGGTTCTTCTGTTCAACTCCCG
Organism: Nicotiana sylvestris; assembly: GCF_000393655.2. NCBI lineage: Eukaryota > Viridiplantae > Streptophyta > Magnoliopsida > Solanales > Solanaceae > Nicotiana > Nicotiana sylvestris. The sequence goes on from NC_091068.1 coordinate 48,590,197, forward strand.
GTTGAGGTTGTTGCCGGGAAAGCTTAAGTCTAAGTGGAGTGGTCTATTTGAAGTTGTTGGTGTAACCCCATTTGGTGCTATTGATCTCAAGAACAAAAATGGTGAAGTTTTCCGGGTCAATGGGTATCGTGTCAAGCATTACTTGGTAAAGTTTGATGACAGCCACGTGGTGGCACTCATTCATTTGAAGTGACTTTGATGGTAACATGTGTCGTGCCGTGACGTTAAATCAGGCGCTTCTTGGGAGGCAACCCCAGTCTTTTTCTTTCTTTTTGATTTCTGTTGTAGATTAGGATTTTTGAGCTAATGGTTGGTGAAATGTTGCAGGAATTGTGATTGAACCAGTGCAAAACAACTGTGCAAAAAGTGCACAGTCTCTAAACAGTGACCGTGCGGCCTCAATCCCACTTTGTGCGGTCCGCACCGGCCAAAGAAAATATTGCCAAGTTTCTGAAGATGGCTAGTGCGGCCACACCCTTGCTTGTGCGGTCCACACCGGTAAAGGACAAGAATGATCAGTCTTTGAACTGCGTTCATGAGGCCGCATCCCACTTTGAGTGGCCCGCGTGGTTCTCATGCGGCCGCAGCCCATCTTATGCGGTCCGCGTGCCTTCGTTTCAGCAACAGGTAAATGGTAAAGTCCCAGCGTGGCCCGCGGTCGTGTTCACGCGGCCGCACTGGATGGTAAGTGCTGGGCCCCGTTGTGTTTCCTATAAATAGGCCATTAGGGTCTTCATTAGAACTTTTCACAAAAATTGACCCCTGAGCCCTAAAAGTTACTGTTCACATTAGAGACGCTTCTTAGTGTTAATATCAAGAGCATTTCTTTGCTTTCCTGGTAACATATCTCTCACATTAGTCTTTACTTAGTATTAATTTAAACTTTATACATGTTTCCCTAGTCATAACTTCTTCGTTTTTCTTTTTGTTCTTTGTCGTTTCATGATTAGGATAGTTTTATATTGTTCTTGTTGTTCTTTGAAATGATGGGCATGTTATAAATGAGTAGGGACAAAGTAGGATGCTAAAACGGGAAAGACTTGAGTTTTTTTTGTAAAACCCTAATTGCCCCTGTAATGAAAGCCCAGCGCGGCCGCACCCCTTGTTCATGCGGTCTGCATGGTTCCTAATCAGAGAGGTGTTCATTTCCCAACTTGGTCAGTGCGGTCCGCATGCCTTGTTTGTGCAGTCCGCACTACTATCATCTGTTCTCTGTCTGTGTTTCTGTTCTATACTTAAACTCTGCAATTACCTGAACTAACAATGTTAGAATTATTTGTATGCAGAAAATGGTTAAATAACGAGGGCGTGAAGCTAAACAACCCGGACGAGGAGGTGACCCCTCCCAGGGAGGTAAAGCAAAATTGAAGAAACTCACTCCCCAACCAAAGCTAAAAACAAGAAAGCAGGTGGTGAGTGATGACGAGCAGTCGGGGAGTGAGTACCTCCCCTCCTAGGATGTCTCAACTGATTCGGGGAAAGCCCCCGCTGGCCCAGCTAAAGCTCTAACTATTATACAACCTGAGTCGTCTGAGGGCTCAGAAGCAGGTAGTGCCAAATACTCCACCTCCCCCACAGCTTCAGAATCTGGGGAGGGTGCAGAAGATATAAACAAGAGTGATGAGGAGGTCCCGGACAGTGGGGTACTTGGAGTTGGGGGAATTGAAAGAACTAGAAACCTAGTTGTATGGCAGGACAGATTTGTCAGCGAGGTGGCCTTTCATAAATTCCAGGAAGTGTGGCCCAAGAAGAAGGTGATTCCAGAAAGAAGAGTAGTCACCCGGGATTTGTTACCCTACCATCCCCGAGTCCATGAACAATTTATTACTAGAGTGGGTGGGATTTCTTCAAAGATGAGCTGGTCAATGCAAATTAACATATTGTGAAGGAATTTTACAACAATGTGGCCCACACCAAAGAAGGGTCAATTGCAACAAAAGTGCGGGATAAGAAGATAGTGTTCTCGGGAGAGGTGTTGAATGAGTATTTGGGTTTCAATAAGGAGGATGACTCTCTGTACAGAGAGAAGTTAGAGTTGAAAGAGGAAGCTCATCCTTGGGTGGCACAGTTCTTAGCTCAGCCGGGTACTATTCTGGAGTGGATTCAGGTGGGGAAGAAAATACTGCAAAAGGACCTCAATTTTGAGGCGAGAGGATGGTTAACTTTTGTATGCAACAGGTTGGACCCTTCGTCCCATGACCAGACCATTCCAATTGCCCGAGCGGTTCTCATTGCGTCTATTATAGCAGGTTTCCCCATCAATGTGGGGAATGTTATGTACAGTGTGATCACATCCATTGGCATTGATACCGACAGAAACTACCCCTACCCGAACACCCTCACAATGTACTTTGAAGATGCAAAGGTGAAGAAATACCCCTTCGATGTTGGAGTCCGGCCGATGTCCCTGTTTTCATGGTTTAGTATTCAGGGGCCAGACAACCCGAAGGGGGATAAGAAGGGAAAAGCATCCACCTCTGCCCCGACTGGCCAATCTGAGGAGCTAGTTGCGGTAGAGACTTCTGTTGAGCCACCTACTTCTGCTGCCACTACTGTTCCGGACATCCCATCCTCCTATGTGGGTCCTAGTTCTTCAACTGGCCCAGTGGTTCCCACCTCCAAATACAACCCCTCCACGGCCCAGCAGTTAGCAAAGACATTAGCCAGTTTGAACAACTGGATGTCAGTCTTGACATCCAAGTTGTCCACTTTGGCTACCACAGTTGCGGCCTAGTCTGTTCCAACCACCGTTGAGATTCTTCAGTCCATTGAGGAGATATTGAAGACACTCCTGGCCAACCAGGAGAAGATTTTGGCTACTCAGGCTGCCTTGACAAAGGCAGTTGATGCACAGGGCAAAGCTCTAAAGGAGCTTGCCAGAGAACACAAGAAGATGAGAAAATCCCGGGCATCTAAGGAAGAGGTGAAGGTGCTCCGAGCTGAGGTTGACAAGCTAAAGGCAGACCAGTTGCCTTTAGACTTATTCCTTGATGAGTCAGCACATCCACCAGCAGTAGTTGTACCGGAGCCACAGCAGGAGGAGGAGCCTAGGCACCCAATGAAGAAGAGGAAGCTTCCTAGAACTGAGGGTGTTGTGATAGAGGTAGCACAAGTTCAGGAGGATACTTCCAGTGCTCCACCAGATGTTCAGTCGGTCCATGACCCGGCCCCTATCCCAACTGCAGGCTGGGAACCAGTCTGAGGTTCCTGCCAGTACAGAGGACCAGGGGACCACTGATCAGCCCATGACGACGGATCAGGCTTGAAGAGCCACTCTATATCCTTTCTCTGTTTATATGCTTATTTTGGTAGTTGGCATTGGGGACAATGCCAACTTTTATTCATGGGGGTGCACCCTACTATTTTGATGGTTGATACATTTGGGATGACTGTACATATTTATTTGACTCTTAGCTTATGTTGCTAGTTGATAGTTGGCCTGTATATAACTTTTAATTCTAGTTACTTTTGTACTTTATGTACATATCCATTCCCCCCGCTGTATATTCTACTCCCCTATTGTACATATTCATTCGATTTTTCTATTTTCATTAAAAAATTTCATTTTTAGCTTCATAGTAGGCTCGTAGCCTTTTTGTTTTGTTTTGGCGTTTGCAATAAGCCCTTGGTTTTATTAATGCCACGATTCTTTCCAAGGGTAGAGTGTTGTGCGTACCGGGTGGCTCTTCCCAATGATAGATGGCGTGACAACCTTCTTAAGGGTTTGAGTCCGTTTTTGATTTTTCTTTTTTTTGATTTTCTAGTTTTGCAGTCAAGGGTACCTCAGGCAAAGCTTCACTTGGGCCTAACACATTTGCCTTTGATCCCATGGTCAAAGACATAATGTTGTGCTCAGGATGGTGAAAGTCGTGGCCTTGAGACTCTTGTGTTTACCAAACAGTCATCATGTGGTCGTATTGGACCATTGTGCGCTTGAATCGTAACTAAGGTCATTGTGGGCCCTCGACTCGATATCTTTAGCAATCCTTGAGTATGTGTGGTGAGAATTTGATTTGCGAGTCCAAGTCCCGAGCCGATGGTCTAGAACTTGCCCCGAATGTTTGTTGAGGCGAAATCCTAGGTGAAATTCGGCTTGAGAAGTGATTGTAGGCTCTCCTTGATCCAAAATTCTAAGATTGAAGAATTCCATGACCTACCAATGAAATGATCCCTAGTTAACCCTTTTGAGCCTTGAACCTTCTTCTTTCAAGAACCAAAGCTACAAGCCTATACCCGTTCTTAATGATACCCTTTCTTGGCACCCAAATCTTCCCTTGAGTAGATGACAAATGTTTAAGTTTGGGGGGGAGACAAGAAAGGAAACAATGTGGTAAAAGGTACAAAAGCAAAAGAAAAGAAAGGTAATGAAAAAGAAAGAAAAGATAAGACAAAAAGAAAGACCGAATTGAATAAGGTCAGAAAGGGGATTCAAAGAAAACAAAAGTGAAAAAGGGTGTGGAAAAAGTAGAAAAAGGAGAAATGTGTTGAATTGCATAAGAAAGGGTGACAATGTGTCTCTCTAACCCCTTGAAAAAGAAGTGAATACTCAAATGAGTCAAGAAAGTGTGCCAAAATGAATTAAAAAAAGTGCTTAAGGGAAGATTGAACCCACTTGAACAAAAATATGTCCTACCCTTACCCAAAAGCCTTCACAATGACTCCACAAAAGCCCTACATTATTTTGAGTTGAAGGGAACCTACATTAGTGGATACTTACATAAGGGGCAAGCATATAGTACTTAGAGCTGGACTTGTGGCCTCTTCCTTGAGAGAGATGAGTGAAAATCCATCAACCTCGGTTTGTGTGTCAATACTCTAAAAGGTGAGGTTCACTTAGGGAAAGTTGAGGATGTGTGAGTTTGGGTTCCATAATGACCAAAGTAATTGAGAAAGTTCTTTGATGAAATGTGTCAACTCTTGATGCTCTTGTGTCACACTTGATCCACAAGTTTTCAAAGTTTAAATGTGTTAATGATGCATTGGCATTGAGGGAAATTGTTAGTCCCAATTGATGCTTGTTGAGGTTACTTTAGGATAAGCTGAAATTGCTTGGATGTTGCCTTTGAGGGGTGGGTCTTATTTTGTTTGCTTGAAGACAAGCAAAGGTTTAAGTTTGGGGGAGTTGATAAGTAGGATTTTAACATGTTTTATACCAATACTTGCCTGCGCTTTGAGTGTAATTTGCTGCAAAATAGTCCCAAAATGCTTACAGATTGCACTTGATTGCAGGTTTGAGCCATAAAGTGACAAATCGTCAAAGATCGGCTCAAATCGGAGTGAAACCTGCTCAAGTGTCAAAGATCATTAAAGTAAGGACATTCAGAACTTGGTGCGAACCGCACCATCATGTCATGCGGCCGCACCATAGGAGTTCAGAGACTGTGAAACTACAAGTCAAACTCATGCGGCCGCGTCCCACTTCATGCGGCCCACGTCTCACTCATGCGGCCGCACAATCTTGCTATGCGGTTGCGTCCAAGAAGTTCAGAGATTGTCATATTCCAGAAGCAAACCACGTGGCCGTATCCCACTTCATGTGGCCCGCGTCCCTCTCCATGCGGCCGTACTCTATGGTCATGCGGTCCGCGTCAGTGAAGTTCAGAGAAGCTGCCAAAACCATTCATGTGGCCGCACAACAACTTTGTGGGGTCCGCGCCAGTCTTCATGCGGCCGCATTCCAACTTTGTGCGGTCCGCGCCAGTCTTCATGCGGCCGCATTCCAACTTTGTGCGGTCCGCATCACCATATTCAGAGAGCAAGATTTAGAGGTCAAGCAACCCAGTGCGGCCGCGTGCCAACTTTGTGCGGTCCGCACTAACCTCGCAGGGGCATTTTTGTCCAGTTTTTTCAGCCCACTATAAATAGAACATTTTACCATTTTTAGGTTAAGTTTGGTACATCTGATAGCTGCTGCACTCGTGAGACTTATGTTTTGGCCTATTTTGGGCATTTATAGCTTGGTTTCATCATAGATTATTGTAGTTTAACATTAGTAATTAATTAATATGGTTGTTTCATCTTCTATTTCTTCAGTTTCTTCTTTAATTATGTCTAGCTAAACCCATTAGCTAGGGTTGTGGCTCAACCCTAGTGTGGGTAATTAATGGGTGTTGCTTCTGAATGATATATTGATATTGGGTATTTGTTATTTGGGTTAATTTTATGGTTTAATTAAGGATTGATGGTTGCAAACATTGATTCTAGCTTAGTGGGTCTTGACTCTTCTTGAGAAAGAGAGTTTATGACCCCAAAATTGACCCAACAAGGAATTGAGGTGGACCCATGAGAAATGGTAGTCCCAATTAACGGGTTGAACCTCGAAAGAGTAATCACCCTACTTGAACCCAAGTTGCTTGGTCTAATTGGCCTACCCAATTGGTCTCGAGAGAGTCAATTGGGCAAATTCGCTCTCCCTACCGAGAGGTGTGAGAGTGAGTACAATTGTGCAACGGTTATAACGTTGATCACAAATATGTCAATCTATTATTAGTAGTCTCTACCCGTTAGTTAACCACCTAGGTGATGCCATGACCCTAGTGCCTTTCTCTATATTAATCACAACTTAGAACATATCCATTCAGCATAAATTAGCTTAAACTTGTAGTTGATAATAGTAGTTATTAAACAAAAACCCCAAAAAAATGTTAGAAGTACAATTAGGAGCAAACACGCATTCCTAGTCTGAACAAATATGCAACTCCATTCCAAGCTCCCTGTGGAAATTGACCCCGATACCACTACTCGGGTAAAAGTCTTAGCGCCCGCTCTTCCTACCGTTGTGTGAGGTTGAGTTTGCTGCGACCAAGCCCCCAGCCCATCCTCACAAATGCGAGCCAAACCTCGCAGTTGTGAGATCTGCAACAGACACCAGAAACAGGTACTGCACCAACAGTCCTCAAATCATCCAAACTCATCCGAAACGCGTCCGAAACTTATCTGAACCCCTCGGGCTCCAAACCAAACATGCACACAAGTGTAATAACATCAAATAATCTCACTCGCACAAGCAAACCACCAAAATAACATCTATAAACCACGAATCGAATATCAAAACACATGAAATTCAAAAGAAAACTCCTGAACTTTTAAGCAACGATGTCTTTCTTTATTCTACGCCACCAACAGTGATATTTCAAGTCATGGTACATCTTCGCAACACCTGGGTGAATAGGATAACGCAAGTTGTAAGACTTCTCAAGTGATCAACTCTCTCAACCCATCGATATTTGGAACACAAATCTGGCTCTGAAGCCGTATAACCTCATCATCACCAATCACAACTTCCTTAGCACCTCCCTATTGCACCGTATCCCTCAACACCAACAAGTGAGGATCATCAAGCTAGCGAGCCTTGATACGCTCGAACAACAAAGACAATGCCACAATAAAAGCAAGAACCCAATTGGGCTCCGAATCCAATCTCAGTAGCAAGAACCCGACTGGGCTAATTCCTGAACATTCATGGCTAACGACCTCTATACTCAGTATATTTGCAAACTACCCATGCTCTCCTCCTTCCTACTCAATGCATCGGCCACTATATTGGCCTTTCCCGGATGATATAATATGGTGATATCATAGTCTTCAACAACTTTAGCCATCTTCGCTGCTGCAAATTAAGGTCTTTCTGCTTGAACAAGTGTTGGAGACTCTGATGATTGGTATAGGCCTCACAATGAACGGCGCACAGATAGTGCCTCCAAATCTTCAGTGCGTGAACAATGGCTACCAACTCTAAGTCATGAACAGGGTAATTCTTCTCATGAAAATTCAATTGCTGAGACGCGTAGGCAATTACCCTACCATCTTGCATCATTACCGTTCCAAGCCCAATATGCGATGCATCACAATACACAGTGTAAGATCCCAAACCTGTAGGCAGCACCAACAATGGGGTTGTAGTTAATGCAGTCTTGGGCTTCTGAAAGCTCAACTAACACTCATTGGACCATCTAAAAATAGCACCCTTTTGGGTCAACTTGTTCAATGGGCCTGGGATAGATGAAAACTCCTCCGCGAACCGGCGAGAGTAACCCGACAAACACAAGAAACGCCAAATCTCTGTAGCTGAAATAGGTATAGGCTAGTTCTGAACTGCCTCAATTTTTTTAGGATCCACATTAATTTTGTTTTAGCTACTGAGTGGCCACAGAACTTCGGGGGTTGAGCCCTTGAATGAATGCCTAAACAGCCAAATCATCCGCGACCAGAGGCAAATCCATCTATTCCATCTGGAATCTTGACATGAACTCCCAGAGCATTTCGTTATCCCTCTATTTGACCTTGAAAAGGTCTGACTTCCTGATAAGTTAGGATTTTGACTACTTATTAGAGCCTTTTTAATTTCGTTTTAGTCCAAAAGTTCTTAATTGTGTTCCCGAAAATTGATAAAATATGCTTAATTGTATGAGTATTAGGAAATGAGCCAAAAAGATGAAATCCAACTCAAAAAGGAGTAAAATGAACTAAAGGATAGAAAGCAAGCAAAAGACTAAATGTGCGGACCGCAGAATTCCTTATATAGCCACAAAATACAAAGGAAATCTAACAGAGGTCTAATGAAAAGTGTGGACCGCATAATTATTGTGCGGCCACAGAAGCCACCAAAGAGTTCAAGTTCAGAGAGATACCAGTTCAAGCTTTAAGGATATGTGGTGCGGTCACAGAATCTAGCCATGCGGTCGCACATAGATTTGTGCGGTCCCCAGAAAGTGCATGTGCATCCACACTCACTATTGCGTGGACCGCAGAACAAGCAACATTCGGCCGCAATCCAGCATTATGTGGTCGCAGACCAAGCTCCTGCCAAGACTGAAGAAGAAGTGCGAACCGCACATGAAATTTTGCGGCCGCAAAACCTCTGAAAGGGCAATTTTGTCCAAAATTTCCAATTGTGTATAAATAGACTTCTTTCACGAAATTAGGTCATGTTTTGAATATCCATACATCTGTAGCCGTTTTTCAATAGTGGTTTAGGCAACTTTAGGTTACTTTGGTGATTAAACATTAGATTTTGTCTTTTAATCTTTGAATGAGTTTAATTATTATTTCTTCTCTATTTTCTTCATGACCCATTATGAGTAGCTAGATTCTTAGCTAGGGTTGTGACCCAACCCTAGTGCATAAACCTTATGGGTGATTAATTTTATGCTTCTTTATGAATGTGTGCTTGTTATTTAGCTAGGTTTATGCTTTATTTATGAATTAATGGTTGCAAACATTGATTTATGCCTTTTTGACTTAATCTCTTCTTGAGAAAGAGAGAACTAGTCTAGGTCAACCTAGCTAACAAGGAATTGGGACAATTGAGAAATTGATCAACCCAATTAAAGGTTCAACCTAGAGATAGTAACAACCCGACTTCTTGAGCTCTTATCAACCATTTCGATAGATACCCATTTGGTCTTGAGAAAGTCATATTGGGCAAAATCATTCTATAACCGAGAGGTATTGAGTGGACAACGTAGTGTTGTGAGCTATAATACACCCTGTTCAACAAAATAGCATAAAAGTCTTTATCCTATTAGGCGAACACCTAGGCCATGGTCATAGCCCTAGTCCTTTTACAATATTTGAAAAACAACCAAAAACATCATTTCTTAGTTTCAATTATTTAGCTTCACTCTTAGTTTAATTTATCTATAAAAAAACCAAGTTTGTGGAAGTGCAATTTAGGATAGTTCAAGCTCATATACCGTAATATATACTCCTAAATCCCAATCTCATAGCTCTCTGTGGAATTCGACCCCGACTTAAAGTTGGGTATTACTATTACATCAACCGTTTCACTATCTCCAGAGGGTGTGACTTGGATGACATCAATTCCCAGTCTCTACCTTGATGGCTCCGGCATGGGCCTTCACAAATGCAGCTACAAAAATAGCAAATGAGTCGATGGAATTAGGGGGTAAATTGGGATACCATATCATCGCTCCCTTGGATAGGGTTCCCCAAATTGTTTTAGCAACACTGACTTGATTTCATCGTCTTCCAAGTCATTTCCTTTGATCATGTATATATATAGGAGGTCACATGCTCATTTGGATCTGTGGTCCCATTATACTTTGGAATGTCAGGCATTCAAAACCTCTTTGGGATTGGCTTTGGTGCCGCACTCGGGGGGAAAGGTTTCTGAATAAACTTTTTGGAGTCCGAGCTCTTCAATATCGGAGGCGCACCAGGGATTTGATCGAACTTGGAGTTGTACGTTTCCACCTTAATGTTATTATCCTCAATGTTTTTCTTGCCGGACTCCACCCGTTTTGCCATTGCTTCGAGCATCTTCATTACCTCAGAAGTTTCCCGGGGTCTGAGCTCACCCGGTTCCCCACAACTTGTTCGTCTTTTCAAGTATTTTCCCAGGACTAGTCGAGTATGACCCTATTAGGGGCGTGAATTTGGTTCTGCAACTATTCTATTGCCGCTTGTTGGGCCTGCAACATTTCGAAGATCGACTATATGCTTACCCCATCACCTTCACCCTCAGGCGCTTCTCTGACCGTTAGCCGCGGTCCCCCACGAACATTGTTCTCGAGGTCAGTTGGTAAGTTGTTGATGGCCACTTGCGAGTTAGCATCGTCTGGGTTGGTGGCTAGGACACCATTGGGGTCAATAGGAGGCACGTGATTACTAGGCGTCACATTATTGTTTTCGCCGTGATGGCCTAACTCAGCGTCAACGTTCAAGCGAGCAGACTGATAGTTTTACATCCTTAGGCAAGCTTGAAATCAAAATTTCAAAGAACAAACGTAAAATAGGGTGTGTTATGGAGATTCGTATCAAATTACCACTATTATCCTTAGCCCCTCGGTGGGTGCCAAATTATTTACCCCAAAAATGAGTAGTAATTAAATTTGTATGCGGTTTAAAAGATATGTGGTTTAATTCAATGCGAATAATTAAGAATAACAAATAGATGAATTAAGATACAATGAAATAACAAATAAATCGTAATGTAATAACCAAGCCTGATCTTAGATTGAACGGTAAAATTCGTCCTCGATGGGACCATCGATACGAGCTCGGTCGCAAGTGAAGATAAGAACAAATAAATAATGCCTTGAACAATAGCTAGAGGATAAAAGTAACGTTTATTGCTTTGATTTGCGTGTCACAATGTATTAGATCAAAGAAAACCTTCCCCAAAATTTTAATCCTAAAACAAGTTTAAATAAGGTAAAAATATTCTTTTTTAGGTAAATCTCGATCCACAGTTGATATTGGACGGAATTTGTGCCATGATATCCAGTTGAGGCCGAACATTACGATCCCCTACTCGCCATGCATAACAGTACTCTATGTTTCCCGAGCTCTCGAAGCGATACTCGGTCTGGGTCCGTTATCCCACTATGGTCGGTCTCTGAGGCGTCGTTCACTCCCCATGGGTTTTGATATGAGAAGTTCCAAGGTTTCGATTGTCATCGCGTCGAGCCGTGCGTCAACTTTGTTTCTTAATTGGAGAATCAAGAAAAGCTCTCCTCCGATTTTATCCATATACAAATATCAATTGTTATGCCCCAAAAATGATCGAACGCAACCAGCGTGTTCCACTCGCGGCGAGCGAAGCTATCACACACACATATATACTCGCACTTTCCATCGAATGACCAACTCATAATGTACAAACATAACCACTGCATGAACGAACATTCTTATCCTAAAAAGATTTTTTTGGGTTTATACATATAAATGAAGTGTTTGTCTGTCAATATTATTATAGAAAATCCCACATCACATGTTCGAAGAGCCTCCAAGATTACCGAAAGACTGAGGCTTACGTTTGGGTATAGAGCATCCAACCAACAATGGAAAAAAAAATAATCATCACGAGATTTGAATTGCGTTTCACCCGAGATCTGATTCCGAATCAATGTTTTAAATTCCAATTATTCACTTTAGAAAAGTTTTGCTAAAAACCTCAATTTCACTATTAAATCCATCAATCAAAAGCTAAAATCAAATATAGATTCATAAATAATAATCAAGTCCGAGTGAAGGCTCAGTGCGCAAAGCTTTTAGTAAATGCAATTAGTTTTGACCGATCGGTTAATTTTATATTTTCCCCTTAAAATAGGAATGACCCAATCAATCTGACCCAATAACCACATATGCAAGTTAAAATAATACGTAAAGTGAATTCTTTTACCATAAAAACTTAGTTCGGAATGCATGAGATTCTGACAAAAAAAGAAAGGAAATAAAAGTTATAGTTAGAGAGCATTTGAAATAAAAATGCTATCAATTTGAATAAAAATCTTGAAAAGAAAAATAAAAGATAGAAGTAACATGTTTTGAAGGATTTACTATTCACCTTTAATATTATTTTAATTTATATATATATATATATATATATATATATATATATATATATATATATATGAGTATTGGGTCGGGTGGGCCAGGTCGAGTTGGGTCATCCATATTTTAATTGGATTATTCCCTCCATTCCAATTTATGTGAAATTGTTTGACTTGGCATGAAGTTTAAAAAAATGATGACTTTTGGAATTTGTGGTCCTAAGCAAGTCAAAAAGGAGCCCAGAATATTTGTGTGGTTATAAAAACTTCTCATTAAGGGTATAATTATAAGTTTAAGCTAAATTGTTACTAAATTTAGAAAGGGATCATTCTTTTTGGAACGAACCAAAAAGAAAATAGGTTCACATAAACTGAAACAGATGGAGTATTATTTATTACACTGAAAATAAAAAGTAAAAACCTCAAAGTAAGAAAATACTACCGAAAATTATATTTTCCGATCAATATGATTTTTGCGTGAGTTAGTAAAATTTTTATGATTTTTGTGTTAGAAAATATAATGATATGACTTTGGTGAAAAAAAAAACCATAGTTACATGGTTTTTGTATGGGAAAATAAAGTTATTATATGACTTTGGTGAAAAAAAGTTATAGCTATATGACCATTTGTGAAATTTACCCTCCGAACCTCCCCTCCCCCTCCGAATTATACCTAAGGCCCCCGGAACCCCGTCCAAACATACCAACAAGTCCAAATACATTATCCAAATTTATCTGAAAGCTCGAAACAATATAAATAACATCAAAACAAAGAATTGAAGACCAAGATCTTTCACTTAACTTTCTAACTTTCAAACTCCGCCGAACGCGTCTAAATCCTACCAAATCAACTCGAATGAAACCAAATGCTGCACACAAGTTCTAAATGGACCTATTCCAACTTTCAAAACAATAATCCGAACTTGTTATCATCAAAGTCAACTCCCAGTCAAACCTATGACCTTCCTAAACCTTCAAATTGCCAGCTTTTACCAAATAGAGCCAAATCAATCTGGAAACCTCCAAATCAAATTCTGAACATACGCCTATGTACAAAATCACCATATGAACATGTTGGAATCATAAAAACATGAATCCAAGATTGTTTATGCAAAAGTTAAACCTTGATCAGCTCTCCAACATAAAGCTTCCAAATAGGGAATTACACTTCCGAGTCAGTCCCGAACTTTCCCGAAAATTAAAACCAACCATACATGCAATTCGTAATATATCATATGAAGCTATTCAAGACCACAAACCACCAAATAGAATGCCAATACTCAAAATGATTGGTTGGGTTGTTATATTAAGACTGCTAAAAATGAAAATAATATCACATAAATTGGGATGAGGTATTACCATTTTTTCCATCTTAATAAACTACTCCTAGGAGCATTTTTAAAAATGTTTTAGAACAGTAGGTCTCTAAAGTTTTCTAAACAACAACAACATATTGTAGATGTGTATACACATTTTGAAACTTTGAATTGCTGTAGAAGCATGACCTAGAAATGTTTGTTATTAATATTTTGAAACTTACTTTTAAATCTTGAAATGTAAGACTTATGTATTTGGGGTAGAACACTTCACTCTTATGGATATTATTAGCTTGTTGGGCAAATTAGATTATGAATACTTTTATTATATTTTTTTTATAAAATTTCCCATAAATTGGGAGTGTTATATTACTTCAAAAGATCGTTATCGATATTACAACACGAGGGTAAAGGCTACCCTTCCAAAAAAGGTGGCAATGTGATAACAAAATCAGATTCAGCTGTCACAAACACAAAAAGTTCTAGCTTACAAAAAAATTGGTCTTGTCATACTTAATTCTAATTCTTGGAGTTTGGCTTTTGTCCAAGTGAAATGGGCCTTTGGCTGCTTTAGGCAGCTGCTGTCCAGAAAAGAAGAAAGCTCCATTTTGAGCTTTGGATTCCATTTTTGCCAAGTTGTCTGTTAGTTGGTTAACTTCTCTATAAAAATGAAGAATGTCTATATTAGACGAGCGCCTCAATTGTGCTATCTTCTCTGTGATCTTGGCCATTCTGTAATTGCTCTCTCTTTCTTCCCCCCTTAGCATGTCAGTGAGTAGTAGAGAGTCAAGCTCTAATGTGAAATCTGTATAGCCATTTTAAATACACCAGGTAATTCCTAAGTATGCTACGTATTCCTCCACTAGATTATAGTTGCTGCATCTATATGGGACAAAGAAAGCCATGATAATTTCACCATTGTCTCTTCTTAAAGCATATCCTAATACAACACTCTCATATTTCTTGTTGAAGCTTCCATCCTTATTTAGTTTGAGCCTTTCCAAAATTGGTTCTTGCCATTGCACTACCACGAGACTTTGTTTGGGATGTAACTTTACTACTGTGTCGCATAGCCTATTCCAAGGCAGTTTGAGATCACAATTAGGATAGGCTTTGTTGAGAGCAGCTTTCACATTCCAACTAATTTGTTGCTGCAGTTTATAGAAGTTGAATTTCTTCTACTCACCATACCTGCAAGCACAAAATTCTTTCCACAGTACACAATATATGATAATAGGTGTAATACTTAATACCAGTTTATGTACATCATTGATAGAATTAGTATTCCCCCAATTATTTAAGATATTTCTAATAGGGTGAGGGTGATAGCTAATGCCAAGTTGGGAGCCAAAGAGTTCCCAAAAATAACGGCTGCCTGTCCTTCTACAAAAATATGGTGCATATTCTCATAGGCAGGGTTCTCACAACAGTTACACCTAAAAATAATTTATCTCCCAAACCTAGAAATAACTTCATCAACGGGGAGTTTTCTTTTCCAGAGCCTCCAAACCAGAAATGACATATTAAAAGGAATACTAGAATTCCATAACTTACCCATAAAGTGCTGTTTTGGTCTAGAGTTTCTTACCAAATGCCAAGCTGTCTTGTTGGAATATTTTCCATTCTCCGTAAGATCCCAATAGATCTTATCTTCTTTGTCTTGGTTTCCAATGTCAATGCTAAGGATATGGTTGATCAGGTATTCAGGAAGAACAATATTCATTTTATTAACATCCAACCTGCCTTCAATGATGAAATCATTTACCAAAGTTTTATGGCTCTTCCTAGTAGTATTAACTAGACCCGCAAGGTGATCTTTTAAGGTCCAATTGTCCCGCCAGAAACTACTAGATCCTGAATTAATTTGTCAAATCATGTGTTTTTTAGCAATGTTTCTTATCTTAAGGACATGATTCCAGGCATGAGAATTACCAGCAGCCCATTGTTTCGAGACCAAGTGAGATCTAATACAATATTTGCTCCTAACATATGTTGCCCAAAGAGATGATGTGGACCTAATCCTCCATCATCATTTTATAGCCAACATATCATTGATATCCTCCAACCTAGGCACTCCAATACCGCCCTCATCAGTAGGCACAGTGAGGTTGTTCCAGGAGCTCCAGTGATACCTTTTGTGCTCACTTGAAGTACCCCAAAAGAAATTAGCAAAATATTTTTCAATTAATTTAAAAGTAGCTTTGGGGGGGGGGGGGCATAGTAGATAATGTGTAAATAAGCAGCGATTGAAGGACACGTTTAATCAACACAGACTTACCACCATATGACAACAGTTTGCCCTGCCAACCATTGAGCCCTTTCACAATTTTACTAAGTAAAATGTCAAAATATTCAGCCTTTTTCCTACCCACATAGAGAGGGAAACCAAGGTAAGTGGGAGGAATGTTCTTATCCATAAATCCAGAACACTTCCTAATTCTATTAATCATGTTAGCTGCAGTCTTAAGAGTAGTTAAGAAGAAGCTCTTGTCTCTATTAACTAGTTCAATAAAGCTTTCCTCATAATTACCAATTTGCTTTATAACAAGCTTAAAAGAGTTAGAGTTACCGCTGAAAAAAATAACAATATCATCTGCATAAGCTAAGTGATTATCTTTAGGAACCTTATCATGCATAGAGAAAGGAATAAAATCAAAGTGATTGTATAAGTTATTTAGGGACCAGGAGAGAACTTCAGCATCTATAATAAACAGAGGGGGAAGAGGGTATCACCTTGTTTAAGACCTTAGGAGGAGGAGAAAAAACCATGCCTCGACCCATTGATAATGATCGAATACCACACATCCTAAATCAAATTATGGACCATGTCTGTCCAAGGTCTAGATAACCCAAATTTTCTTAACACAGAAAGGACAAAGGGCCATGACATTCTATCGTAGGCCTTAGCCATATCAAGTTTAATGACTACATTACCACCCTTGTTCTTATCAGAAATGTTGTGAATAATTTCTTGAGCTAATAACACATTTTTATAGATTAGCCTATCCTTCACAAAGCCACTTTGATTAGGAGAAACTAATTTATGCAATAACAGCTTGAGCCTTAAAAAGAGAATTTTAGAAATGATTTTGTTAGAGAAGTTGGACAAACTAATTGGTCTAAAATCTGAAAAACTAGAAGGAGAATCAATTTTGGGAATCAAAACTAAGCAAGTATGAGAGAAGAATTTAGTCAAACCTTTTCCTTTGAAGACCTCTAGCACAAAAGCAATGACATCTTTTTTGATGATTTCCTAGCAATTGTGAAAAAATGCTCTGTTGTATCAATCTGGACTAGCAGTGCTTGTCGCGCCCCCTTTTTCTTCCTCCCTTTTTACGGGGAAGAAAAGGTCCGGGTTTTGACATTAATGGGGGGTAATAACTTATTTCCTTTTGGGAATTGGGTATTTTGAAGAGTCGCCACCTAATGGATTATGGTGCGTTAGGGCACCTAAAGCGATTAGCTCCTGGATTGGTTTGCATTACTAGAGATTTAGGATATGGGCTCGAAATAACCTCAAGGGGAAGGTGTTACCCCTCTTGGTCCACAACTGTGGGTCCCGATCGAACTTATATTTATGAATTAGCCCCTTAACAAATAAGTAGTCGAAACAAATAATTGGAAGTAAAGCACATTGAATGTTGTATAATTCAAGTGATGAGACAAAGATTGTGTACATATAGGAAAAGTAAAGAAAAAGGATTTTGGAAAGTAGGGGTCCTAGGTTGATTAGCCTATAGGATCACCCCATGCAATGCCCGATAAATACTCCTCAATGAAGGGCTACACGTACCTTAGCGCGTAGTTATCATATCCCATATCTACCCTTTCCACCCCTTGGTCATAGCCTAAAGCGTTCTAGTAACCTTGACAATGCCTATGCGTGCAATACCCGTTCCTTCCTTGTGGCCTTAGGGGTATTTTAGGACCTCTAAATTTGGGCAGTTCTAGACAACCCCTAAGGTTCTTAAAAGGAGAAAATTCTAGGCGATAGGCAAGAACAATTTAGGACTGCATATAAAGCAAGTTAAAGGCTCACAGTTACCTCCTCAAGCATATCACATAAGTGCACGTCTTCAAACAACATTCATACACTTAAGAAAACAAATCCTAGAACATGATATCTAAGTAAGCAGAGGTTATAAAGTACTGAATTAGGCCAATATGTGAAGGTATGACGACCCAGCCGGTCGTCTTAAGAATTAACGCCCCGATCCCCTATTAACTACTTTTTCCGACTTTATTTTTGCTATTTTGATTTGCCGGGATGTTCGATTTTGAGTTTCAGAGAGTTTTGGGACATTTAGTCCCTAAATGAGAGCTTAAGTGTTGGAAAGTTGACCGTAGTCGGAACAGTGTGAAAACGGTCTCGGAATGGAAATTTGATGGTTCCTTTAGCTCTGTTAGGTGATTCAGAGCCTAGAGGCGTGTTTGGATTGTGTTTTGGAGGTTTGTAGCTAATTTGGGCTTGAAATGCCGAAAGTTGAATTTTTGAAGTTTCCGGCCCGATAGTGAGATATTGATCCGAGGGTCGGAATGTAATTCCGGAAGTTGGAGTAGCTCCGTAGTGTTGAATGTGATGTGTGTGAAAAATTTTAGGTCATTCGAACGAGGTTTGATAGACTTTTTGATCGAAAGCGTATTTTTAGAATTTTGTAGTACTTAGGCTTAAATCCATGGTTAATTCGAGGTTTTGATGTTATTTTAAGTGTTTTAAGGATTGGCACAAGTTTGGATAGTGAGTTGTGACTTGTTAGTGCCTTTGGTTGAGGTCCCAGAGGCCTCGAGATGAATTCGGATGGTTGACGAAAAGATTTTGGAGTTAGAGTTGCAGTTTCAGCTGCTGGTTTTGTCATAACCGCACATGCGGTTTGGGTTCCGCTGGTGCGGCACCGCAGAAGCAGATCAGTGGCCGCAAAAGAGGAATTTGGTCATTTCTTCAGGAATCGCAGAAGCAGTGGTAATCTCGCAGAAGCGGTACCGCATCTGCGGATTTGGAAGTCGCAGATGCGGAAGCTGGCCCTTTAATGAAAAGTCGCATATGCGACCTTGGCTACGCAGAAGCGGGACCGCAAATGTTACAACCCATATTCACGTACGTTAGTTCATGCCATAAGGTAGTCAACCTAAATCCATGAATATATTATCTTTAAGATGATAAGAACTTAATCCTATTGGTCTTAAATGATACAAAGGTGTATAAGGGTGGTTAACAAGTATTACAAGTTAAACGAATCAAGGATGTTGTCAGCCTATTTTTTGGTAAATCTAGAGGTACTTAATACACTCAAGAGGTCGTTTTGTAAGGTATTTGAATCATATAATATCCGTATCATAAGTCTTGAAGTCAAACGAGTTATGAAACAAAAGTCGACAAAAGTTGTCGCAACTTAGATACATAATTTTACTTAAATATTAGGTCAAATGTTACTACGCTTTTCTCCCAATTTACAAGGAACTACGGGGTGATATACCCACCAAATTAAAGATATATGAGTCTAGTTTCCAATGCATTAAACCGTTTGTCAATACGATCTCGGAGTATAGATATATTCATATTTTTGCAAGCCTGCGCAGATTGATAGGTGACAAGTAAGTGCATCACCTACTTGCCAAAATGAGAGGACAAAATTAAAAGCCCCAAAGTCGGACAAGAGGGTACTTTTAAGGGATTATCAACTCAGTTATTTCACCCATATTTCAGACCTTCAAAACCAAATTGAACCCCTGCAACTCCTCCCAAAAAATCCCACACAAACCCTAATCGATTTTCCTTCTCTTTCAAGTTTTAATTGGGGGTTAAACATAGAGTTTGAAGTACCAAGGGAAGGGATGAGTTATCCAACAAGTAAGGTATGTATACTTCTCTCTTTCATACATTTTTTTTTCTGTGAATTCATGGAAATTCGTTCTATACATGTAAGAACTCACGGGACGGTGATCGGAAGCCGTGAGTTCGAGTTATTCACTTGTAGCTGACTATTTTGTGGACTGTTTTGTGTTGCTGTTGGGCTGCGTGTTTTACTACTGTTTTATGGCGTTTTAGAGGAGGAAGGGTGTATATAAACACCATGTAGATGTAGGGTTGTGGGCTGGTAGTTCTTCATAACATTTCCGGGTCGTTTGACACGACTACGGTGGCCGTCGTATGTATGAATCGATTAGGTTGTGCGTGGACTATTTTGGGAGGCTCAATATGATTATTATTGATGTTGTTTGGGATGTTTAGTGATTATTTTAATTGTGTGAAGTCATATATATAGGGGAGGTGTTGTCCGTTTCATCGTAAAATAGGTTGTGGTCGATACATAATAGTTATGACGCTTAAATGATAAATTAGTATCGTTTCTCTTATTGTAGACTAAGGAGTCATGAAAATTGCATAGCCTTAGATTGGGGAAGTATATACAAGGTATGTGAGGCTATCCCTTTCCTTCTTTTGCACGACTCTGATCGTACATAATGTAATGAACGAGCTTCCAAAGATACTCTACTTTTAGAAGCTAGCAGTACTTACATTGTTTCCCCTCTTATGGAACGATTGATGTTGATGTTGCTTCTCTTATTATTATGTTATCAATGTTGTTGGTACTTCCTGATTCTTGTAAGGTTCATAGTGAAGAGTTAGTCCTAATAACGTGTACAAAGGATACCGACCTTATGTCACTCCGAAAGGTTTAGAACGTGAGTCTATGAGTCGAGCATGAATTATATATACGTATCTATTTTACTCTACCGAGCCGCGCTATAGTCGGCCGGGTACGACACCTAATGTGCAACCATTGATCAGTTGGGATTTACCGAGCTCCATGCGACCGGGTACGATACTACCGAGCCTTATGATGGCCGGGTATATTTTTTACCGAGCCTATTAAAGCCGGGTGCGATATGATGATGATGATGCCCACAAAGGCATATGTTTTCAAAGTTTATGTATATATACATATGTATTATGCATTTTATATCAGTAGCCCTCAGAGGTAAGCAGATGTTACAAATTGTATATTCTCTATCCCTGCTTACATTACTGTTCGTACTTATGGTTCCCTATCTTACATACTCAATACTTTTTTCGTTTTGACGTTCTTTTATTTGTGGATGCTGCATGTCATGTTGTAGGTCCTGATAGACAGGCATGTGCAGCTCCCCCACCACAATAGTCTATCCAGTTCAGCTGTGATTGGCGAGATCCCTTCTCTGGACTTATCGTGGTCTTGGTATGCATTTTTGTTATAGACATTATGGGTATGTCGGGGCCGTGTTCTGGCTATGTTGCAACACTTGTGTTCCTTCAGAGGCTCATAGACAGATGTCGACTCATGTATAGTTTGGTATGCCTTGTCGACTGGTTTTTGTTGTATAGTCTTTTATGGTAGCGTGCTAGCTCGTACGTTATATATAGTTTCTTGATTGTCTGGTCATCCCATATTATGTATGTTCATGCCATCATATTTTATTGTTGGTTGTCCATGATCCATGTCTACCATAAATATTGATCTCGTCAGCCCTAAAAGATAATAAAAAAGATTAGATAAAATGTATGTTGGTACTCGGCAAGTATGGTCGGGTGCTAGTCGTGGCCCTCCAGTTTGGGTCGTGACAAACTTGGTATCAGAGCAAGTCTATCCTAGGGATTGTCTATGAGCCGTGTCTAGTAGATTCTTGATTATGGATGTGTAGCGTGCCATATTTATAATAAGGAGGCTACATGATATCTAGGGTTATTACCTTCTTCCTGAATCTAGATCGTGCATATAATTAAGTCGTAAGTGTTCATCTCTAATATTCTCCTTATTTTCTTTCAGGGATGCCTTCGACTAGGAAGCAAACAATTAGTAGACGGCTTGAGATAGCTACGGGAGAGGGTACCAGTCAGGTGCCCCAAGCTAGAGCAGGCCAAAGTGAGGCTCAGAGTGAGATGTCATCTCATACCTCATCTACTCCATCTCTTCTAGAGGAAATTAGGAGGCACCCAGCACCACCTGTTCCTCCGTCTAGCACTACAGATCAGGATATACGAAATGTGGTGCAGTTGTTAACTAGCTTGGTAGCTGTTGAGGCTCAGAGGCAGAATACCGGTGTTGTTAATAAACTAGTTAGTACGAGAGTTCGTGATTTTATTAATCTAGACCCTCCAATGTTTACTAGATCAGACCCCAAGGAGGAACCACAGACTTTTATTGATCAGGTTCATCTTACACTGCGGGTTATGCATGGTAGTGATACAGAGGCAGTAGAGTTGGCTTCTTATCGGCTACGGGATTTAGCGGTTCTCTAGTATGATAGTTGGGAGAGATCCAGGGGTCCGAACGCTTCTCCAGCTATGTGAAAGGATTTTTCTAAGGCCTTTCTTCGTCACTACTTGCCAATTGAGATACGACGAGCTAGAGCTGATAAGTTCTTGAACCTTAGACAAGGTAATATGAGTGTGTGAAAGTAAAGCATGCAGTTTGATTCTTTAGTAAGGTATGCTCCCTATATGGTGGCCGATATGAGTGATCGGGTGCATCTGTTTGTGAACGGGTTGGGACCACATCTGATAAATGAGTGCATGATAGCCTCCTTGGTGGAGGGCATGGATATTTATCATATTCAGGATTATGCCCAGACCCTAGAGGATCATAAGCGCCAGCAGAGGGCATATAGGGAGCATTATAGGGGCCAACATAAGAGGGCGAGAATTACAAGGTATTCTGATGACTTCAGAGGCAGCGTCAGGCCCCAGTCTTTGAGGAGTTCGGTGCCTCCTATAGCTAGTGCTCCTCTATAGTTTCAGAGGCCTCGATATGATCTATTTACCTATTCTGGTCCAGGTCAGAGTTCACGGGCATCAGGCTCACAACATCACAAGGATACTAGTTAGATGAGACACCCAACACCACGTTGTGATAATTGCGGCAAGGCCCACTTTGGAGTGTGTCATCGAGGTTCTGATGTGTGCTATTCTTGCGGACAACTTGGCCATATGATGTGGGATTGTCCTAATAGAGGAGGTGGTGGTATGGCTCAACCGACTGGATCTGTGTCTGGTTCTTCCTTATCAGTTCGACCTCCAGCACAGGGTTTTTAGTAGTCGACAGGTCGTGGTAGAGGTAGAGGTGCAGTGCCGAGTTTGAGTGGTGCTCAAAGTCGAACCTATGCTCTAGTAGGTCGACAGGATCTCGAGTCGTCTCCAGATGTTGTTACAGGTATATTGTCTGTGTTTTCTTATGATGTATATGCGCTAATTGATATGGTATCTACATTATCATATGTTACACCCTTTGTGGCTAATAAATTTGGCGTTGAACCTAAATTGATAAGTAAACCCCTTACAGTATCTACTACGATAGGAGATTCTGTGATTGCTAGAAGGGTATATAGAGGTTGTACTATGATGATTTGTAGTCGTCAAACCTCGACAAATTTATTTGAGTTAGAAATGGTTGATTTCGATGTGATAATGGGAATAGACTGGTTGGCCTCATGCTATACAAATGTTGACTGTCGTATGAAGATGGTTAGGTTTCAATTTCCTGGTGAACCCATTATTGAATTGAAGGGGAACATTGCTACACCAAAAGGTAGGTTTATTTCTTATATTAAGGCAAGGAAAATGATCTCAAAAGGTTACATTTATCATCTCGATCACATTAGGGATGTGGAGGCGAAGCCGCCTACTCTACAATCAATCCCCATGGTCAATGAATTTCCAGATGTTTTCCCAGATGAACTCCCAGACCTTCCTCCTGAAAAGGAGATTGAGTTTAGCATTGATGTGTTTCCTGACACTCAACCGATCTCTATCCCTCCATACTGAATGGCCCCGATAGAGTTGTGAGAATTGAAGGCGCAGTTGAAGGACTTGCTGGATAAGGGATTCATTAGGCCTAGCACTTCACCTTGGGGTGCGCAAGTTTTGTTCATGCGGAAGAAAGACGGGTCGTTAAGGATGTGTATCGATTATCGACAGTTGAATAAGTTTACTATAAAGAACAAGTATCCACTTCCAAGGATTGACGACCGTTTTGACCAACTCCAGGGTGCCAAGTATTTCTCCAAGATTGACTTACGTTCAAGGTATCATCAGGTGAGGGTTAAGGAAAAAGGATGTTCTAAAGATAGCCTTCCGGACAAAATGTGGGCACTTTGAGTTCTTGGTGATGCCGTCCGGGCTAACAAATGCCCCAACAGCTTTTATAGATCTCATGAATACTGTATTCAGGCCTATTTGGATGTGTTCATGATTGTATTCATTGATGACATTCTGGTGTATTCTCGTTAAGAGGCGGAACATGCGGTCCACTTGTAGATAGTATTACAAACGCTTTAAGATCGTAAGTTATATGTTAAGCTCTCCAAATGTGAATTCTGGCTGAACTTAGTAGCATTCCTTGGCCATGTGATATCTGACGAGGGTATTAGTGTCGACACTCAAAAGATCGATGCGATAAAGAATTGGCCGAGACCTACAACACCATCAGAAGTTCGCAGCTTCCTATGGCTAGCAGGATATTATAGGCGGTTTGTAGAAGGGTTTTCCTCTATATCAGCACCATTGACAAAGTTAACATAGAAAGCTGCCAAGTTCCAGTGGTCTGACACTTGTGAACATGGTTTTCAGGAGCTGAAGAATCGATTGACATCTACACCAATGCTCACTCTTCCTGAAGGGATAAAAGGTTAGGTGGTGTATTGTGATGCCTCAGGTATAGGTTTGGGGTGCGTATTGATGCAGCGTGGAAAGGTGATTGCTTATGCATCAAGACAATTGCAGAAGCATGAAAAGAATTATCCAACCCATGATTTGGAATTGGCTGCAGTAATATATGCTTTGAAGATATGGCGGCACTACTTATACGACGTCCATGTTGACATCTACACAAATCACAAGAGTTTACAATACATCTTCAATTAGAAGGAGTTGAATTTAAGGAAGCGTAGGTGGCTTGAATTACTGAAAGACTATGATGGCGAGATATTGTATCATACCGGTAAAACCAATGTTTTAGCAGACACTCTCAGCCGTAAGTAATTGGGAAGCTTAGTACATATTGAGGCAGGTAGGTGAGAGTTGACTAAAGTGCTTCATTAGCTAGTCAATACGAGAATTAGATTGTTAGACTCTGATGACGGAGGTGTTACAATACAGAATACATCAGAATCATCTATGGTAGCCAAGGTAAAAGCACGTCAATATGAAGATACTATCTTAGTACGATTGAGAGAGAGCATTTAGCAGTGTAAAATTACGGCTTTTGAGATCAAAGGAGATGGGGCACTAAGATACCAGGGCTGATTATGTATGCCTAATGTGGTAGGGTTGCAAGTGAAAATTATGAATGAGATTCATCAATCCCGATATTCCATCTATCCCGGCTCGACAAAGATGTATCATAATGTCAAGGAGCAGTATTGGTGGGATAACATGAAGAAGTCCATTGCAGAATTTTGTAGCCCAGTGTCCCAATTGTCAACAAGTAAAGATAGAACATTAGAAACCAAGTGGATTGCTTCAGAATATAGAGATTCCGACATGGAAATGGGAGGTGATTAATATGGACTTCATTATTGGATTACTTCTTTCTTATCATAAGTTTGACTCCATCTGGGTGATAATTGATCGACTTACAAAATGTGCCCATTTTCTTCCAGTTAAGACAACTTACGCGGTTGAAGATTATGCGAAGTTGTATATCAAAGAGATTGTTAGGCTTTATGGTGTGCCGGTATCTATTATATTAGACCGATGAGCTCAATTTACGGCTAACTTTTAGAGGTCATTTTAGAAGGGTTTAGGCACACAAGTGAATCTCAGCACTGCATTTCATCTGCAGACTGACGAGTAGGATGAGCGTACCATTCATACACCGGAAGATATGCTACAAGTATGTGTTCTAGATTTTAAGGGGAACTGGGATGACCATCTTCCAATCATAGAATTCGCCTACAATTATAGCTACCATTCTAGTATTAAAATGGCCCCATACGAGGCACTATACGGGAGGAAATATAGATCACCAGTTGGATGGTTCGAAGTCGGTGAAAAAAATTTATATGGGCCAGATTTGATTCACCAAGCCATTGAGAAGGTGAAAGTGATACAGGAGCGATTCAGGATGGCACAACGTAGGAAAAAGTCTTATTCCAACGTCCGATGTCGTGATCTGGAGTTTGAGGTTGATGATTGGGTTTTCTTGAGGATCTCACAAATGAAGGGTGTTATGCATTTTGGGAAGAAAGGTAAGCTGAGTCCAAGGTATATCGGGCTGTATAAAATTCTTCGACGAATTGGACAGGTTGCTTATGAGTTAGAATTGCCATCCGAATTGGAATTTGTCCACACGGTATTCCATGTATCTATGTTGAGAAAATGTATTAGAGACCCTTCTCGAGTCTTCCCTATCAAAGATGTACAAGTTACAGAGGATCTGTCATATGAAGAAGTGTCAGTGGCTATAGTAGATTGACAAGACCGCAAGCTAAGAACAAAAGAAGTAGTTTCCATAAAAGTATTGTGGAGGAACAAGAATATAGAAGAAATGACATGGGAAGTAGAAGAGGAGATGAAGTCTAAATACCCTTACCTATTTCAGAATGAAGATAACAAGGTTGTTGGTGGAACACATGATACATTAGAAGGTGAAACGGCTCTATGAGGTAAGCAATAACTTGACAATACTCTTCCTTAATACACAATGGTGATATGCAGATAATGTACATATCCCTAATGCTTTGCGAAGCATTGTGAGGCCATACGTTGGGCTTAACTACTTGCAAGCTTTGCTAGTGACCATTTTATAGGGGAAAATTGACCGAAAATTTCCGTTGGAATCCAGGGTGATTTGGACTCCCCATAAACCATTACATTCGAGGACGAATGTTCCTAAAGGGGAGGTTATTACAACCCATATTCACATACGTTAGTTCATGACATAAGGTAGCCGACATAAATCCATGAAGAGATTATCTTTAAGATGATAAGAAGTTAATCCTATTGGTCTTAAATGATACAAAGGTGTATAAGGGTGGTTAACAAGTATTAGAAGTTAAACGAATCAAGGATGTTGTCAGCCGTATTTTTGGGTAAACCTAGAGGTGCTTAATACACTCAAGAGGTCGTTTTTTAAGGTGTTTGAATCATATAATATCCGTATCATAAGTCTTGAATTCAAATGAGTTATGAAACAAAAGTCGACAAACATTGTCGCAACTTAGGTTCATAATTTTACTTAACATTAGGTCAAATGTTACTAAGCTTTTCTCCCAATTTACAAGAAATTAGGGGGTGATATACCCACCAAATAAAAGATCTATCAGTCTAGTTTCCAATGCATTAAACCATTTTTCAATAAGATCTCGGAGTATAGAGATATTCGTATTTTCGCGAGCCTGCGCAGAATGGTAGGTGACAAGAAGGTGCATCACCTACTTGCCAAAATGAGAGGACAAAATTAAAAGCCCCAAAGTCGGCCAAGAGGGAACTTTTAAGGGATTATCAACTAAGTTATTTCACCCATATTTCAAACCTTCAAAACCAAATTAAACCACTGCATCTCCTCCCCAAAAATCCCACACAAACCCTAATCGATTTTCCCTCTCTTTCAAGTTCTAATTGGGGGTAAAACTTAGAGTTTGAAGAACCAAGGGAAGGTCTGAGTTATTCAATAATTAAGGTAAGTTTACTGTTCTCTTTCATACATTTTTTCTGCTGTGAATTCATGAAAATTCGTTCTATACATATAAGAACTCACGGGACGGTGATCGGAAGCCGTGAGTTCGAGTTATTCACTTGTAGCAGATTGTTTTGTGGACTGTTTTGTATTGATGTTGGGCTGCGTGTTTTACTAATGTTTTGTGGAGTTTTGGAGGAGGAAGTGTGTGGAGAAACACCATATAGATGTAGGGTTGTGGGCTTGTAGTTCTTCGTAACATTTCCAGGTACGACTACGGTGGCCGTCGTATGTATGAAGTGATTAGGTTGTGCGTGGATTGTTTTGGGAGGCTCAATATGATTATTATTGATGTTGTTTGGTCTGTTTGGTGAATGTTTGAATTGTGTGAAGTCATATATATAGGAGAGGTGCTGTCCGTTTCATCGTAAAATAGGTTGTGGTCGATACATAATAGTTATGATGCTTAAATGATAACGATAGTATCGTTTCTCTTATTGTAGACTAAGGATTCATGACAATTGCATAGCTTCAGATTAGGGAAGTATATAGAAGGTATGTAAGGCTATCCCTTTCCTTCTTTTGCACGACTCCTATCGTACATAATGTAATAAACGAGCTTCCAAAGATACTCTACTCTTAGAAGCTAGCAGTATTTACGTTGTTTCCCCTCTTATGGAACAATTGATGTTGATGTTGCTTCTCTTATTCTTATGTTATCAATGTTGTTGGTACTTCCTGATTCTTGTAAGGTTCATAGTGAAGAGTTAGTCCTAATAACGTGTATAGAGGATACCAACCTTACGTCACTCCGAAAGGTTTAGAATGTGATTCTATGAGTCGAGCATGAATTATATATATGTATCTATTTTACTCTATCGAGCCGCACTATAGTCGGACGGGTACATCATCTATTGTGCAACCAATGATTAGTTGAGATTTACAAAGCTCCACGTGGCCGGGTACAATACTACCGAGCCTTGTGATGGCCGGGTACGTTTTTTACCGAGCCTATTATGGCCGGGTACGATATGATGATGATGATGATGCCCACAGAGGCGTATGTTTTAAAAGTTTATGTATATATACATATGTATTATGCATTTCATGTCAGTAGCCTCAGAGGTACACATATTTTACAAGTTGTATATTCTCTATCCCTGCTTACATTATTGTTCGTACTTATGGTTCCCTGCCTTACATATTCAGTACTTTATTCGTACTGGCGTTCTTTTATTTGTGGACACTGCATGTCGTGCTGCAGGTCCTGATAGACAGGCAGGTGCAGCTCCCCCACTACAGTAGGTTGTCTAGTTCAGCAATGATTCACGAGATCCCTTCTCCGGGCTTGTCGTGGTCTTGGTATGCATTTTTTTTCTAGACATTATGGGTATGTCGGGGCCCTATTACGGCTATGTTGTAGCACTTATGTTCCTTTAGAGGCTCATAGACAGGTGTCGACTCATGTATAGTTTGGTATGCCTTGTTGACTGGTTTTTGTTGTATAGTCTTTCATGGTAGCGTGGTAGCTAGTACCTTATATATAGTTTCTTAATTTTCTGGTCATCCCATGTTATGTATGTTCATGCCATCATATTTTATTGTTGGTTGTCCATGATCCATGTCTACCATTTATATTGATCTTGTCAGCCCTAAAAGATAATAAAGAAGGTTAGATAAAATGTATGTTGGTGCTCGGCAAGTATGATCTGGTGCTAGTCATGGCCCTCCAGTGTGGGTCATGACAGCAGATGCGGTCCCAAGGCCGCAAATGCAGAAATCGCTGGGTAGAACATATAAATTCTTGCCTTCGCAAAATTTAGCCATTTTTCATTTTTTTTAAAATGGGAAGAAGCTTGGGGAGTACTTTTTAAGAGGGATTTTTAGAGAAGTTCATTGGGTAAGGTGTTTGGTCCCTAAACTCGTTATTGGAGTGATTTTTATCAATTTAAGCATGACAATTAAGGAAAATCAGTGGTAATTTGGGGGTTAGGGCTTGTTTAATTTGAGATCTTTGAGTGATGATTTGAGGGACAAATTGAGGTCCGATTTTGGTACTTTTGATATGACTGAACTTGTGAGAGTGCGAGGTTTCTGGAAATATCAATATTAAACAAATTCCGAGACGTGGGCCTGAGGGACATTTTGGTCATTTTACATAATTTTGCGTATTAGCTTAGAATTTAATTGTAGAATCAGTTACTTAAAGTGTTATTTACATTATGCAATTGAATTGAATAGATTTGGGCTATTTGGAGTCGAGTACTCATGGCAAGAGCGTGGTTTTGGGTTGATTTTGAGCCAGTTCGAGGTAAGTGGCTTGTCTAACCTTGTGTGGGGGACCTTCCCCTTAGGATTGGTATATTTGGTAATTGAAATGCCTTGTACGTGAGGTGACGAGTGCGTACTTGTGCTAATTGTTGGAAATTCGATTTTCTTTAAGTAATTACTAGTGTGTTTCCTTTTCTGTTTCTATTACTTGTACTATTAAGCATGTTGTTAGCTTAGGAAAGCATGTTTAAGTGACTTAATTGCATATTTACTCGACCTGCCTTACCTGAACTCTGTGCAGCATGCTAGGCTAGAATCACTTGTTGCCTTAATATGAAATTTTGCCATTTCTGTATATTTTCTTGTTGCTGCTATGAATTTATTTTTGGACTACGGATGTGGGATTCCAGTAGATCCCCCTGCACACTTATATGGAACTACGGGAATGCACCCGGTAGATTCCTCCAGTACTGGGTATTTACATTTGGGACTACGGAATGAGATTTCGGTAGATCCCCGTGCACTATGAGTTGGACTACGGGACGGGATCCCGGGAGTTCCATTGGTTATATACATATGGGACTACCGGACGGTATCCTGGGAGATCCCCGATTTTTATTGTTGGTACTGAGCTATATTTCTTTTCCGTGCTTACTTCGTTTCTATATAGTTGTTGCTGTCTTGTACATCCTGTGTTATTTTACTGTTGTACTTATTTATATTGTTCTATTCTATACTGTTGATCTTTATATTTTATTTAACCTCAGTAGGGCCATGACCTTCCTCGTCACTACCCAACTGAGGTTAGGCTTGGCACTTACTGAGTACCGCTGTGGTGTACTCATGCCCCTTCTGCGCATATTTTTCATGTGCAGATCCAGGTACCGCTACTCAGGCCAACCATCCTTGAGGGAGGCAACTGCTCTAGAGATTTCGAGGTATATCTACCTCGTTCGCAGACTGAGGAGTCCCTTTCTATTCTAGTTGTAAACGTTGCCCTTCTGTATTTTATTTCTTGTTAGGTATTCTGGAGTTAGACTGTTAGATATTCCAAAGCTTGTGTTTCCGTGAGTTTCCAGGTGTTGGGATAGTGTACTTGGTTTTGATAATGTTATGGTGTATATGCCGAGCGACATTATAACTATTGTTCCGTTCAGTTATTTTGGGTTTTGATTATTTCTTCCGCAAGTTTCGTTTATGTTCCACATTTTCTAGGCTTACCTAGTCGTAGAGACTAGGTGCCGTCACGACAGTTCACAGAGGGTGAACTGGGGTCATGACAAGTTGGTATGAGAGCTCTAGGTTCATAGGAGTCATGGATGACAAGCGGTTTATTAGAGTCTCACTGATCGGTACGGAGACGTCTGTACTTATCTACGAGAGGCTATGTAACCGTTAGGAAAATTCCACTTCATTTGATTTCCTTGTCGTGCGATATTTTGAAATCCCAATTCTTAACTTGTCTTCTATTCTCTCACAGATGGTGAGGACACGTGCTACCCGAGATGATCAGGCACCCGCACCCCTACTGTAGCCGTCAGAAGCCAGGGCCGCGGTAGAGGTTGAGGACGCGCACGTGGTGCAGCCAGAGCACCTACGCGAGCTGCCGCCGAGGTACCACTAGCGGTTCCAGCCGAAGTCCAAGCACCTGACACACCCACTATTACCACTACTCCAGCCCTTCTAGAGACTTTAGCACAGTTCATGAGCATGTATACCACTCTGGCTTAGGCAAGGTTGATTCCCCTTGCTGCAGCCACATCTCAGGCCGGGGGAGGAGCATAGACTCCCGCTGCCCGAACTCTTGAGCAATGAGTGCATGTTGAGCAGGTCCTTGAGATTATTCTTGTACCTCTTTCAGTGCCAGTTCATCCCGAGGACAAGGCAGTAGCTAAGGCTTGAGAGGTTCAAGAGGTACAAGCCTCCTATATTCAGCGGTCTAGCATCGTAGGATGCTTTAGGATTTCTGAATGAGAGTTACCGCATCCATCGTACCATGGGTATATCAGGATCGAGCAGGGTTTCCTTCACTACTTTCTAGCTTCGATGAGCTGCCTATGAGTGGTGGCGCACCTATGAGTTAGACAGTCCGGATGAGGCTGCTTCACTGACTTGGAATCAGTTTTCAGATCTGTTCCTGAGAGAGTATGTTCCTCAGAGCCTTAGGGACGCATGGCGCGTAGAGTTTGAGCATTTGCACCAGGGTACTATGACTGTCTCAGAGTATGTTGTCCATTACATCAGTTTGGCTAGGCATGCACCAGCCTTGGTTTCTACTGTTCGCGAGAGGGTTCGCCAGTTTATTGAGGGCATTATTCCCAGCATCAGGTCTAGTATGGCTCGTGAGTTGGAGATGGATATTTCTTATCAGCAGGTGGTGTGTATTTCTAGGAGGATTAAGGGTATGCATGCTAGGGAGAGAGAGGAGAGGGATGCCAAAAGGTCTCGAGAGTCGGGCCATTTCTCTGGTGCCCATACCCCAGCAGCAAGTCATCATAGTAGGGGTTATATGAGTCGCCCTATTCATTCAGCTCCTCCAGCCGCTAGTGGTATTCCATCTCCTCCTGGCCTCAAGAGCCTTATTATGCACCTCCGGTTTTTAGCGCGCCTCCTACGTGAGGTGCTTTCAGAGGTCATTCCAGCAGACCTGCCCCGAGCCAGTCACAGCCACCACATCCTCCCAGATCTTGTTTTGAGTGTAGTGACACCCGTCATATGGTTAGTGATTGCCCTAGACTTGGGAGGGGTACACCTCCATAGACTTCTCAGCCACAGCATGCACCGCAGAGTTATCAGGCTATGGTTACAGCTCCAGTTGCTACCCCACCTGCTCAGCTAGCTATATGTGGAGGTTGGGGAGGTAGAGGTCGCCCTAGAGGGGGAGGCCAGGCCATATACTATGCCTTTCTTGCCCGAACCGAGGTTGTTGCCCCCGATTCTATCATCACAGGTATTATACTGGTTTGTCACAGAGATGCATGGGTTCTATTCGATCCAGACTCTACTTATTCTTATGTGTCTTCTTATTTTGCTTCGCATTTGGGTGTATATCGGGATTCTTTGAGTTCCCCTGTTTATGTTTCTACTCATGTGGGAGATTCTCTTGTTGTAGACCGTGTTTATCGGTCGTGTTTGGTTGCTCTTAGTTGTTTTGAGACCAGATCCGATTATTGTTGCTCAACATGGTAGATTTTGACATTATCTTGGGCATGGACTGGTTGTCGCCCCATTATACTATTCTTGATTGTCACGCCAAAACCGTAACACTAGCTATGCCAGGTGTATCGTGTGTTGAGTCGAGGGGTACTTTAGGTCACACTCCCAGTAGAGTTATTTCTTTTCTTAAAGCTTAGAATATGGTTAAGAAGGGGTGTGACGCATATTTAGCCTATGTGAGAGATGTCAGTATTGATACCCTTCTAGTTGATTCAGTCCCAATAGTACGGGATTTTCCCGATGTGTTTCCAGCTGACCTTTCAGGCATGCCGCCTGATAGAGATATTGATTTTGGCATTGATCTGTTACCGGGCACTCAGCCTATTTCTATTCCTCCGTATCGTATGGCTTCTCCTGAGTTGAATGAGTTGAAGGATCAGTTACAGGAATTGCTTGATAAGCCCCAGTGTATCACCTTGGGGTGCTTCTATCTTGTTTGTAAAGAAAAAGGATGGTTCTATGCGTATGTGTATTGATTATCGTCAGTTAAACAAAGTTATAGTTAAGAACCATTATCCTTTGCCTTGTATTGATGATCTGTTTGACCAGTTTCAGGGCGCATGGGTGTTTTCTAATATTGACTTACGCTCAGGTTACCATCAGTTGAAGATTCAGGAGCTAGATATCCCAAAGACTGCTTTCAGGACTCGGTATGGTCATTATGAGTTCCTTGTTATGTCATTTGGGCTAACCAATGCTCCAGCAGCCTTTATGTATTTGATGCACAGTGTGTTCCGATCGTATCTTGACTCGTTCGTCATTGTCTTTATTGAAGATATTCTGGTGTATTCCCGGAATCGGGAAGATCATGAGCAGCACCTGAGGACTGTGCTTCAGACTCTAAGGGAGAAGAAGTTATATGCTAAGTTCTCGAAATGGGAGATTTGGTTGGATTCAGTGGCATTCTTAGGCCACGTGGTATCGAGTGAGGGTATTCAGGTAGATCTGAAGAAGATAGAGGTCATGCAGAGTTGGCCCACACCATCCTCAGCTATCGAGATCCACAGTTTCCTTGGTTTGGTGGTCTACTTCCGTCATTTTATGGAAGGGTTTTCATCGATTGCGGCCCCTATGACCAGGTTGACCCAGAATGGTGCTCCGTTCCAGTGGACGGAGGAGTGTGAGGTGAGCTTTCAAAAGCTCAAGACAGCTTTGATCACAGCCCCAATTTTGATACTTCCTACAGGTTCGGGGTCTTATATGGTCTATTATGATGCCTCGAGGGTTGGACTCAGAGCGGTGTTGATGTAGGATGGTAGGGTGATTGCCTATGTATCCGGACAGTTGAAGATACTTGAGAAGAACTACCATGTTCATGACCTTGAGTTAGCTGCCATTGTTCACGCCCTAAAGATTTGACGCCATTATTTATACGAGGTTCCCTGTGAGATTTATACTGACCATCGGAGATTGCAACACCTATTCAAGCAAAGGGATCTAAATTTGCGCCAGAGGAGGTGGTTAGAGTTGCTAAAAGACTATGATATCACTATTTTGTATCACCCGAGCAAGGCTAATATGGTGGCCGATGCTTTGAGTCGTCGGGCGGAGAATTTGGGGAGTTTGGCTTATTTACCAGTATCGGAGAGGCCTATGGCGATGGACATTTAGGCCTTAGCTAGCCAGTTTGTGAGATTGGATCTTTCGGAGCCCAGTCGGGTTATAGCTTGCATGGTTTCTCGGTCTTCCTTTTTTGTTCATATCAGGGAGCGGCAGTATGATGACCCTCATTTGCTTGTCCTCAAGGACAAGGTTCAGCACGGTGATGCCAGAGATGTGACTATTGGTAATGATGGGGGTATTATAGATGCAGGGTCGGATTTGTGTACCTAATGTTGATGGGCTTTGAGAGTTGATTCTAGAGGGGGCCCATAGCTCGCGGTATTCCATTCATCCGGGTGCCGCGAAAATGTATCAGGATTTGAGGCAGCACTATTAATGGAGGCGGATAAAGAAAGATATAGTTTGATTTGTAGCTCAGTGCCTTAACTGTCAGCAGGTGAACTATGAGCACCAGAGACCAGGTGGGTTGCTTCAGCAGATAGAGATTCCGGAGTGGAAGTGGGAGCGAATCACCATGGACTTTGTAGTTGGGCTCCCACGGACTTTGAGAAAGTTCGAGGCTATTTGGGTGATTGTGGATCGGCTGACCAAGTCCGCTCACTTTATTCCTGTGTGTACTACTTATTCCTCAGAGCGATTGGCGGAGATCTATATCTGGGAGATTGTTTGTCTGCATGGTATTCCGGTTTCCATCATTTCAGATAGAGGTACTCAGTTCATATCACGGTTCTAAGAGCCATTTAGCATGAGTTGGGTACTCGAGTGGAGTTGAGTACAACATTTCACTCTCAGACGGATGGACAGTCCGAGTGCACTATTCAGATTCTTGAGGATATGCTCTGTGCGTGTGTGATTGAGTTTGGAGGGTCTTGGGATCAGTTCTTGCCATTGGCGGAGTTTGCTTACAATAACAGCTATCAGTCCAGCATTTAGATGGCACTGTATGAGGCTTTATATGGTAGGTGGTATAGATCCCCGGTGGGCTGGTTTGAGTCGGGTGAGGCTAGATTATTGCGCACGGACTTGGAGAAGGTTAAGGTGATTCAGGATAGGCTCCATACAGTCCAGTCCAGATAGATGAGTTACGCAGATCGGAAGGTTCGTGATGTTTCCTATATGGTTGGAGAGCGGTTTCTCCTTGGGGTTTCGCCTATGAAGGGTGTTATGGGATTCGGGAAGAAAGGAAAGTTGAGTCCAAGATTTATTGCCTCATTTGAGATATTGAGGCATGTTGGGGAGGTTGCTTATGAGCTTGCCTTACCTCCCAGCTTGGCCGGAGTTCATCCAGTATTCCATGTTTCGATGCTTCGGATGTATCACGGTGATCCATTGCACATGTTGGATTTAAGTTCAGTCCAGTTGGACAAGGATCTATCCTATGTTGAGGAGCCAGTAGCAATATTGGATAGGTAGGTTAGAAAGTTGAGGTCAAAGAACATTGCATCTGTGAAGGTTCAGTGGCGAGGTTAGCCGGTCGAGGAGGCGACCTAGCAGACCAAGCAGGATATACACAGCCGTTACCCTCATCTTTTCAGAACTTCAGGTATGTATTTATGCTAGTTCGAGGACGAACAAATATTTAAGTGTAGGAGGATATGACGACCTGACCGGTCGTCTTAAGAATTAATGCCCCGATCCCCTATTAATTGCTTTCTCTGAGTTTATTTCTGCTATTTTAATTTGACGGGATGTTCGGTTTTGAGTTTCGGGGAGTTTTGGGACACCTAGTCCCTAAATGAGAGCTTAAGTATTGGAAAGTTGAATGTAGTTGGAATAGTGTGAAGATGGTCTCAGAACGGAAATCTGATGGTTCTGTTAGCTCTGTTAGGTGATTCTGGGTGTAGGGGTGTGTTTGGATTGTGTTTTGGAGGTCCGTAGCTAATTTAACCTTGAAATGCCGAAAGTTGAATTTTTGAAGTTTTCAGTCCGATAGTGAGATTTTGATCCGAGGGTCGGAATGGAATTTCGAAAGTTGGAGTAGCTCCATAGTGTTGAATGTGACGTGTGTGCAAAATTTCAGATTATTCGGACGAGATTTGATAGACGTTTTGATCAAAAGTGTATTTCGAGAATTTTGGAGTTCTTAGGCTTAAATCTATGGTTAATTCGAGGTTTCGATGTTGTTTTAGGTGTTTTAAGGATTGGTACAAGTTTTGATAGTGAGTTGTGACTTGTTGGTGCCTTTGTTTGAGGTCCCGGAGGCCTCAAGATGAATTCGAATGGTTGACGGAAAGATTTTGAAGTTAGAGTTGCAGCTTCAGCTGCTGGTTTTGTCATAACCGCACCTGCGGTTTGGGTTCCGCATGTGTGGCACCGCAGAAGCGGCTCAGTGGTCACAGAAGTGGAATTTGGTCACCTCTTCAGGAACCACAGAAGCGGTGGTAATACCGCATAAGCGGTACGGTATCTGCGGATTCGGAAGTCGCAGATGCGAAAGCTGGCCCTTTAATGAAAAGTTGCAGATGCAACCTTGGCTCCGCAGAAGCGGGACTGCAGATGCTGTCCCAGTGCTGCAAATGCGGAAATCGCTGGGCGGAACATATAAATTCTTGCCTTCGCAAAATTTAGCCATTTTTCATCTTTTCAAAACGGGAAGAAGCTTGGGAAGCACTTTTTAAGAGGGATTTTCAGAGGAGTTCATCGGGGTAAGGTCTTTGGTCCCTAAACTCGTTATTGGAGTGATGTTTATCAATTTAAGCATGAAAAATTAAGAAAAATCAGTGGTAATTGGGGGATTAGGGCTTGTCTAATTAGAGACCTTTGAGTGATGATTTGAGGGACAAATTGAGGTCCGATTTTGGTACTTTTGATATGACTGAACTTTTGAGAGTGCGAGGTTTCTGGAAATATAAATTTTACTCAATTCCGAGACGTGGGTCCGAGTGACGTTTTGGTCATTTTACATAATTTCGCGTAGTAGCTTAGAATTTAATTGTAGAATCAGTTACTTGAAGTGTTATTTACATTATGCAATTGAATTGAATAGATTTCAGCCATTTGGAGTCGAGTAATCGTGGCAAGAGTGTGGTTTTGGGTTGATTTTGAGCCGGTTTGAGGTAAGTGGCTTATCTTACCTTGTGTGGGGGACCTTCCCCTTGGGATGTATATTTGGTAACTGAAATGCCTTGTACGTGAGGTGACGAGTGCTTACTTGTGCTAATTGTTGGAAATCCAGTTTTCTTTAAGTAATTACTAGTGTGTTTCTTTTTCTATTTCTATTACTTGCACTATTAAGCCTGTTGTTAGCTTAGGAAAGCATGTTTAAGTGAGCTAATTGCTTATTTGCTCGACCTGCCTTACCTGAACTCTGTGCAGCTTGCTAGGCTATAATCATTTGTTGCCTTAATATGAAACTTTGCCATTTCTGTATATTTTTTTGTTGTTGCTGTGTATTTATTTTGGGACTATAGATGTGGGATTCCGGTAGCTCCCCCTTGTCTGTTTATTTTGGGACTACGGATGTGGGATTCCGGTAGATCCCCCTGCACAGTTATATGGAACTACGGGAATGCACCCGGTAGATTCCCGTAGTACTGGGTATTTACATTTGGGACTACGGAACGAGATTCCGGTAGATCCCCGCGCACT
The DNA here is from genome assembly GCF_000393655.2 of Nicotiana sylvestris. Classification (NCBI taxonomy): domain Eukaryota; kingdom Viridiplantae; phylum Streptophyta; class Magnoliopsida; order Solanales; family Solanaceae; genus Nicotiana; species Nicotiana sylvestris. Next base: position 48,628,099 of record NC_091068.1, read on the forward strand.
ATGAGTTGGACTATGGGATGGGATCCCGAGAGATCATTGGTTATGTACATATGGGACTACAAGACGGTATCCTGGGAGATCCCCAGTTGTTATTATTGGTACTGAGCTGTATTTCTTTTCCGTGCTTACCTCATTTTTTTATAGTTGTTTTTGTCCTGTACATCTTGTGTTATTTTACTGCTGTACTTATTTATACTATTGATTTTATATTTTATTTAACCTCAATAGGGCCCTGACCTTCCTCGTCACTACCCAACCGAGGTTAATCTTGGCACTTACTAAGTACCGCTGTGGTGTACTCATTCCCCTTCTGCACATGTTTTTCATGTGCAGATCCAGGTACCGCTACTCAAGCCTACCATCCTTGAGGGAGGCGACTGCTCTAGAGACTTCGAGGAACATCTACCACGTCCGCAGACCGAGGAGTCCCTTTCTATTTTAGCTGTTAAACATTGCCCTTCTGTATTTTCTTTCTTGTTAGATATTCTGGAGTTAGACTGTTAGATATTCCAAAGGCTTGTGTTTCCGTGAATTTTTGGATTTTGGGATAGTGTACTTGGTTTTGAGAATGTTGTGTTGTATATGCTGAGCGACATTATAACTATTGTTATATTCATTTATTTTGGGTTTTGGTTATTTCTTCCGCAAGTTTCGTTTATGTTCCACATTTGTTAGACTTACCTAGTCGTAGAGACTAAGTATCGTCACGACAGTTCACGGAGGGCGAACTGAGGCCGTGACAGAAGTATCTTATTTAACTTGCCTACTAAGTAAACCTGTTTAATCTGAACAACTTTAAGTAGAAGAAATGTAGTTTCAGAGTTGTAGAATTTGAAAACGCCCCACAGGCTTGCCTAAATGCTGAATAGTGATGTCCTAAGAGCATGATAACTACGTTTGATATAGTAAAATAGTGGGTAGATTTGAAAACGAACCCTTGAATTCCTATACGCATGCTTTCTAATAGTAAATTAGGGCAGTACTTGAAAGAATTCATTTAAGGAAAACAAACCACTGATTAGGCTAGTTTTGAAGTAAACTAACATGAATTAGACCGACTTATTTAAACTAAACTGATTTTGGGTCTATAGGCAGAATTTCTGACGTTGTTCCCAATAAACATGATATCTAGTTGTTAAGAGCTGATGTTAGAAACTTCCATGATATTTAATGAAAACAAATGTAATTACCCGTTATAACAGAAAGTTGAACTTGATCACATGCTTAAGTATGGTATCTACTTGATTGTAAAGCCTATAGACATGATTTCTATTATTTGGGGTCATTTAACCCTATAGGCATGATTTCTAGCATGGTGAGGCAAGCATAACAATTATATTAAATGATTCTATAGGCATGGATTCTAATATGGTAGGGCAGACATAACAAATATATATAAAATCCTATAGGCATGGTTTCTACCCATATTACCCCACAAATATATAACTACCCACCCTTTTTCACTAATCACCCCAATATTCATTTACAAATTAGATGAATGAATTACATAAATAAAGAAAAAAAAAGAAGTTACACTATAGGGAGCCTGAAGCAGGCCCAAGTGATTTCCCATACCTCCAATAGCCTCAAATGCCAATTTCATAGACAATGTCATTGTCTAGGTGCGTCAGAGTTCCCTAAGGATCTCAAGGATCTGGGTAGTGCGCACACCTAGACTTTGTAACCAAATTGAGTAACTGCAGTGTCGAAGGGCCAGCCTTAGTGTGCCAGAGTTCAGATGGATCTCAGACGGATCCCAAGGCAGTACACACACTGGAGGGGGAACAACCTAGAGACTTAGGAGTAAAGTGAGAGTGCTTGACATAGTTTGAAAAGTTTTCAGTAGGAAAACAGTAAAAAAATGACACAGTTGAAATAATTTTGTAAACAAGAAAGTTGTTTGGTAAACAGCTTTTGAAAATAGTGGTATAATTAGACAACAACAAGTCAGTCAAACAAGTTCAGCAATACTCAAATAACAGTCTTTCACATAGGGGAATGGGAATTGGGGACACATAGAGCACATAGTATCAGGAGCATAGTAGTTCTTGTGGGGTTTTAGGGATTAGGGGATATTTATTGGTACCAATATAGTAGGAGTTTTAGAAACAATCATAGAATCAACAATTTAAAGTGATAGATTAACTTGCATATCAAAACTGGATAACAAGTAGACAAGCATTCAAGGATAGAGTCATGTTGAGTCAGACTACTAGGGGAGGGGGTAGAACATGTTCTGAAAGGCCCTAAGAGGGTTAGACTACCATACTAGATGAAGCATTAATGTAAACATGTCAATTGTGTGTTGAACAATAACACCATAGATAAAAACAAATTAGAAACATGATAAACTGAAGCAGTAAAAGAAACATATTAGTTTTGGGACTTGAATTGAAATCAGAACATATCAGTAGAGAGATAGTAAACATAAAGTGAGGAATAGGAAAATACAATAGTTATCCTTGGCTTGCAGCCGACTAACTCAAGATAATAGCAAGTAACCAAAGAGAGAGAAAGGAGAACTGTTTTGAGTGTGAGAGAGAGTTTTTGGACCAATGTGTTCATGTGTTGTGTTAGTGAAAGAATAGGGTATTTATAGTTTGAAAATACACAAAAAATAAGGCAAGAATCAAAGTTTCAGCAATAATTATAGAACCAAGTACTAATTAGAATCAAATCAATGCAAGTACTTCCTTAATTAAGGAGTAACTAACCAACAGTAATGGGCAGAAAATGTTTAAGGAAAGAAATCAAGTAAGGCATTGAGTAAAAAACAGACAACTATGGGTAAATACACAAAGGTTCAATTAGGGAAACAGTTAGTGAAGAATCAACAAATAACATGGTTAACCCAAATAGGATAAGAAAAGTAAATAAGGTTGCAGAATATGGACATAATTGAGAATCAGCATATAGCAAATCAGTGAATCAAGGACTTGAAATAACACTGATTTAAGGAGAATAACATAGGTTCCCATGAATAAGTAAATAAGACAAGTTTAAACAAGAAGAATCGAAGGTCTAAAGGAAAGTTTTCAAATCAAGCCATGAAACATGGAACTCAGAATCAATCAGAGAGAGAGTCATGAGTCAATGTTTTAGCATATAAATAGAGTACGATAAGAATAACCAGAGGTCGGCACATAGCTCTAGCAAACATGAAGGTTAAACAGCAATGATAGAAAGAAGCAAGTTTTGAACAGTTAAGATGACCACAAGCACATAGAGTTGATGTAAGTTAGGCTAAGAAACTCATTAGAAACATATTCGAGACAAGATAATCATAGAAACTTAAACGAGAACCGGTCAGTCATGCTGATAGACAGAACCAAACGAAGAAACCTAGAAAATTAGGGCTTTCAACATAGACGAGTTGAAGATGTAGTAAAATCATAGAATCAGTTAAAATAATGCAACAAATAGAAGTTTTACACAAAGAATCAGTTAAACAAGGTTTTAAAAAAGAAGTTCTAAAAACCCTAGTTTTAGAAGGAGGTGAAAAACACTTAAAATCAACGATTCTTGTAAAGAATCTCAAGGACAGTTGTAAAATATTAAAGAAACAAACTCAAATCGTCCTAGATCTATACAGATCTAGGAGGCGTAGAAAAGAAATTAGGTTTTCGAAAGAAACCCTTATAGGGATGAAGAGACTGCTTAGAAAACCTAAGGATCATTGCAAATACAACATGATTTTGCTTGAAATCACACTGGAGTAGCCAAGAATAGATAGGCGACGAACCCTAGATGCAAGTCGGTATGGCTCTAGGACCTTGAAGACCTTAGAGAAGGCAAGCATGACATGAGAGAAGCCACTGGAGGTGTAAGAGACGAAGAGAGGTCACCGGAGATGACCGAGATGAGAGATGGGCGATTGAAGGGCTAGGGTTAGGTAGAGAGTGTACTAAGAGTAGAGAGGATTTTAGGCGGTGGTATGTGGAAAATGATTAGGGTTAGGGGTTGTTCAGAGTTAAAAGGGGAAGGAATGAACGAGGGTCGTTGATCTTTTAGATCAACGGCCAGGATCTGATGGGTTTTGGGTTGGGTAATTGCATTTAGGGCCTGGGTTGGGTAATTTGGCCTAAAATTGGGCTAGGCATTGGGTTTAATTGAGGCTATAATTGAAATCCAATTTGGCTAAGTTTTAAATAACCAATCTAACCCTATATAATTTATAATAAATAATAAATAATTTCTAAAAAATTAATTTTATGTACTAAAATGATTTAAAATAAGTATTTAATATTTTAAAAATATAGAAGATCAGTGTTATGCATATAAATGTAATTATACCTTAATAGGGTTAATATTGCAATTATATGCAAATTAGTTTTAAAAATATAAGTACAATTAGGGAAATGTACAAAAATATTTAAGCAATATTTTGGCATAAATATAGGATTTAGATGATTAAATTATCATAACAATAATTTGAAGGATAATTATTGGAATTTTTATAAGTAAAAAGGAAGAAATAAATCAATTTAAATCCTTTAAAATTACAGAAAAATTATAAAAACTTTGTGCATGCTTATATATGCATATATATGCTATTTTGAAAGTATTTATGCATATAAAAATATATAGGAAAAAATTGGGTATCAACAGCTCCCCCTCTTTACCCGAGAAGGATGAAAGAGTTTTCGGATAAAGAAATGATGGCCAATTTTGACCGGGGCCGAACTCCGGTCTTCGAGTTGCCTACATATCCCTAGTTTTACAGGAATCATGCCATGTGTAGTTCTAGCTTCATCTGCGGAATATGCCGATGAAATTATTGCAAGAACGGACATGCGATGCCGAAACGGCTATGGTGAGCGGTTAAAGCTCGGGACAGTTGGAGGGAACTGGAGCGAGATCGCTCCTACTAGGATAGTGGTTGCTTATTGGTTACCTAAGCGGACCTTTGATTTCCTTGGACCACGTAAGAATTCGTCGTCCGATTGAATCTGCTTCAGAAAAAAGATGCTACAAACATGTATTTGTGAAAATTTAAACATGATGCAGATTCCCTTCGGACCGTAAAGGTTGTCTTTAGATGGTTAAAGATGATGTCCTTGGACCATGATGTCTTGGGCCATGAATTATTTAGTGAGGGATTCGTAGGCCATTAAATTATGTTCTTGTGCCATGAAAATGGTGCCTTCAAACCATGACGCCTTTGAATAATGATATGCAAATTTGAGGGATCGTTAGGCCATGACATGGTGTCTTCCGGCTATGACTTTTAGACTATGACACCTTTGGATAGGTTGGCAATATTTCAGCCCTTGATATGCAATATTCATGATGTTATCAAGATAGGGCTTAGTCTTGTGAAATGGAGGGCAAAGCTTAGCCCGATTGAAAAGCAAATAAAGAGTACCAGAAGTAGAGCAATATTCGTGCAAAGAGGGACATTGCTCACTCCCATGCAGATGGGGAGGCAAGGATTAACCTCATGCAAGTATGGAGGCAAGGATTAGCCTCATGCAAATATGGAGGCAAGGATTAGCCTCATGCAAGTATGAAGGCAAGGATTAACGTCATGCAAATAGGGAGGCAGGGATTAGCCTCATGCAGGTATAGAGGCAGGGATTAGCCTCATGCAAATAGGGAGGCAAGGATTAGCCTCATGCAAGTATGGAGGTGGGGATTAGCCTCATGTCAATGTGGAAGGTATGGATTAGCCTCATGCAAATATGGAGGCAAGGATTAGCCTCATGCAAGTATGAAGGCAAGGATTAGCCTCATGCAAATAGGGAGGCAGGGATTAGCCTAATACAGGTATAGAGGCATGGATTAGCCTCATGCAAATAGGGAGGCAAGGATTAGCCTTATGTAAGCATGGAGGCAGGGATTAGCCTCATGTAAATGTGGAAGGTAGGGATTAGACTCATGCAAATATGGAGGCAAGGATTAGCCTCATGCAGGTATGGAGGCAAGGATTAGCCTCATGCAAATGTGGAAGGTATGGATTAGCCTCATGCAAATATGGAGGCAAGGATTAGCCTCAAGCAGGTATGGAGGCAAGGATTAGCCTCATGCAAATTAGGAAGCAAGGATTAGCCTCATGCAAGCATGGAGGCAGGGATTAGCCTCATGCAAATGTGGAGGCAGGGATTAGCCTCATACAAATATGGAGGCAGGGATTAGCCTCATACAGGTATGGAGGCAAGGATTAGCCTCATGCAGGTATGGAGGCAAAGATTAGCCTCATGTAAATAGGGAGGCAAGGATTAGCCTTATGCAAGTATGGAGGCAAGGATTATCCTCATACAAATGTGGAGGCAGGGATTAGCCTCATGCAAATGTGGAGGCAGGGATTAGCCTCATGCAAATATGGGGGACATGGATTAGTCCCATGCAAAGAGCAAGTAGCAAATAAGAGTAGTGTATGTCGTAGCTGGAGATATATTCACTGTCTGATGGCCTGATTGATAGTTATCTTGCTACGTACATATATTTGCAGATGTTATTGTTACGTCAGATGTGCCTGTGTTAAAAAAAATTGTAAGTTTTGTGAGGGGAGGTTGGTTCGTGCTTCTAGCCTTGCCTTGTTCCACTTTGGATGCCTCTTCGAGTTACCCTAGGTAACACCTGACTGTTATGGAAATAGAGTGTTTCAAAAAATATGTAATTATTGATAAAAATAGAGTTATTTTAGAAATATATTGATACATTTAGATGAACTAGTGATTGTAACAGATCTCAAAGGCATTGCAGCTCTGTTATGTCGGAATTTTGAGGGTCCTCAAAATTATGCCCCAATTTGGTAGATGATCTTTGACCGTTTGCGGATAATAGGCTTTGCTGAACCTTCTTTGGAATTTTGAGAATCCTTCTCAAAATTCTGCCCCAGTTTCTGACTTTCTAGCATGCGATGGCATTTTCTGGACTTGCTCCGGAATTTTGAGGGTCCTCTTTAAAATTCTGCCCCAGTTTCTGAACTTTGGGGGAAATGAAAATTTTATTATGATATGACCGAACTCATAAGGTTGCCTATGTATCCCCTCTTAAATGAGAATCAGGTCAAGCATAGTTCAATTACATTAGAAGAGAAATGTAAAACAATCTAGGCATAGTATCTGTTGACTGCATCTGAATTGATTGGCTTTGGCCTGATTTCTCCGTCCATTTCTGCAAGTATGAGTGCTCCTCCTATTAGTACCCTCTGAACCATGTACGGACCTTGCCAGTTAAGAGAGAATTTTCCTTTGGCTTCATCTTGATGCGGGAAGATTTTCTTCAATACCAGCTGCGCTGGTGTGAACTGTCTTGGTTTGACTCTTTTGTTGAAAGATCTAGACATTATGTTTTGGTAAACTTGGCCGTGACATACTGAGTTCATCCTCTTTCCATCGATAAGGGCCAATTGTTCATAGTGACTCTTTATCCACTCTACATCGCTGAGTTCAGCTTCCTATATGATTCTTAAAGAAGGAATCTCCACCTCGGCTGGGATGACAACCTCGGTGTCATAAACCAACATGTAGGGAGTCGCCCCGATTGATGTGCGAACCGTAGTGTGGTATCCCAATAAAGCAAAAGGTAACTTCTCATGCCATTGTTTGTGGTTCTCCACCATTTTCCTTAGTATCTTTTTAATGTTTTTTTTGGCGGCTTCTACGACTCCGTTCATCTAAGGTCTATAAGTTGTGGAATTCTTGTGCTTGATTTTGAAAGTTTCACACATAGCTTTCATCAGATCACTATTGATATTAGTGGCATTATCAGTAATAATGGATTCGAGAACTTCAAATCGGCAAACAATATGATCCTTGGCAAAATCTGTGATGACTTTCTTAGTTAGAGCTTTGTAAGATGCAGCCTCTACCCATTTTGTGAAGTAATCAATGGCTACCAGAATGAACCTGCGTCCGTTTGAATTAGTGAGCTCAATTGGACCATTAACATCCATTCCCCAAGCAGCAAATGACCAAGGTGAGCTTGTTGCATTGAGCTCGTTTGGAGGAACTTTTATCATATTGGCATGCACTTGACTTTGAAAGTATTTGCAGACATACTTGATGCAATCTGTCTCTATGGTCATCCAAAAGTAACCGGCCCTGAATATCTTCTTAGCCAAGACGAAACCATTCATGTGAGGGCCACATGTCCCGACATGCACATCTTCAAGTAGCTCAGAAACTTCCTTTGCTTCGACAAACCTTAGGAAACCCAAATAAGGAGTTCTCTTGTACAAGTTTCCTCCGGTGTGGAAGAAGTGATTTGACAATCTCCGGAGTGTGCATTTCTGAGTATGATTTGCATGCTCTGGGTGTTATCCTTTTGATTAGTACTTTTTAATGTCATGGAACCAAGGCTTTCCATCTGCTTCTTCCTCGACATGAGCACAATATGCCAGCTGATTATGGATCCTCACTAGAATGGGATGAATGTAATTCTTATCTGGATGTTGTATCATAGATGGCAAGGTAGCCAATGCGTCAGCAAACTCATTTTGAATTCTGGGTACATGCCGAAATTCTATCTTCGTAAACCTCTTTCTCAATTCCCGCACATGGTGCATATATGGCAATATCTTTGAATTCTTGGTGGCCCACTCTCCTTGCACCTAGTGCATCAAAAGATCTGAATCACCGATCACCAACAACTCCTGAATGTTCATGTTGACTGCCATGTTGAGTCCTAGTATGCAGGCTTCATACTCTGCCATGATGTTGGTACAGGAAAATCTGAGTTTAGCAGATACCGGATAATGTTGACCCATTTCTGATACCAAAACTGCTCCAATGCCTACTCCTTTGAAATTTGCAGCTCCATCAAAGAACATCCTCCAACCATCATATACTTCAATAATGTCTTCCCCTACGAATGACACTTCTTCATCAGGAAAATATGTTTTCAGAGTCTCGTATGCTCCTCCCACCGGATTTTTATCAAGGTGATCTGCCAATGCTTGCCCTTTGACCGCCCTTTGAGTTACGTAGATGATATTAAACTTACTTAGTAGTATCTGCCACTTAGCCAACTTCCCAGTCGACATGGGTTTCTGGAATATATACTTTAGAGGGTCCATCCTGGATATGAGATATGTAGTGTAGGCGCAGAAGTAGTGCCTCAATTTCTAAGCTATCCAGGTCAAAGCACAGCAAGTGCGTTCAAGCAGAGAATACCATGCTTCATAAGGTGTGAACTTCTTACTCAAGTAATATATGGCTTGCTCTTTCCTTCCCGTCTCATCATGTTGTCCCAAAACACATCCGAAGGCTCCATCCAACACAGATAGATAAAGTAGCAAAACTCATCCTAGTTCTGGCGGGACCAGAACCGGTGGTATGGACATGTACTCCCTAATCTTATCAAAAGCTTTTTGACAATCCTCTGTCCATCTTGTTTCGGCATCCTTCCTCAGCATCTTGAAGGTGGGTTCACATATGACTGTGGATTGTGCTATGAAGCGACTAATATAGTTGAGACATCCTAGGAAGCTCATCACATCCTTTTTTCTTTTAGGTGGTGGTAACGACTGAATAGCTTTGACTTTAGATGGATCCAACTCGATCCTTCGACGACTGATGATGAATCCCAGTAACTTTCCTGCGGGAACCCCGAACGCACACTTTGCGGGGTTCAATTTCAAATTGTACCTCCTTAGCCTATCAAAGAACTTTCTCAGATCCGCTATGTGATATGTGGCCTTCTTGGATTTGATAATGACATCTTCCACATACACCTCTATTTCTTTGTGTATCATATCATGGAAGATGGTTGTCATGGCTCTCATGTAAGTGGCCCCAGCATTCTTCAAAGCGAATGGCATCATCTTGTAACAGTATACAGCCCACGGTGTGATGAAAGCTGTATTCTCTGCATCTTCTTCATCCATCCAAATCTGGTGATAACCCGTGAAGCAATCTACAAAGGATTGGAGTTCATGTTTAGCGCAGTTATCAATCAGGATGTGTATATTTGGCAGCGGGAAGTCATCCTTGGGACTTGCTCTATTTAAATCCCGATAGTCAACACATATTTTGACCTTCCCGTCCTTCTTCGGAACTGGCACAATGTTAGCTAACCAGGTTAGATATTCAACCACCCTGAGAACTTTGGCTTTGATCTGCTTGGTAACTTCCTCCTTGATTTTCAGGCTCATGTCTGGTTTGAACATTCTGAGTTTTTGTTTTAGTGGCGGACACATGAGATTAATAGGCAACTTGTGAGCTACTATGGATGTGCTCGAACTGGTCATGTCATCATCTGACCATGCGAAAATGTCCTCATACTATTTTAGGAAATGAACGTACTCTTTCTTCTTTGTTGGTGACAAGTGAAAGCTGATGCAAGACTCCTTAACGGTCTCGGCATCTACCAAATTTACTGCTTCGGTCTCGTCCAGATTGGACTTAGGCTTATTCTCAAAATTTTTAACCTCCCTGAAAATTTCCTCGGGTATCTCATCTTCTTCCTGTAAATCACTATTCTCATATTGCGTTGCCTCATTACATGCCACAGTCACTGGTTCATCAGGAAAAGTAATAATATTGATGTAGAAAGGAAATTTATAAAGATAGTAGTGAATAATAAAGAGCAAATGCATTTGATTAAACCTTTGAAAAAATTGTCCAGACAAAGCACGGCTCAATGAATCGAGCATTTATTTTGAAACAAGTAAATCTTAAAACAAAAATACGGGAAATCTTAAATGCCTAGAATGGATATAGAAGTAAAATCTGCCAAGCTACCTAGGGACTTAGCGGGCTCGGGATGGTGTAGTGGTCCAATTCTTGAGAATATCTCCCTTCTCTACAGTCTGAAATGTGAGGCCTTCTTCCTCCTCCTCCTCAATTATGGCACCGCAGTCCATGTCCTCATCCTCCAAGAACAAATTCTTCAACCCAACTAGTGTTTCTTCTTCTGTAGTCCCCCATATTGTGTTAGCCTAGTGAAAAGCTTGTTCCAAACTTAGCACTGGCTGATCAAGAGGGTAATACGGTCTACGCCATGGAGGCGACCAATCATTGTACTCTTTCCATGTATACTGGTATCCGAGCCCAAAGGTGGTACCATGATTTTTGTTGTACTAGTTTGGTGATACCTTGGAGGTTCTTTCCCAACCCTTTGTCGGGTTCATATTCAGACCATGCTAGTATGATTTATATTTTGTTACTCCACCACCTATCCTTCTTGATGGCATTGACCCATTCAATGTGATGATAGGTTTCCCCTCCTATCCTTCTTCTATGTCCAATAATCGGGATGGTTTGACTAGTGTAGATGGGGTTACTTCCATCTCCGTGAATGATTACCTCCTGGGAGTTCCATTCAAACTTCATGGCCTGATGTAGTGTTGAAGGCACGGCTCCAGCAGCATGGATCCATGGCCGGCCCAACAGAAGATTATATAAGGCTGGTATGTCAAGCACCTGAAATTCAACGTCGAACCAAGTTTGCCTCATCTGCAAGCAAAGGTGGATTTCCCCGATCGTGGCCCTCTAGGACTTATCAAAAGCCTTCACATTCTTGCTTCCTACCCGTATCTCATAGAAACCCTTGTCCAACCTTTTCAAAGTGTCCAATGGACAAATATTTAGCCTTGAACCTCCATCAACCAAGACCTTGGCAATGAACTTGTCTTCAAATTGCACCGTAATATGCAATGCTCGATTTTGATTCAGTCCCTCGGGTGGCAGCTCATCTTCATGGAAGACAATTTTATGACTTTATAGTACTTGACCAACCATGTTGGCCATTTCTCCATCAGTGATATTATTGGGTACATAAGCCTCGCTCAACACTTTCATTAAGGCGCTCTTGTGTGCCTCTGAATTCAGCAATAGTGATAGGATAGATATCTGAGCAGGGACTTTGTTTAGATGGTCAACAACAGAGTACTCCTTTGCCTTTACTTTCCTCTATAGGTCATCTGGCCCGATCTCAATGATAGGCTGCCTAGTGGTGGCCTCCTTACTTGAACCTCCTAGGTGTTTAGGTGTATAGACTCTTCCGGTTCTAGTCATTCCTTGTGCAGCGTCAAATTCCTCTACCTTGGCCTTCCCTTTCCGCCGAGCCTAGGCAACATAATCCCAGGGTATTACTTTTGAGTTGAATGGGGGTGTGGTTGATACTGTCACAGTGAAAGGTGTGACCACTTCTACTTCAAATGGAGCAGGGGTGGCTGCGGGCGGAGCCACTTCCACCTCGAATGGAACTAATGCAGTTACCTCAAACTCAATTGGTTCCTGAGTATGAACCACAATAGGAATAAGTGTGACTGCAACCTTAAAGTCATCGCCTTCTCGAATAAGCCCAATCGACCCCTCAAGGTCCCATTCTTCATTTATCTCTATCACATGTACATCATCACCTCTATAATCAGGGAGGGGATTATTGCGGACATTAGGTGCGGCTCGTTTTGCTTGTATGACCTTGTTGTCAATTAGCGTCTGGATCTTATCCTTCAATGTTCGTCACTCAGCAGTAATGTGCCCTTTAATACCGAAATGGTATGCACAAGTTTTGTTCGAATTTACCCATTGGGATGGATTTTCTAATGCCACAGCGGGAAAAGGAGTGACGTAACCTATAGCTTTCAACCTTTCATACAGTTGGTCGATGGGCTCAGCAATGGTGGTGTATTATCTGGGTGGCTTGCAGTTGAAGTTGGGTCTTGGTCTTGGATAATTTTGGCAAGCTGGTGGTGATTGGAATTGGGATGGTTGGGAGTTATAGGTGTGATAGACAGTGGCTGGTTGGGAATATCTGGGAGATGAAGGTTGATATGTAGGCGGTGATGCTTGGTATGTGGGTGGAGGTGTTTGATATATGGGTGGAGGTGTTTGATATGTCGGAGGAGGTATTTGATATGTGGGTGGAGGTATTTGATAGGTAAGTGGAGATTTTGGGCCCTAGACCACCATTACTGCCCCAACATCTCTCTTCTTTGATATGCCACATGATTGTAGTGCCTTATTCATGGCTTGCAGTGCCTCGAAGTTCATTACCATCCCACTCTTGATTCCTTCTTCGATTCTTTCTCCAAGTTTGATGATGTCAGAGAATTTGTTATTTTCGATAACCATCAACATCTCGTAATATTATGGATCATGTGCTCTGACGAAGAATTTATCCATCTGTTCTTCGTCCAAAGAGGGTCTGACATTGGCCGCTTCCGACCTCCAATGAGTAGCGTATTCAAGGAAAGTCTCAGTAGGTTTCTTCTTAAGATTTTGAATGTAGAAAACATCCGGTGCGTTTTCTCTGTTGAACCTGAACCGGTCCATGAAATCTGATGCCATGCTCACCCAATTCGATCATTTCTTGGGATTTTTGGCTGATATACCAAGACAAAGTATCCATAGTAAGACTCCTCATAAAGAGCTCCATCCGGATCTTTTTATCTTTCTTGAACCCGACAAGCTTGTCACAATAGGTCCTTAGATGAACCATGGGATCACTTGTGCCATCGAACATTTCGAACTTCAGAGGTTTGTACCCCTCTGGCAGTTCGACATCCGACTGTATGCACAGATCTTCATAGTTCTAACCTTCTATTCCTCTATCGCCTTCAACACCTTGAACTCAGGTTGTTTACTTCTTGAGTTCTTTAGCCATGTTTTTAATGAGCATGTCCTTCTCAGAGGATTCCGGTGTATATGAGATTGGTTGGGTAGAGTGAGGTACAATTTCCACATATATAGGGTTGCTTTGATGGATGCCAGGGACTTGGTTGTAATGATGGTCATTGGTGGAGTTTTGGGGATAAGGAATGGGTTGTGGTCTGTTTTGGGGAGTGTGGTAAGTGGTGGTTGGTGGGTACTGAATTGGTTGATGATGATGTTGTGGCGGAGTCGGTATTGGCAGCAGATTGATATTTTAGGGTGGAGTTACGTATTGATTTGGTGCGGTAGGATTTTGTGGCTGTTGGTTTTGTGTGTTCTGAAGAGGTATTGGGTTCTTTGTATTTTGTTGGTGGATATCGGGGACATTGAGGGTGAGTGACAAGTTTGCCAAGTTGCGAACCTGCTCAAGTTTTTCTTTTGTTCCAGTCTCAAGACTAGATCATTTGGGGCTGAAGTACTACGGCCATCTGAAGTTTCTGCATTCTCAATATTCTCCTTTCGGATTCCACTTAAGTCGTCCATCTTTGCTTTTTCTCTACCTTTTGTGTTGATTGGAGGAGGAGGAGGTGGAGGGCCTCTAAATCTGGTGTGGTACGCTGATGCGACCAGTATGAGTGAACCAACCTAAGGGGATGAGAATAATAAAAATAAGAAGAAGGGAAAAAACAAAAAGGTAACAAGTCGGTGAGGATCCTGAAATGTTTGCAGTATTTCAATACATATTGCGCGTCTTAATTTGGGAACCTCATTATGCCCGAGGAAGGCTTAGCGACAAATAGATTTGGAGAACTTTAAATGCCAATAAATGCTTCATTTCATAATATAAAATAGATGAATCCCAAAACGACACTAAGATAATAATAAAATAAGTCACTACTGGCACTTGGCCTTATTACATTTTTAGGAAAAAACAAATAAATCTAGCCTATTTGGTCCTAGAAAGACCTTTCCCAAATTCGATCTTCCGGACTCCATCATATAGATCTCCCAGCTCGCGTAGCCCCAGCAGCAAGTAGGCTCTGGCCAGATGTCCTCCTTCAGCTCCTTCAGCATTCTGACAATTTTTAATCCTCTTTATGACTTTACCTTCTAGTGCCATTATTCCTTACTCCAGATATTTCAGTTTCCTGTTGAAAGTGACTTCCATTTCTTTCCATTCCTCGATCAACCTCACATTCCTCTCATGTATTTCCCGGTGCTCATTCTCAAAGTCGTGGACCCTTTTGCACAGCCTGTTGTATTTGAATTGAGCTTTAGCTTCTTCATCTATGATTTTGTTCCCTCGACCGGCCCCTTGTGTCACCATTCCTTTCAGATTGTCCTCTAACCATGCCGGGTAGAGAGGCTCGCATCCTGCATGATACCTGTCTGGCTCAACAGTGTTCTTCTCTACAATGATTTTGCAGTGCCACAAGTGCTGAGCTTGGCACTTGTAAAGGATGTCGTCGTCTTGAAAGTCAGCCCTGAAATGACTCATCTTGACAACCCTTGGTACAACCTGTTTCCTACCTGCTTACCTCATAACTCGGATAGGGACATATGGGTATATCCCTCTCAACCCAATCTGTACCAAGTGCGGAGCATCCCTGGATCTGATGATGAATTCGTCTGTTGGGAACCATTCAAATATCCATTACACTTGTTCGTCGGTCAGATTGTCGAAGAACTCTACCCATTCTTTGGCACATTCTGGCTGAGGAAATTTGTCTGGAATGTAAGTCATCCACTTGGGGTGATGGAAGGCAATATGGTCGTTCTAAGCCCTTCGCGGAAATTCTTGGTGATAGCGACTCTTTTGGAAATGCTCCAACAACCATAACTGCAGTAACAAGTTACAACACTCGAAATGCTTGACCCCTCTTTGACAGCGCTCTAGAGCCCTGTAGATGTCGTCTATGATCATGAGGACTATGGCATATGTTTGTCCATTAATCCCTTCCATCAAAGTCTTGGCGACCATGGACAACCTAGTGTGGATTCTTCCCTTTTTCATTAGGAACACTATCATGCCTAAGAAGCATACAATGAATACGAACACTCTGCAGTGAATGTGACCCATAGAAGTGAGAGATATCTCATCATGGTAGGTACAGAAAGACTTGCTATGGCCATACATCTCATACATGTATTCGAAAGGTATGTAAGATTCCTTCAAGCACACTAGGTCGACATTCTTCTTCAGCCCCATCATCTTTAAAAATCCCCTGCCAGTACGGTTTTCTAGTACTAATAACCCAGGACTATCCCAAGTCAATCCCGCAAGCCCTCAAATTTCATCTAGGAGTGGTGTCATTTCTATGTCGCCAAAACGAAACACAGCCCTTTCACTATCCTAGAATAAAGTGGCAGCCTCAATCAATTTGTTGTTTGGCTCAATATCTAGCAAGGAAGGCAGGTTAACCAGGTACTTTCTCACATGTTTCTTGTCACTTGAGGAAAGGTCCTCCCACCAATCTACCAACAATGGTGGGATGTTGCTAATTATACCGAATCTGGGGACCTCGTGCCTCATTTTCTGCAAAACAAAAAGGTTTAGGCCTTACCCCCACCAGACTCGACTATTTATACATTTATGATTAACATATCGTCATTTAGTTCTCCAAATTAATGCGCAGAACATGGTTGTGTCCGTTGGGATTATGGAAAACCCGATGGACTTTTGGATAAGGCTTATCTTAAAGGATCATTACGTGGATAGCATATTGATCCGACTAGGTTTGACCATGATGCATGCACAATTTTAACCAGAGTAAGGCTACTATGAGGTTTTACACTAGTACCCTCAAGTAGACAACTTGAGGGGGAAGGCAGGGAACCGTCGACTGCACCGTTGATCGACTGGTTTTACCGCAAATAAGCCTTTCCGAATTTAAGGGTTGTAAATAGGAAGAGCGCAACCACTCATTAAAGCGTTGCTATATGATTTGATATGCATGAGTGGAATATGATGTGGAGCATGATTTATGCAGCAATTAATAACATGTAGTCAAGTATTTGCACGTAGGAAAAATAAATACAATATTTAAATAATTGAAAGACAGATACAGGAAAAAGAAAACAAAGAGACAAGTCAGTTTCAGGGATAAAGAATCATAAATGCTTAAAATAAAATGGGCGGTTAAATTCAAATAAGGGAGAAGGGTAGGAGATAAAGCATACTTGGACTAATTCATAAAATAAGTTCGTTATGGTAAGAGCCTAAAAGGTATCCCCAGCAGAGTCTCCATGTTGTCCCGCCCCCTTTTTCTCCCTCCCTTTTTAACGGGGAAGAAAAGGTTCGGGTTTAGACATTTATAGAGGGGGTAATAACTTATTTTATTTTGATAATTGGGTATTTTGAAGAGTCTACACCTGACGGATTATGGTGTGTTAGGGCACCTAGAGCGATTAGCTCCTGGATTGGTTTGCATTACCAGAGATTTAGGGTAAGGGCTCGAAATAACCACGAGGGGAAGATGTTAGGCACCCCTCTTGGTTCACAATTGTGGGTCCTGGCTGAACTTATATTTATGAATTAGTCCCTTGACAAATAAGTAGTTGAAACAAATAATTGTAAGTAAAGCACGTTGGACGATGTATAATTCAAGTGATGAGACAAAGATTGTGTACACATAGGAAAAGTAAAGCAAAAGGATTTTTGAAAGGAGGGGTCCTAGGTTGGTTAGCCATTAGGATCACCCTATGCAATACCCGATAAACACTCCTCAATGAGGGGATACACGTGACATTAGCGCGTAGTTATCATATCTCATATCTACCCTTCCCACCCCTTGGTCATAGCCTAAAGCGTTCTAGTAACCTTGATAATGCCTATGTTTGCAATACCTGTCCCTTTCTTGTTGCCCTGGGGGTATTTTAGGACCTCTAAATCTGGGTAGTTCTAGACAACCCCTAAGGTGCTTAAAAAGAGAAACTTCTAGGAGACAGGCAAGAACAATTTAGGACTGCATATAAAGCAAGTTAAAGTCTCACAGTTACCTCCTCAAGCATATCACATAAGTGCACGTCTTCAAACAACATTCAACACTTAAGAAAACAAATCCTAGAACATAATATCTAAGTAAGTAGAGGTTATAAAGTACTGAATTAGGCCAATATGTGAATGATCCTATTTAACTTGCCTACTGACTAAATTCTTTTAATCTGAACAACTTTAAGTAGCAGAAATGCAGTTTCAGAGTTGCAGGATTTGAAAATACCCCATAGGCTTGCCTAAACGATGAATAGTGATATCCTAAGAGCATGATAACTACGTTTGATCTAGTAAAACAGTAGGCAGATTTTAAAACGGACCCTTGAATTCCTATACACATGCTTTCTAATAGTAAATTAGGGCAGTACTTCAAAGAAATCATTTAAGGAAAACAAACCACTGATTAGGCCAGTTTCGAAGTAAACTAACATGTATTGGACTAACTTATTTAAACTAAACTAATTTTGGGTCTATAGGCAGAATTTCTGATATTGTTCCCAATAAGCATGATATCTAGTTGTTAAGAGCTGATATTAGAAACTTGCATGATATTTAATGGAAACAAACGTAATTACCCATTATAACATAAAATTGAACTTGATCACATGCTTAAGTAGGGTATCTACTTGATTATAAAGCCTATAGACATGTTGGGACCATTTAACCCTATAGGCATGATTTCTAGCATGGTGAGGCAAGCATAAAAATTATATTAAATGATCCTATAGGCATGATTTCTATTATGGTAGGTCAGACATAGCAAATATATATATAATCCTATAGGCATGGTTTCTACCCATATTACCCAACAAATAAATAACTACCCACCCCTTTTCACTAATCACCCCAATATTCATTTACAAATTATTACAAACCAGATGAATGAATTACATAAATAAAGAAAAAGAAGAAGTTACATTATAGGGAGCCTGAAGCAGGCCCAAGTGATTTCCCAAACCTCCAATAGCCTCAAATGCCAATTTTGTAGACAATGTCATTGTCTAGGTGCGTCAGAGTTCCCTAAGGATTTCAAGGATCCCGGGCAGTGCTCACACCTAGACTTTGAAACCAAATTGAGTAAGTGTAGTGTGGAAGGGCCAACCTCAGTGTGCCAGAGTTCATAGGGATCTCAGAAGGATGCCAAGGCAGTACAAACACTGGATGGAGCAGAACCTAGAGACTTAGGAGTAGAGTGAGAGTGCTTGACATAGTTTGAAAAAGTTTTATTGAGTCAGACTACTAGGGGAGGGGGTAGAACATGTTCTGAATGTCCCTAAGAGGGGTAGACTAGCATGCTAAATGAAGCAGTAATGTAAAAATGAAAATTGCATGTTGAACAACAACACCATAGATAGAAACAAATTAGAAACATGATAAACTGAAGTAGTAAAAGAATGATATTGGTTTTGGGACTTGAATTGAAATCAGAACATACTAGTAGAGAGATAGTAAACACAAAGAGAGGAACAGGAAAGCACAATAGTTAGCCTTGGCTTGTAGCCGGCTAACTCAAGATAATAGCAAGTAACCAAAGAGAGAGAGAGTAGAACAATTTTGAGTGTGTGTCACGACCCAGCCAGTCGTCTCATGAGTTATCGCTCCGTTTTTTCCATTTCTGCTTCTTAATGCTTTGTCTATCAGTTCTGTGAGTGATCGGGTTGGTTGGTTCGGGTTCAGAAAGTATTTGGTAAGGTTTGAGACACTTAGTTTCCTTTGAGGAAGCTTAAAATGGAAAGGTAAACCGGATGTTGACTTATGTGTTAGAGGGATTGGATGTGAGTTTTAATTATTCGGATAGCTTCGGGAGGTGATTTGAACTTAGGAGCATGATCGAAATGTGTTTTGGAGGACCGGAGTAGATTTAGGTTTGAATTGGCGAAATTGGATTTTTGGCATTTTCCGGTTGATAGGTGAGATTTTGATATAGGGGTCAGAATGGAATTTCGAGAGTTGTAGTAGTATTGTTGTGTCATTTGGGATATGTGTGAAAAATTTCAGGTCATTCGGACGTGGTTTGGTTGGGTTTTTGATCAAAAGCGAAATTCGAAAGATTTTGGAAACTTAGGCTTGAATCCGATGTGTTTTGGTTGATTTGATGTTGTTTGAGGTGTTTTGAAGATTGGTACAAGTTTGAATAAGGTTATGGGATATGTTGGTATGTTTGGTTGAGGTCCCGGGTGCCTCGGGTGAGTTTCGGGCGGTAAATCGGACCATTTCATGATGTTTGGAATTGTAGAAAATTTCAGATCAGTGTTATAGAGAAATGACCTTCGCGTTCGCGAGTGGGTCCTCGTGTTCGCGAAGGGTAAGCTGATGAAGGCTGGGATTTAAGCCTTCGCGTTCGCGAAGGGCTGGGTGTTTGGTCATCGCGTTCGCGTGAAGGGGACCACATTCACATAGAGAAAAGTGGTCAGTTGGGCTTGAGGTATTTTATTCATTGCGTTTGCGAGAAGGGTAACGCGATCGCAAAGAGTGTTCTGAGGAAAGCATCTCGTTCGCGACAGGAAGGTTGTGATCGCGAAGAGTAATTTTTGGTCAAAGTTGGTTTGTGCTTCGTGAACGCGAGGTATTGACCACGTTCGCAAAGAAGGATTTCAGGCATGGGCAGAATGTTTAAATAGTCATCTTGTCCGCGATTTGGGGTTTATTTTCACCATTGTTGAGCGTTTTTGGAGCTTTTTGAAGAGGGATTCAAGGGGAATCACTTGGAGGTAAGATTCATGGACTTAATACTCGCATCTAATGTGAAATCTACCTAATTAATTATGGGAATTAAGCCTAAAATTGAAGAACTAGGGCTTGAAGTTGGAGACCTAGAATTTCGGATTTGAGGGGTAATTTGTGGTTGGATTTTGATGCTTTTGGTACGTATGAACTTGGAGAGTGATAAGGAATCCATTGATGTGAATTTTATCGGAATCCGAGACGTGGGCCCGGGGGTCGGTTTTGGTAATTTCTGGATTTGTGCTGTAAATTGAATATTTTCGCTTGTGATTTGTTCCCTTAGCATATTTTGATGCCGTGATTCTGATTTTGGATAGATTCGACACGAGTGGAGGCCAATTCGAGGGGCAAAGGCATCGCGGGCTAGAGATTTGACTGGATTGAGGTGAGTAATGATTGTAAATGATGTCCTGAGGGTATGAAACCCCGGATTGCATATCGTTGTGCTATATTGAGGTGACGCACACGCTTGATGACGAGTGTGGGGTTGTGCACTATTAGGGATTGTGACTTAGTCTGTCCCGAGTGTCTATTTTACCGCTTATTTGACTAAAATCTATTTGCTATCGTCATGTTTTGGGCGGAATGCCATATTTGGGCCTCGTGCCAACTATTTGAACCCTTAGGGGATTTTTAATTGTATTTCCTCACTGTTTTATCTTTATACTTGAACTCAGTCATGCTAGATTTCACCGTTTTCACAACTCAACCATGTTTTACTCTATTTAACACTTAAATGATATTCAAATGATATTTTGGGATGAGAGTCATGTTTTAATATTATCGAGTGGCTTGTGAGGATTTTTACGTAGTAAGGCCGAGGGCCTATGTTGTGAGGAAATATTGACTATGATTATGAGGCTGAGGGCCTGAGATGTATAAGCCATGAGATGGCTTGTTGATATGAGGCCGAGAGCCTAGTGATGATGCCACGAGATGGCTTGATATTGCGCTTGGGCCGTAAGGGGCCCCTCCACGAGTCCGCACACCCCTAACGAGCGGGGGTACCCATTGTGATGTGAGAGATAGCCCGAGGGGCTGGTATTGTTAACATTTTAGCCCGAGGGGCAATCCTTTATGTGCTTATCTGTCTTATTTGTCTGTCATTTAAATGTTTAATTGTTGAATAGGAATTCTTGAAGTTTAAACTGAACTTATATGATTTTAAATATCTTTACTGAATCACTGGTCTTACATGTTTTACTGCTTCATTATAGCCTATAATGTGCCTTACGTGATTTCATGCTCTCAGTAGTTTATTTATGACTATTACTCACTGAGTTGGAGTATTCACTTTACTTTCTGCATCCTGTGTGCAGATTCAGGCGCATCTGGTCCCGCTCCCGAGTGTTGATCTTTCCAGCTTAGGCAAATCCGAAGATTCTCTAGGTAGCTGCCGGCATTCGCAGCCCAAAGCTTCTTCCCTTGTCTTACTTCTCTTTGTTTTGGATTTGTATTGAAATCTGTAGACTTTATTGTCTTATTCTGGATTTTTAGATGCTCATGACTAGTGACACCCCGGTATCGGGCTATGTTGGGTTGTTCTTTCGCATATTGTACTGTTGACTACTTAAATGTTGGGTCATTTATCATGTTTTAGACTTAATTCTCATTTTTAACTGCTTAAAACTGAAATGGGCAAGTGTCGGCTAGCCTTGTCTTCACGAGAGGCGCCATCACGACCGGGTCCGAGTTTAGGGTCGTGATAGTGTGAAAGAGAGTTTTTGAACCAATGTGTTCGTTTGTTGTGTTAGTGAAAGAGTAGGATATTTATAGTTTTAAAATAGGCAGAAAATAAGGTAAGAATCAAAGCTCAGCAATAATTATGGAACCAAGTACTAATCAGAATCAAATCAATGCAAGTACTCCCTTAATTAAGGGATAATTAACCAACGGTAATGGGCAGAAAATGTTTAAAGAAAGAAATCAAGTAAGGCATTAGTTAGAAAATAGACAATTAGGGGTAAATATACAAGGGTTCAATTAAGGAAACAGTTAGTGAAGAATCAGCAAATAACACGGTTAACCCAAATAAGGTAAGAAAACTAAATAAGGTTGCAGAATATGGACATAATCGAGAATTAGCATATAGCAAATCGGTGAATCAAGGACTTGAAATAACACTAATTTAAGGAGAATAACATAGGTTCCCATAAATAAGTAAATAAGTAAATAAGCCAAGTTTAAACAGGAAAAATCGAAGGTCTAAAGGAAAGTTTTCAAATCAAGCCAAGAAACATGGAACTCAGAATCAATCAGAGAGAGAGAGTCATGAGTCAATGTTTTAGCATATAAATAGAGTAAGATAAGAATAACCAGAGGTTGATACGTAGCTCTAGCAAACATGAAGGTTAAACATCAATGATAGAAAGAGGCAAGTCTTGAACAGTCAAGATGAACGCAAACACATAGAATTGATGTAAGTTAGGCTAAGAAACTTAGTAGAAACATATTCGAGGCAAGATAATCGCAGAAACTCAAACAAGAACCGGTCAGTCATGCTGATACACAGAACCAAACGAAAAAACCTAGAAAATTAGGGCTTTCAACAGAGACAAGTTGAAGATGTAGTAAAATCATAGAATCAGTTAAAATAATGCAAGAAATAGAAGTTTTACACAAAGAATCAGTTAAACAAGGTTTTAAAAAAGAAGTTCTAAAAACCCTAATTTTAGAAGGAGGTGAAAAACACATAAAATCAACGATTCTTGTAAAGAATCTCAAGGACAGTTGTAAAATATTAAAGAAACAAACTCAAATCGTCCTAGGAGGCGTAGAAAAGAAATTAGGGTTTCGAAAGAAACCCTTATAGGGATGAAGAGCCTGCTTAGAAAACTTAAGGATCGTTGCAAATACAACATGATTTTGCTTGAAATCACACTGGAGTAGCCAAGAACAGATAGGCGACGAACCCTAGATGCAAGTCGGCATGGCCCTAGGCCCTTGAAGACCTTAGAGAAGGCAAGCATGGCATGAGAGAAGCCATTGGAGGCGTAGGAGACGATGAGAGGTCACCGGAGATGACCGAGATGGGAGGTCGGCGATTGAAGGGCTAGAGTTAGGTTGAGAGTGTACTGAGAGTAGAGAGGATTTTAGGGCGGCAGTATGTGTAAAATGATTAGGGTTAGGGGTCGTTCAGAGTTAAAAAGGGAAGGAATAAATGAGGGCCATTGATCTTTTAGATCAACGACCAGGATCTGATGGGTTTTGGGTCGAGTAATTGCATTTAGGGCTCGGGTCAGGTAATTTTGCTTGAAATTGAGCTGGGTATTGGGTTTAATTGAGGTTATAATTGAAATCCAATTTGGCTAAGTTTTAAATAGCCAATTTAACCCTATATAATTTATAATAAATAATAAATGGTTTAAAAAAAATCGTGTACTAAAATGATTTAAAAAAAATATTTAATATTTTAAGAATATATAAGATCAATTTTATGCATATAAATGTAATTATACCTTAATAGGGCTAATAATGCAATTATATGTAAATTAGTTTTAAAAATATAAATACAATTATAAGAGAAATGCACAAAAATATTTAAGTAATATTTTGGCATAAATATAGGATTTAGATTATTAAATTATCATAACAATAATTTGAAGGATAATTATTGAAATTTTTATATGTAAAAAAGGAAGAAATAAATTAATTTAAAGCCTTTAAATTACAGAAAAATTAGAAAAACCTTGTGCATGCTTATATATATATATATATATATATATATATATATATGCTATTTTGAAAGTATTTATGCATATAAAAAATATATAGGAAAAAATTGGGTATCAACAGTGCTATCAGCACTAAGGCTCATAACAACATTTTTAATTTCCTCTTCATCAGGCATCTGATTGAGATTTGAGTTATCCTGCTCCGTGATACATTTTGGAATACATTCAAAAATTGAGGGGTTGAGGTTTGGCTTAGGTAAATTGAATTGTGCCTTGAAGTGTCTGACTGCTGCTTTAGAAATTCTCTCATCCCCCATAATCCAATTACCCTTGTGATTTTTGATTCTGTTTACCTGTTGCTTCCTCCTTTTTTCCCCGAGAATGAAGTGAAAATACCTGGTATTCCTGTCACCATCTTCAAACCATTTTATTCTAGACTTCTGCTTAAGGAGGGATTCTTGAATACTAAGCTATCTAATATATTCAGCATGGGTCCTATTTACTTCTTCTCTGCTCAATTTAGTATTTTCCTCAATGTCCTTATCCTCTAGGAATTGTAGTTTCTCCTCCCAGTTGGTAACAACATCATTTATGTCACCTATATCTTCCCTGGACCATTGGGTTAATCTTTACTGAGAGCCTTCAATTTTGTTTGCAAGATCCACATGTGATTACCCTTAACATTAGAATTCCAACTATCCTCAACAATAGTATAAAAGCCTGGCAGATTGATCCAATAGTTGAGGAATCTGAAGTATCTAGTGCAATTGTGATTAGTAGATAAATTCATTATGAGAAAAGGTCTATGATCAGATCTGGTTCTTGCCATATGCCTAATAGAGCATCTTTGGAACAGATTGTCCCACAGATCGTTCACAAATACTCTATCCAATCTCTTCCAAATCCTCTTTTTGGGTCTCCTGTTGTTGCACCAGGTTAACTTTGTCCCAGAGTAGCCAATATCTGTAATACCACAAATATCCATGCAATTCTGAAAATCGATGCTTTTGTACATTCTATGAGGTTTACCCCCTAATTTTTCGTTTGGATCAAGGATCACATTAAAATCACCCCCGATACACCAAAGATCATTCAACATAGTACTATCCTGTTGGAAAGAGGACCAAAGATCTCTTCTTTCTATAGAATTACACTTAGCGTAAACAGTCGTAATAAGAATATATTGATTGATAATGGCCTTGTCCAACTTGATAGTTATGTGTTGATCACTTTCTGAGAAGAACTTTTTATTGTTGAAAGAGTTCCAAAAATACCAAATTTTTCCGTTACCATTCGAGTGACAGTGTTGAAATCCTAAGAATCTCATGTAACCATCTATCTTTTCTTTTGAAATAAAAGGTTCAAAGATAGCCACGAAATGAGTGTTGTTGATGTCAGTAAGTCTTTTAAGACTGTGAATGGCTTTTTTGGATCTCACTCCCCTTATGTTCCAGAAGATTGCACTAATCATAAAAACACTTTGGGATGTTATCCTCTTTTTGTTTCCTTTTATGTGAAGGATAGGTTCTGTTTCTTTGACTTTTGCTACTTTTTCGTGTTTCACTTCTCCCTCTTGTACTAGTGTATAGATTATCATCTCTCTAACTTTCCGTAACCTCATCTATGTCTTCATTCTCAGTGTCACTGCCTCTTTTGGCGTTCTTGTCGAATCTGTTAATACTACTTTCATTTACCTCATACTCCCATTCTTTGCCATCCAAGTCGACAACTAAATTTATACCTGATAAATTTCTTATTTCTGTTGGGACAGTAGAGGTGTTTGAGTTAGAGTGAGCGTGCTTGTTATTCTTCTCTGCCTTACTTTCTTCCTTCCTGTTAGTCTCCTTATCTTGTGAAGATTGGTTTCCCTCCTCCATTTGTATATTAGGAGCTTTCTCCTTCTCTAGCCCTTCTATTCTACCATTTCCAGTAGAACTATTCTGTTTCCCCTCATCCTGTACATCTAAAGCTTTTTGATCTTCATGAATCTGTATACTGTCCTTAATTTCTGCTAATGATTGATCGTTTTGTTTGCTTGTTGATCTAGAGACAGTGCTCTTCTTGCTATTATTCTGGGCATGTTTGAACTTAACTTTGCTTTTCTTCTTTGGCATCTTTTTGGCTTTCTTCTTTTTAGTCCTCTTCTTCATGATTTTCTCCTCTTTGTTGTTAATGATCTTATTATTGTCTAGGCAATCTTCCTATTGCATTTTACAAATATCGACACTGTGTGAATCAACTTGAATTGTTTCCTCCCTGCCTTTATTGTTGTTTCCTGTCATTTTGTTCATCGATTGTGCATCTTCCTCATTTTTGGTAATCTCATCACCTTCACTCTCCTCCTTCTCTTGATTAGTCTTTTTCTTTTCTAGAGCCCTACAATTGACTATGTAGTGACCTAATTTCCGACAATTTTTACAATACTTCAGAATGCCTTCATATTCTAATTTTTGGGGTATAACCTTTTAGCGGCGACTCGTCATATTCCTGTCCCACAAATACACTCTGTGGTAACAACTTTAGCAAGTCGACCTCCACTCTAATTTTGGCCATACTTGGCCTTGTTCTTCCCATTGTAGCAGCATCTAGGGTAAGTGGAGTACCAACAAAGCTCAAAAGCTGCTCAATGTAATGCCAATCGTGCATATGAAAAGGTAAGGAGGGCGGCAGAACCCAGGCTGGAGTGATTGGTAAATCCTCCTCTGTCTTGAAGTCCGGTGACTACTTTTGTAACCACATTTGCATTCCATCAATTTCAATTACTCATCTGAACCATACTGATTTCTAGTCGTCTTCATTAAAGAGATCAATGAAGACATTATGATTATCATACACCCCTATTCTGACCGTCCCTTTTAAGGGAATAATTTTCCTAAATCTTGATCTAATTCGATCAATTTGGGGGCGTGGTCTAAGAAATCTACCCACAATTGTACACTTACAAGAATCTGCCATTATGTCATAGTAGTCCTTAGCTTTGAAAATCACCACCGGCATGTCGTTGTGAGTCGTGTATCTTGCAATAACTTTTTCTTTTTCTTGTTGGTTTGAGCTTGGATTGGGGATCTGAGAAGATGAAGATAGGGCGCTGATGGTGTTAGCATAGGATATATTTCCTTGTTTTGTGATTTCTCTGGGAACTATTTCGCCTGATGTGGGCGATAGAACAACCGTACGCGCCGAAGGGATGCCTTCCGGCGGCTCCATCTTGTAGAGCATGATCCGTACTCGTTAGAACATGGGTGCTAAAATAGACGTTGTAGAGAGAAACTTTTTAGAGAGAGGAAGTAGGACTGGAAACTTGTTTTTTATATAAGTTTTTGTGTTTTATAATTTATTCTATATGTAAATATTTATTTGCAACAGGGGCAATATGTTTATTTCAATTAAACTGTTACAATAGCCCACCAGAACCATTGCAATAGGAATCATATGGCGTTCCAATAAAAAATATAAATCGTTGCAACAGGACCTGTAAACCGTTCCAAAATGATCTATAAACCGTTGCGGTAGGTAGTTCAACCGTTGCAATAACTTAAAGAAATCATTGCAATTTCCATGAATAGCCGTAACAATATCTTACATAATTGTTGCAGTACACGCTATGGTAACGATTATCAACCATTGCATTAAATGTTATTGTAACATATTTTAACCGTTGTAGTTGATACGAATAGTTGTTCCAATAGGTGAGAGGAAAAACTGTTGCGATAGACCATATTATAACAACGGTTATATGAACCGTTCAAGAACAGTTCCTTAAACTCTATTGGCACGCGAGCTGGTGGAACGGGCACTGAACCGTTGCAATAGCTCTATGGAAACGGTTTACCTATCTATTGCAACGGTCATCCATGTGTTGCCATCGACACATTTTCCGGTAGTGACGTACCTGTTTTAGAAAAGTATATACCCTGTAGTAGTAATACTTTTTAAACACTTCCGTTACTGGAAAACTGAATACAGAAAGCTAACCATACAGGGAGAAGTTCTCTCCCCAATCTTATTCTCCATATACTCGAAATTAATGTTGCTATAACTTTGTTATATCCAAGCGTTACATTTGCATGTTAAAGTTGCCGACCATCCATTGAAAGTAGTATTTATGAGCTCGCAAGAAATTTTAATATCTTAAATCTTTTTATTATATACAAGTTGAGGAGACAATTGAAATATTTCAATGAATTTTGGTTAGTTGATTTCGAGGGTTCGAAGAAAGGCAGCAGCAAGCATTCCCCCTAGGCGGACTTGGGAAGGAGTGGTAAGGTGCAAATTGTCTTTTTGAAGAGGCAACCATTGAGCATCAACAGTAATTATGTTAGGGAGGCCGAGTTTCAATTGAGCTTCCCTCACTATTCCTGTGTAATGCTTTCCTCCAGAAGCAAGAGCCACCTATATAATAAAAAATGATAAATCAAGCCCAAAGAAAAAAGTAAAGATTAGGTTCAACTTCCATATTTTCAATCTCATAAACATCAAAGTGCTACATACAATAGGCTGATCAGTTTTTAAATGTTGTAATTTGAAAATTTAATATGGTTTGCATAATTTGTTTGATTCGCAGAAATTAGACCTGAGAACAATAATATCTTGATTTAAGTATTAGTCGAAAGCATAGCTCTGTCAAATAAAAACTGAAAATTTCAACCAGATGTAAAAGTCAACATTTTATTAGGTCAAGGTTTTGTTGACATCATATTGTTAACGTGTTGTATTCTACTTTTAAATTAGTTTGCATTTTTACATAGACAATAAAAGCAACATTTATTCCTGGTATTTGAAATAATTTTTTGTATCTCATATCCGCATAATGCACAAGTGGAGTTTTGAAGTAGATCAAACGTACTTAACCATCATTCAAGTCTTCAAAAAATTTCACCCCATCGGTATTTACTAAGTTCCTCAATATACTGCTATAACAACACACATATATATCATCATCATCATCATACCCGTTATATATACCCAGTATATATATGTGTGTGTTAACCAATGCGAAATTGCGAATCCCTTTAATGTTGCAGCTAGCCTAAGTTTCACTTTGCCCCCCTTGAAGTTAGCTAGGATACTTTTTTTCCAACGGATGCCATAAAATTAATTATTTTAATGAAAAAGATAAATATCAAACAAAAATATTTGAGTTGCAAAGGTGAAATTTAACATTATTAGGCAAACATGGTCCAATATGCATGTATACCCATGCATCAAAAGAATTTAAAATTTAAACAGAAGATCCAACTTTTTACCTGGATAATCAGAAGTTTTGATATTCCCAGATCATTTCTCAAATCAGTGACAAACTTTTGAATTCTTCCTCTATATGCATCAGCATCCGTTTTCCTCACTGTATCACTCTCCCCTTGATACCAAAGCATAGCTCTAATAACACCCCCACCTCTCACAGCAGCCTTTGCTCTTCTTACCAACTGATTATAGAGGAAAGTTCCATTTTGCCAGTTAGTTATTTTGCTCCCTGAAACTGCACATGGAACCAAGCCCAATACCCCGAGACGCGAATCATTTTTCAGTATGGCATTCGCATATGGCATCCCAGGTCCTATCCCAGATGTCACATTCGTGTCAATATCATTATGTAGAGGTTCTTTTGCCTCAACCCACTGCAACTTGGCGTCGAGTTTGAGAATGGCCGGATTAGGTTTACATTCAGGAGGAATGACACCGTCCCAACTATTCTTTACAACACCTCCTAAACCGAACATGTTGCTCTGACCTCCTAGCAAGAAGATGTTCTTGGCTAATTGGGAATCCACTCTACATGTAAAATTGGCCAAAGCCAAAATCATGAACATTAATAGAGTGGACTTCATTATTTCTGTTGGAATGTTTTTGTTCTTATTTTCTTTAGTCTATATATATTAGTTGATCAAGACATCCCTCCCTTATATATTGGCATAATTAGCAAGATTTCGTGCGTTTATAAGCTAGCTCGACGTTGATGGCAATAACTTATTATTATATTTATTCGTGTGACTTTCATGTGGAGTATATAAATTAAACCCTACTCCATTTTTGAAGCGTTAGACAACAACATAAATATTACTTCATCCATTTCAATTTATATGAGATAGTTTGACTCGGCGCGGAGTTTAAGAAAAAGAAGAAGACTTTTAAATTTGTCGTTTTAAAAGCTTAAGGGGTAAAACATTTGTGGGACCATGAAATTTATGTGGTTATAAAAGCTTTTTATTAAGGGTAAGTTTGGTAAAATAAAGAATTTAAAGTTGAATTATTTCCAAATTTGGAAATGTGTCATTTATTTTGGAACAAACAAAAAAGAAAAGTAGCTTATCTTATTTGAAACGGAGGGAGTAGTATAATCACATCATTATTTAAGAGGACATTACGAAATATATACTAGTTCTTTTGGGCGGTTGACTAGAATCTTTTTTCCATGAAGTTGGACCGAAGCGATATGATAAACATGAGGGCAAGTCGCACGTTGTTTAGTTGTGGACATAATGGTGAAGAGCTTACTTTGCCATCTAAATTTTAAGCCAACTACTACGTAACAACTTATATATTGATATATTTAGCACATGTATCCGCTTAAATTTAACCCTAATTAGACTTAGTGCGTCTATGTTATTTGTTAGCATATAAGAACTTACATCTATTGTACTGCATGACATTACTGATCGATGAACTTTATCACCTCTAATACATTAGAAGACATAGAGAAAAGATCATAAGGTTCTTTTGGGTCAAACCATTAACTTTCACCGCGTACAAAATCTAAGCCTAATAAAAAGGTAACTTACTAGCTATGTCCGTTTATAAATAGCTTATTATAACCATTGGCCAATTTATAAGATATTATTAATATAGCCAAATATTATCGACATTAGCCAATTAGCTATTTGTAGCCAAAAAAGATTAAATTTTTGCTTTCTTTTAAGTGGGTGTTGTTAGAATAGATTGGGAACATCTTAAGAAACTTGAATCTCAGTTTTGGGATGATTTGTTGGAGTTTTGAGGTGGTTTGAATTAAAAATTCGAAGTAGAAGATGAACATGCAAAAAATGATAGGTGTATCACACTGTGTATCACATATGTATCATATTTATATCAAATGTGTATCATATGTATATCCATGTATATCTGCATGTGAGATATATGTGTGATAAATGTTTGATACATGTTTCGCAGAAACAAATATGAACTCGATTTTAACTACAAGGTTTGATACCAAATCAGTCCAAATCAACTCCAAACTTCCTCAAATTTTGTATATTGACTCATCTATATGTTTTCAATGAATCTCAATCATACCCATTGAAAAAAGTCATTTTTCTTAGATTTTTAGAATCTTGTATATATATATATATATATATATATATATATATATATATATATATATATATATATTGTATTTCATCACTTTATTTGCTACATCATCCATGAAATTTCCTTTCCGTCTTGCATCTAATGTTGCTAATCACGCTTAAAAATATGGAAGGAGATCTTTGTGAGTGATTCTTGGAGAGAAAACAATCTTATTTTTTTTAAGTTTTAAATTTTTATATGTGCTTGGCTAGTTTTGGTAAGTCTATAATTAATGGCTAGAGGTTAATAAGTTGGGACTTTTTTGGGACATTTCTGTAACTTTCCCTAATAAAAATAGACTTGTTATTGTATTGTCTAACTAAATACATATAAATTTTATTAGAATTAAATTAATAAAATAATTTAGACTATATCTTAAACTCGAGATATAATGGTACAAATAAATATTATGGGCTAATTTAATGAGATTAATTATCTAAGTCCAATAATAAGGCAAAATCAATTTTCCTACCCCATGTAATTGGGCTACAAATGATGAGTCCACTTCATGCAGCCCGAGATGTCATTTTCCTAGAGGCCTAATTTGGTGTCATGTGTCAAATGACATGGCATGCAAAGTCAAATGGAAGAGCCAATACGATCATGATACGTGTCAAAATGATAATGCATGCCAAGTTAAACTAATAGGCCAGTAAAGTTTTGCCACGTGTAAAAGTAATATATTACAGCCAATCAAATACGATCTTGTTATGCTTCAATCCAATTGGTTGGAAAGAGTTTATTTTCATCTCAACTCTTCTCTCCCACAACTATAAATATGGTTCTTCAGAATTCAGAAAAGACACCATAAATCATAACAAGAAGTAAGAGAGAGCTCGTGGATCAAACGCCGCAAATTTCTCTACAAGCTTCTTCCAGCTTCAGGCAAACAAGTTCAAGAAATCAAGTTCAAACTCAAGAACAAAGAACGGTCAAGGTTCAAGGAGTGCGAGTTCGAATCATCTTTTCGTGCTAGTTAAGCTCAAGATCATCGTTCATTGCAACAAATATAAGTTTAAAACCAAGCTCAAAGGCTCTTGAATTTATCTTAAAATAGAAGAATCAGATGATTCATAGAGATTAAAACACTCAAATTATTTGAAATAAAAATACTATGATTGTTGCAATATTGTCTACAAATTCTGGCACCCATCCCTACCTCTTATCTCATCTTTTCGACTATCAAAGTTCAAGAACATTGAAATGGCTTTATAGAAGATCAATTCCAAATCGATGTCATCTGATGTTGCTAATTTCACGTTCTACATTGATGTGAAAAGTATCCTCGATGTTATCTTTGAAAGCTTTAGACCAGTTACAAGGAGAAAAGCAAGCTTTCTAGGACAACAAACACTTCAAGTGTCTTCCGTATCAACTCATGTTTTTAGATCTTCATCCCCAAAAGGATTGAGATCCTCTACAAACCCACTTGAAGGAGGAAGCAATATTGCAAAAATGATTAAGGAGACTCTAGCTTTGCTTAACCTCTCCGGATCCAAGAACTTTGCTATGAACGAAGATGATGGTACTTTGAATGATTTTTCATCCACATTTAAACCACATAGTGTGTGCCTATTGAGTATCAATCTATGTGACAATATATTCTCCTCTTTGTCATCCACCATAGTCATGCAAGCAATGGTGACAAATGTTTCATTTGTGAGGAGCAGTTAGTAAACTTGACAGAAGCAATTGTTGGCTTGACCAAGTACATGCAAAATAAAGTTGCTTGAATTGACAAGTTAATAGATAGAGTGAGAGTCTTGATAGAAGTAGAATCCAATAATGCACCTGACAAGTGCCCAGAAGTTCAAAAGATTGATCCTCCACCACAACAAGTTGTGTCCACCAAGGAAATCCTATCTCTTCAGAAGGAATGATTCCAATCAATCAACTAAAGGAATTCATTGAAAGGACTGTCAAAATAATTAAGAAGTTTCTTCTAAGTGCTCATTGTATACACAAAGTCATACCCTGCAAGGATCAATATGTTAAAGATGCATGCGGGCTAAACCTCCAAAATTTTAATAGTTTGACGGCAAAGGTAATCCAAAGCAACATGTGTCGCATTTTGCTGAGACATGAAACATTAATGCTGGGACTTATAGAGATTACATCTTCAAAAAGTTTGTCCGCTCACTAGAAGGAGAAACTTTTGATTGGTATATAAACCACGAGGCTGGATTTGTTCATAACAGGGATCAACTAGAGCAAGAGTTGCTCAATCGATTTTATAGCACAAGGCACACTGTAAGCATAGTAGACCTTATAAATACTTGTCAACGGAAGGACGAATCAGTTATCGACTTTATAAATCGATGGAGGAACACAAGCTTCAACTGCAAAGATAGGCTTAGCGAAGGTTCTGGCATAGAGATGAGCATCCAAAGCATGTGTTGGGAATTCGTTACATCTTGCAAGGCATTAAGCCTGTCATTCGAAGAACTTACTCGTTCCCATGACATGGAATTAAGCATGGCATCTGTTGGAAATTGAAGGTTGTTGGTCTACGAGCTTTGTAAAGGTATTGACAAGTAAGATGTCATAATATGGAACAAGTTCATGCCCTACTCTAAAGGCAGAGAATCTATGAATGTCAATACATCAATTGTTAAGTTCATGACGAAGGTAATCAAGAAGTAGAGTATGAAATCAACTCTTTTCGAGATAAGCCAAGTGGAAAGTTGACCCTAAAAGAAATTCAAGAAAAAGAGTACGCATTTTGGATTCTAATGTGCCTGGAATTTTAGAAGAACTCCTCGAGCTAAAGCTCATTGAATTTCAGGAGAAGAAACGTACAAATGAAGCTGGGAAAACTAATGATGCAAATTACTCAAATATCATCAACTTGTAAGTCACCCTCTTGAGAAGAGTTTTGGCTTCAAGGACAAAGTTATAGATTTGGATCAGGAAAACAAAATTGTGTTTGAACATGAGAAGGCAAGTGAAAGTCAAGTTTCTATCTCCTTTGGCTCATCCGTTCCACATAAATTATGCAAATTCAAGGAAAGTAAAGATGAAGAATTATCGGAGAAAAACAAAGGGGAAGTTGATCAATCTGATGACGATGGTAACTCATCGTAGACGCCACAAGAGAGGTATGCAAAAAGAATCAACCAACAAACCAACAAGACAAATGATGGTGAAAAGATCAAGGAAACAACATCCAATTAAGCATATGAAGAAAGCAAAAGTGGAGGTGCATTACCATCAAAAGCCATGACATCCAGTGACCTTGGTGGAGTTCTTGCGAAGTTGGTTCAGCACGAAGATTTCCCATGATGATATCTCGACCTCTTATTGCAATGTTGATAAGAAAAGAGTGATGACTTACCCTTGGCACCATCTTCAAAAATCCCATCGAGTCCGTTCCTCAAGAAGTTAGTGCTTGCAAGGAAAAAGACACGTTCACAAATGATGACCTAATACTATGTGACACTCCTCATAATCGTTCATTATACATTATTGGCTCTATGTGCGATGAAAGGGTAAATTGAATTTTGATTGATAGAGGATCCTCAACTAACATCATTACAATTCGCATCACGAAGGAACTTGGATTCCCGTGGACAAACTCTAGAAAAGACACTTGATGATTTAAGGAATCAACTATGGGGGGAAAAAGAGCCACATGCTCAATTAAATTAGAGATCACTATTGGAGATATAAAATCAAGTGCATGGTTTGCATGTGATCAATACAAAGACTTCGTACAATGTCTACCTTAGAAGGTCTTGGATACATGAGAGTAAAGTGATCCCATCCACCTAACATCAGTGTTTGAAGTACTACGAAGGTGGAGAAGAAGATAGTTGTTGATGGCAAGTCTTTCATCGAGGCTGATTCACACTTCACTGATACAAAGTTATACTTGAAGTACCATGTTGTGAAGGTGATAAAAGCTGGTGATATCACAAGGAGAAGGAATGATTAGTTCACAACTAAAAGAGCTGAGGTGACTGCTGGTAAAGTCAAAGTCACTGCTGAGGAGGCATACCCTAATCCAAATAAATATAATAGAGGGAGCATAATTTCTTCTAGCAAGAAGGTAGCTCCTACTTCTATTATGTCCCAAAGATAACGAAAGAGGAAGGTACATCATGCAGCTTCCAAACTAATGTGCTAAAGGGGCTAACTCTTCGGATCAAACGAATTGAGGCAATAAAGTTTCCCTCAAAGCTGCATGGAGGGTTCCTAGACAAAGTCTTTTGCAAAATATGGCACTTCCTACGAAGCGTGCAGATAAAGATTTTGATCCTAATGCTTACAAGCTATTCGCAAAGGCTGGATACAACCCTAATTAGCCATCAACTTAAGAAAGATCCCATTAGAAGCTGCTACAAGGCAAACACGTGAAGGTTTGGGATATGAACAACCCTTACTAGTTCGCATCTCAATAAGAAGGGCAAGCAATAACTATATCATCATAGAAGATGAATCTTCCGCTTCCAACACGACTTTCGTCTTTGATATACTTGGAAAATCAACTGTGAGGATTTCAGTATTTGAGATGTTAGGTCCATTGAAGAAGAAGAACAAATTCCAAAGAGGTTATCGAAACATAAGAACACCCACTTCTCTCAGGATCCAAAAGATCTATAAGGATTTCTAAAGTTTGGTTCCTTCTAGAATGAGGCAACAAACAAAACTTATGGTTTCATGTGAAGAAGTACTGAAGACAAAGTTTACACTATGATATACACCAAAGAATGCAATGAATATGAAGAAAGTGTGGGTTTCGTATCATGTTACTGTAGAAAGCGAGCATGATATGTCATATCTAATGGAGGATGATGAGAAGGTTTCATCATGTTATGACACATCTCTAAACTATGGAAATTCTCAAGAAGATGAAGACGTAAAAGATGCTCCGCCCGAACTTAAAGAAGGGGTGAATACAACACTTGACGCCTTGAAAGAAGTTAACCTTAGTACTGATGAAAAACAAAAGCTCACCTATCTAAGTCCTCTACTAGAAGTTGATGAGCGAAGTGCTTATGTTAAGTTACTCAAAGAGTACAGATGTCTTTGCTTGGAGTTATAAAGTGATGCTTGGCTTGTATCCTAAACTAGCAGTCCATCACCTGGCGGTCAAGAATGGTTCTCGTCATGTTATGCAGGCTCAAATGCGCTTTAGGTCGGACTTGGTCCCTTTGATTGAAAATGAAGTTAATAAACTCATTGAAGCTGGATTATTTGTGAAATCAAATACCCCACATGGATTTCAAGTACAGTCCGTGTGACGAAGAAGTAAGGCCAAAATCAAATTTGTATTAACTTTAGAAATCTCAACAGTGCGTGCCCCAATTATGAATTCCCGCTTCCTATTCCAGAGCTTATGATCGATACTACTACCGGTTACGAGGCAATGTCTTTCATGGATGGTTCACTAGGATATAACCAAATTTGCACGACACTAAAAGATTAAGAGCTTACTGTATTTCGCACCCCAAGGGTATTTATTGCGACAATGTTATGCCTTTTGGCTTGAAAAATGCTGGTGCAACTTACCAAAGGGCTATGCAGAATATCTTTGATGACCTCCTTCATAAGAATGTTGAATTTTATTTGATGACTTGGTAGTAAAGTCAAGAGAGAGGGGTGATCATTTGCAAGATTTGAGAATGGTGTTCGAGTTGCTTCGGAGATACCAACTTAGAATGAAACCATTGAAATGTGCCTTTGGAGTTACTTTAGGAAAATTCCTTGATTTCATTGTTCGACGTCGAGGGATCAAAATTGATCAAGCCAAAGTTGATGCAATTTTGAAAATTCCTAAGCCTCCGGATATTCATGAATTGAAAATTTTTCAAGGAAAACTAGCTTATCTTAGGATATTCATCTCGAATCTAGCTGGGAGACACCAACCCTTTCAAGTGGAACCAAGAATGTAGCAATGTTTTAATAGCATTATATCCTACTTGATAAAGCCTCTAGTTTTAGCAGCCCCTATGTGTGGAAAGTCATTGATATTATACATAGTGGCACAAGAAAAGCCTGCTGGAGCACTATTGGCCCACGAAAAATAATCAGGGGAAAGAAAAATCCCTTACTACTTGAGCAGAATGATGAAACCAAATGAGTTGAATTATTCGCCAATTAAGAAGTTGTGTTTTTCACTAGTCTTCTCAATTCAAAAGTTGAATCTCTACTTTCAAGCTCATGTCGTTCATCTTGCTTCTAGAGAAATTCTCTTCAAGTTTGTATTGTCAAACTTAGCGATTGACTAGCAAGGTGATACCTCCAGTTTTAATAATTCGAGATTGTATACATTCCTCAAAAGGCCATAAAAGTACAAACATGGCAAACTTCTTGGCATATCACCTGATACTTGATGATTGGAAACTAACTGTATGAACTATCTGACGAAGATGCAATGGTTGTTAAAGTACAACCTCCATTGAAGATGTACTTTGATGGTGCTATACATTGCAAAGGAGCTGGTTCTAGCATAGTATTTTTCACTATTCAAGGGGAGGTTCTTCCCTACTCCTTTATATTGACACAACTTGCTCCAACAATATTGC
The DNA here is from genome assembly GCF_000393655.2 of Nicotiana sylvestris. Taxonomy (NCBI): domain Eukaryota; kingdom Viridiplantae; phylum Streptophyta; class Magnoliopsida; order Solanales; family Solanaceae; genus Nicotiana; species Nicotiana sylvestris. The sequence continues at coordinate 48,665,906 of NC_091068.1, forward strand.
TGATTATCAAGCATTAATACTTGGTCTTGAAATGCATGTTGATAGGAAGCGGTTGCAATTGCAAGTCTTTGGTATCTCCAATTAGTGATCAATTAGCTTTTAGGTAGCTATTAGTTCAAGAAACATAAACTATGCCCGTATCATGATTATGCTAAAACATTAATAAGATGGATCGAAGAAATGACTATTCAACATGTGCCTAGGAAAGAAAATATGAAGGCTGATGCTTAGCTGCTCTAGCTTCATCATTAACTCTGCTTGATCAAAGTAAATTGTTATCTGCCAAAAATGGGTAGTATCGCCGCCAAATGAGGGTGAAAGTGAAGAAAATGAACTCGAGCATCTTTTTGTTGTTTATGAAGATGAGAAGGAATATTTGAGACAACCCATCATCGACTACTTGAGCTACAAAATACTTCCAGAAAATCTAAAAAGAATGATGAAATTTACCATCGCGATATGTGTTTCCTCTACTACAAGGATACTTTATATAGAAGATCATTCGAGGGAATACTCTTAGGATGCTTAGGGGAAGATGAACCACTGCAAGATTTGCAAGAACCACATTTTGGGGTATTTGAAGCACATAGTCTTGACCAAATCTTCACTTCTAATAATGGTAAAAGATAGCTCGGACTACGTTCGAAGATGCAAGGCTTTCCAGTTCGATGCAACCTTTATTTATCAGCCTCCCGAAGTGCTACATTCGACCGTTGAATCTTGGTTATTCAACGCTTGGGGATTGGATATTTTGGGCCATTACCGAAATCTTTTGGCGGACATTTGTACATCTTGGCTGCAATCGATTACTTCTCAAAACAGGCAGAAGTTGTTGCTCTCAAGGAATAAAGAAGTAGAATGTTTCAAATTTTATCCGAGTAAATATTATCTATTGTTTTGGCATTCCTCGTTACATAATAACATATAATAGCAAGCCATTTGATAACAAGTGATAAACAAGATTTGTTATCTCTTTGGCTTCAAGTGGAATAACTTTTCTATGTATTATGCTGCCACCAATGACCTAGGTGAGACATCTAATAAGACTTTATATATGAAAAAAGTTATCCCTAAATCAAAATAAAATTGGCATGACTGTATTGAAGAACCATCGTGGGAACATAGAATAACTCACTGCATACCAATACAAGCAACCCCATATTCACTTGTCTACAAAAGTTGAATGGTTTTTCCACTTTTGCAAAAATCTCCTTTTATAGTTGCAAAGTTTACCAAAAATGTTCTTCAATTAATACTCCAAAACCTAGAATTTTTCGATTAAGAAAAACTTCTCCTGTTTTGATTTGGCTTTCTTTTTTTTTCCAACTCGTCAACCTTCTTATTTACACGCAATTTTATTCCTTTAATACAAAATCCTTTTTGACCATGAATCTCTCCAATTGACATAATCCTTTTAAAGCACATACATGACTTTTTGAGGGATCTAGCTTGCATGGGTATTCTGATATTCCGTGTATGGTCAACATTCTACCATTGGTCTGCTATTAACCTAGTTCACTTGGCATTTATATATCTTATCTGCATAACACTCTAGTAGCACATCAACCTGGAACATGAAACATGATTCTCTGCTATGGTTTGCTAATCATCAAAATATAATTGCATAATGTGATGACCCGATAGGTCATTTTCAGTTTTAGCCTTTATTTCCTTGTTTCGGGATCTCGATTAGCTCTATTTAGTGATTTTGATTTGCATGCACAGTCCGTGTATTTTTTTGAAAAATTTTGGTGCGAATAATTGAAGAAAACATGAATTTTAGCTTTAAAAATAATTTGAGTTGACTACAGTCAATATTTTATGTAAACGGATCCGGATCGATATTTTGACGATTCTGATAGGTCTGTATCATAATTTTGAACTTGGGTGTATGCCCAAACTTAAATTTGAATGTCCCTAACTTGATTTGACGCAAATTTTTGAAAACTAGTAATTTGAAGATTGAAAAATTCAAAGTTTGACTGTAGGTTACTTTATTTCTACCAGGTTCGAATTTTTATTTTGGAACTTGGTATAGCTCCATTTTACTATTTAAAATTTGTCTGCAAAATTTGGTACAAAATGGAATTGATTTAGTAGGATTCGAACGCTCGGTTGTGGATTGAAAAGTTCTTGAACTTCTTTGCAAATTTCATGCATTTTGATGTCTGATTCATAGCTCTAGGTGTTATTTTGGAGCTTTGATCGCGCGAGCGAGTTCGTATAATGTTATTACACTTGTGTGCATATTTAGTTTGGGGTCCAAGAGGCTCAAATGAGTTTCAGACGTGTTTCAAATAAGTTTGGTTGAAGTTGGAATAGCTGGTGTGCTTTTATTGCTGGTGTAGTCTTCAGATCTCGCATTTGCGAGGTCTGCCTAACAAATGCAAGCCTCACTTTTGTGATCAAGATATTGTATTTGAGATCAGGGGCCTGGGCTGGGTGGTCTCGCAATTGCAAGGAATAGGTTCGCATTTGCGAACAGTCAGAAATCAGATTTGCAATCTTAGAGTTGCATTTGTGACTCAGTGCTCTGAGGGGATATTTTCGCATTTGCGAAGAATCTTGCTACATTTGCTAAGATGGGTTGTTCGCATTTGGGAGCTAAATATCGTATTTATGACTTTTAGTGTTCAGAGGTAGGGTTCGCATTCTGACCCTTGTCTCGCATTTGCGAGGTTCGCAATTGTGAACAAGACATCGCAATTGCGACATCTGCAGCTGGGTAAAAGAGGGGAAAATGGGGATTTAGCTCATTTTACATTATTTCTCAAGCCTAAACGCACTAGAAGCGATTTTTTAAGAGACATTTCTTCCTAAATTTATTGATAATTGACTTTAATCCATTTTCGTTCAGTTACCCATTATTTTTCATTAGAATTCAACATCAAAATTAGGATTTCCATGGTAGAAATTAGGGATTTGGGTAGAATTGGAAGTTTTTGTAAAATTGATATTTAGACCTCAAATTGAGGTCGGATTTCAGAACAAATCATATAACCAAGCTCGGGGGGTGAATGGGTAATCGGGTTTTGGTCCGAACCTCGGATTTTTACCTAGCGGGTCCAGAGTTGACTTTTTTGTTCTAAGGCTTATTTTAAATAGTTTGATCGATAATTTGCTTGATTTGGTTGGTTTGGAGGTTTGTTCAAAAGGCAAATCCGTGGTTGATTGATTTCTTTGATTGTGGAGCGAGGTAAGCTTTGTAGTTCATCTTGACTTGAGGGATTATGACTTGTTGATCTACTTGCTACGTGTTTTATGTGAGGGGACAATGTATATGTGAGGTGACGAGTACTTATGCGTTGTCATGGAGTTAAAACATGTGGGTGGAACTTGTTTCTTTGTATTATATTGTTTCATTAATTATATTATCCATGCTTAGACTAGATTATTACTTCTTTAATTATTCGTTTCTTATTTATTGCTTATTTTAAAGGTGTTGAATATTTTGAAGGTTGCATATTGATATCATGGCACTACATTTGAAGCTAAATTATATCCCGCATTGTTTATTATTCGAGTTCATATTATTACATAGTGAGGATTAGAGTAAAAACACGAAAGGTGATGTTATGCCATTTTATTCATATTATTACATGGTGAGGACGAGAGTAAAAGCACGAATGGTAATGCCATGCCATTTCATTCATATTATCATGGTGAGGAGGAGAGTAAAAGCACGAAGGGTTATGCCGTGTAATTTTATTCATATTATTACATGGTGAAGACGAGAATAAAAGCTCGAAGGATGATGCCATGCCATTTTCATATCATTGATTTGACTGAATTCCGGTTTGGCGATTTACTTAGTATTTCGTGTCTTCATACTTGCCATATCTATTATATTCTCCCTTTTCCGCATGTCCCTTCCCAGTTAGTGTTTATCATTTTACTGTTATTTTGTTGCTTTATATAAACTTGTACATGTTTATTTTACGTAGGTGCCTTGTCATAGCCTCGTCACTAGCTCCTCGAGAGGTTAGGCTAGATACTTATGGAGTATATTGGGTCGGTTGTACTCATACTACACTTCTTCACTTCGTGTGCAGATATTGGTGCTGATCCTAACAACGCTTAGTAGCTTTCTGCTCGGATCCAGTCGCAGTTGGAGACTTGAGGTATAGTTGTACGACGTCTCCAGCCCTGAATTCCCCTTCCGTCCTAGCATTATTATTTTATTGAGTTTCAAAACAGTTGTACTTTGTTCAGACCTTATTTGTAGCACTCTAAATGCTCATGTATTCGTGTCTCCAGTTTCTAGGATTGTATTTGGATTACGTCGTTTATTAGTTTATCACTTTATTTCAGACTATTCGGTTTTATTGTTATCATTTAATTTGGATTGTTAAAAATGATTATTAAAAATAGCTAACATTGACTTGCCTAGTAAGTGAAATATTAGGTGTCATCACGATCCCAAGGGTTGGAATTCCGAGTCATGGCATATACTCGACTCAACAATTATCACTATGAATGATGGTAGGAACATGCAACAAGAATATTATATGTAAGGATGTATACTGCAGTAGCAGCAGACTTGCTCAAAACATGGCATTAATTTTTATAAAATTATTTCTTCAGACCTCAAACTTTACGGCAAATAAATATCTTAAATAAGGAGACAGAAGGAACAAATGAAAAATTACGATAAATTAACAACCTTTCAACACACAAAAGACTCGTTCAAAACATTTCCTCAAAATCACTCTCCTCCGTAAATTCTTCGCACAAAATACCGATAATTTCTCGTATCCCACTCTATAAAGCCCCTTACCGCAACCTCAAATAACAAGGCAGGCAAGGAAAATTCGGCGATTACATCTCAACTTTCCTTTGAGACGTTAATTTTCGCCTTATCTCTATTTCAGCTCGTCTGATCAACTTTCGCTATGGAGATGAAGAAGATCACTTGTGCCGCCCTAGTTGCCGCAGCCTCCATGAGCGCTGCCATGGCTCAAATGAGCCCAAGTGACGCCCCGGCTCCGTCGCCAACCAGCGATGCTGCTGTCGCTTTGCCCGCTGTGGGAACTTTGATTGGAGCCACACTCTTGTCCATCTTTGCTTACTATATGCACTAAATCATTGAGGAAGAAAAGCAAAAATGGAAAAAAATTACGGTGGTGGTGGTGAGTAGGGTGAAATGGGGGAAATGCCATTTCGTAGGAGGTGAATGCAAATATGTGTGGTGTGATCCTTAATGTCCTCCCTTTCTAATGCTTTATTTTTCCTTTGGCATTTCCTTCTGCCTGTACTTAACTTATATGAACCAATGCATATCATGCAACGTAAAAACATTCTTCGATATTTTCTATTTTTTGTTACTATGATAATAACTTGTTGTTGCTCAATTTTTAGAAAAGCCATTATTGTTTGAGGCCAAGGTTAAGATAAATAACTAAAATTACGAAATAAGCGCCAGTAAAATAATTTTATCTTAAATATATGAGTATATTTCGGGTTAAAAATAATTCTCATATATGACTAGTGTTTTAAAAGGCTTTTTTACGACTCACCCGAGGCTCGCCCTTGGGCAAGATATTGCAAAAGACCCTGAGTCTCACGTGTGGGGCTTACTTCTGTGAGGCTTATGACCTAAGCGCTCGATTGTGCCTTCTAAATATGCCTAACGCTCAACGCTCGGGACTCGCCCGAGACTTGCCCTTGGGTAAGACAGTGCAAAACACCCTGAGTCTCACGTGTGGGGCTTACTTCTGTGAGGCTTATGCCCCAAGTGCCCGATTGTGCCTTGTATATGGCTAAAATCGAAGAGCCCGATTTTATGATCATTATGATGTCCTACAACCCGTTCTCGAAAGGCTCAAGGCCCGGCTCTGAGGGCTTCCATACGCTCGATCTCGAGGCAATACAAATTAGCGGCTATGATAGACCAATGGGAAGTTCCCAAGGCACACGACTAAAGCTGACCAAATCTATTATGCTAGATCAAGCCCGTACCGTGGCATTAAATGATGTACCAGCCATATATCTTTGTAATAAATACACTTGTACTATATTGGGATTCCCCCTAGTATATAAAGGGACCCTAGTCATTTTGTAAGAAGCATCTCATTCACAATATTCAATAAAAGAACATTCTCTCTGCTCTCTAAACATATTCTCTTGATTTCATTGCTTGCATTTATTGTTTATATTTGTAGTGTTCTATTTATTGTTCTTAATTTATTGCTCATTATTGGCCATAAAGAGCCCTCATCAAAGCCCTCAAAGGTGTTAGTCCTTCATCGGCCATTCATAGCTCAGAATCGAGCTCGACCTCGAGGCCCCGTATAGCCAGGCTCGAGGCTCCGATTCTCAGCCGCTCGGTTTGCTTAAACATATTATTCTCAAGTTCTTATCTTATTTTCTAGTCTCACACTCAGTATCTACTGCCTAACAACTAGCATAAAATAGATCACGTATTTTTGGAACCACAACCGTGGGGCTAAAAATAGTAGTGATTGTTTGCTTGCTGGTTTACTACATAACGCAAGTTATCTTTCATGTTTTTTCTTGTCTAAGAATCTTTGATTTCAGGTCAAAATGTCTAACTCAGTGAATGCATATGAAAACAACGGTCTTGAGGACCATGGAGAGAATGGTGTAGCTATTCCAGGCATTGGCGCACCACCACTAAACCCTGAGGACGCGCCAGAGCCAATCCCCTCGGATGTGGTCTCACGCGATACCCAACACGTCGATATAAGCTCTCACACTAACAGGAGCGCATGACAAGGAGACCAACAAGAAGCTCAGAAAGCCCCAGATCGGGAGGAACAAGAGGTTATCCTTCACGTTATTTTTGAAATGTTACATGCACAACAACTGGCGATTGCTCAACTGCAAAGCCACCAAAAAACCCCAAGCACAGCGGCCCCGGAAACTGCCCCTCGAACCGAATAGGTCCTAAAAGGTCGAGCAACAACGGGTCAGCAGCTGACCCAGCTATTATGAAGATGTTTGAAGACCTCACAAAGAGGATTGAGTCGGGCGAAAAGATGATAGAAGCCCACGACAAAAAGGTAGAGACCTACAACTCGAGGGTCGACCAGATCCTGGGTGCATCCCCAATTCTAAAGGGTGTTGATTCGAAGAAGTTCGTACAAAAACCATTTCTGTCAGATGCCGCTCCAAAGCCCATCCCGAAGAAATTCAGAAAGCCCAATCTACCAAAGTACAATGGAACCTCGAACCCCAATGAGCACGTCACTACTTACACTTGTGCGGTGAAGGGCAACGACCTGAGGGAAGACGAGATCGAATCCATCCTGCTAAAAAAAAGTTTGGGGAAACACTCTCAAAAGGTGCCATGATGTGGCATCACAACCTGGCTCCGAATTCAATAGATTCATTTTCCATACTGGCGGATTCTTTCATAAAGACACATGCCGATGCCATCAAGGTGGCTACGAGGAAATCCGACGTCTTCAAAATCAAACAAGGGAGAACGAGATGTTGTAGGAGTTTGTATCTCTCTTTCAAATGGAGCGAATGGAATTACCACCAGTCTCTAATGACAGGGCAGTGCAAGCCTTCACCAAGTCTTGAATGAGCGAAGCTCTGTGGCTTCGAAGCAGCTGAAGCAGAATTTGGTTGAATACCCCGTCGTGACCTGGTCGGATGTCCACAACCGATACCAATCAAAGATCAAGGTCGAGGATGATCAACTGGGAGCCCCCTCGGGCGCGGTATATCCAAGTAGACTCCTAACAAAGGAGCCTAAGCCAAACAAGAAAAGGTACCAACCATACACCGAAGATAGGAGAAACGACCCAAGGCATAACATACCCCAAAATGATCGAAGAATAGACCGAGGTCAGAACCCTCGGGGACTCGTGAGCAGAGTCGAATTCAATAGGCACACAGCACCGACGGAGGCACCCCGTCTGTCGGAATACAACTTCAACATTGACGTTTCAAACATTGTATCTACAATCAGTAAAATTAGAGACACCAGGTGGCCAAGACCTGTACTATCAGATCTGTCGTAGAGGAACCCCAACTTAGTGTGTGAATTTCACGGCACACACGGTCACAGGACCGAAGATTGCAGACAACTCCGAGAAGAAGCAGCCCGGCTAATCAGCAAAGGGCACCTTCGGGAGTTCCTTAGCGACCGGGCCAAAAATCAGTTCTGGAAAAAGAGACGAACAAGAAAAATGAAGCAGATGAGCTACAACATGTCATCCACATGATCATGGGAGGGGTCAACATCCCACAAGAACCCACTATCAGAAGAACAAAAATATCCATCACCAAAGAAAAGCGAACTCGAGGTTACATACCTGAGGACGCTCTCACATTCAGTGACGAGGACATCGAGACCTTGTCTCAGCCTCACAACGACGCATTGGTAATCTCTTTTCTTGTGAATAAATTTCAAATTAAATGTGTACTTGTGGATCCAGGTAGCTCGGCCAATATTATCGGGTCGAGGGTGGTAGAGCAGCTCAGACAGCTTGACCAAATCGTGCTCGCCTCTCGAGTCCTCAACAAATTCAACATGGCGAGCGAAACAACAAAAAGGGAAATCACCCTCCAGGTCAATGTGGCCGGCATAATCAAAATGCCAAATTTCATGTCATCGAAGGAGACATGAGGTACAACGCCTTGTTCGGAAGGCCATGGATACACTGCATGAGAGCAGTACAATCAACCCTTCACCAAATGATGAAGTTTCCGACGAAGGACGGAATAAAAACGGTGTACATGGAACAACATGCAGCGAGGGAGATGTTTGGGGTACACGACGTAGCACCGGCATCGATGCTTCGACATCAAAGGAACCATAGGATAAACAAATAGTGAAATAGAAGTCACGAGACACATTCTCGGCTATACCCAAATAGAACAAGCAAATGACCATGCCCTGTCCTCGGAGCAAATATTGAAGACCTACCGAGGCTCAAAGCATAATCGCCACTAAAGTATAACCATCTCCCTTTTTATTTACTTTTTACACTAACCTTTGTGTAGATGCCCGATCAGAACAATTGAAGCACCATACAGCTCGAAGACCTTAAGGTTTCAAAGAATACGTTGCACTATTTTCCTTCAATCGGGTTTTATCCCAAGAAGGGTTTTACCGACAAGGTTTTTAACGAGACAACATCTATATGATACCTAAGGAAAATTTCATAAGTGTTTAAGGCTTCTCTTCAATCAACCTCGAACACTGGGGGCATCCCCCCGGAAGACTACCTTCTTGAAGAAGCCAAGATAAACCAAAAAGGGGCTCAGTAGGAAAATGATGTATCAGGCCAAACAGTCGAATGAACCGTGTCCGCTTAGAATGATTGAGCCCTCGACGACAAAAACATGTATACTTGTGCCAAGTAATCAAAGAATATTTCCTCCTCCATCAAAACACTTTACACTTTAAAAGAGTTCGATACTTTCGCAAGAAATGGATCCAAAGCCAAAAATTACCCGAACACTCGGGGACTGACGTCAAGAACTCGACCTACGGGTCAGAAAACTTCAAACTCATAAGCCCTCAATAAGGAAACACCAAGTTTATAAAAAATGGCTATAGAGCCGAAAAAACCTTCGACGTCTCGGGGACTGTCGCTGATTATCACCCACCCCATCGATTTGAAAAGTCGAGGCTATAAGACCCCATGCGGGCAACCCCAAGCTCATAAGGCAATACCAAATCTGTAAGACCTCAAGCAAAGCATGAATCACACTTGTACCAAGTAACCAAATCTGTAAGACCTTAAGCAAGGCATGAACCATACTTGTACCAAGTAACTTCTCTGTAAGACCTCAAAAGTCAGGCATGTTAAAATTTGTAAGACCTTACAAAAAGCGTAATCCTGATCATAAAGTTAAGGCTATTATTCGAACTTGTAAGACCCCTAAAAAAGTATACCCTCGATATAGATGCCAAAACTACTTCACTCGGGGACTGAAAGGCTCCTGCCAAACATAATGACTACGATCACAAGGCTGTGCCAACCAAACTAACACGACTCGGGGACGCCCGACCGTCGTTGTAAAATCACAGGCCTTCAATTACTTCGAAAAAACTTCGAAAAGAACTGGCTAATCAGGCTACCCTCGGCATAAGCAAAAAGAGCTTCGATCATATCAGCTCCAAACAAGAGTCTTTGAAACGATTCAACCGTCGAGCGAAACCTCCCAAGGTGCTCAATTACTGCTACGAAACGGGCTCACAATCGAGGTTCTTATCGAACCGTCGAAGAGTCGGGCGAACACAAAAACATCAAAAAGTCTTTAGAGAGGGAAAATAAAGCCTACATAAGAGGTCGTACTGACCCAATGCGTAAGAGCCACTATCACCAGCTCAAAATTAAAGGTCGTATCGACCCAATGCGTAAGAGCCACTGTCTCCAACTTAAAATTAAAGGTCGTACCGACCTAATGTGTAAGAGCCATTGTCGCCAGCCTATACTAAGAGGTCGTACCGACCTAACGCGTAAGAGCCTAAAGTCCAGCTAAAAAACTTAAGGGCCAATGAGCTCGAGTCAAAATCCAACTCGAAGACTGAGCCCGAAACAGTTAAACTAAAAACACCTAAGGACAAATGCGTAAGAGCCACTGCCGCCATCCCACACTAAGAGGTCGTACCGATCCGATGTGTAAGAGCCACTATCGCCAGCCTATATTAAGAGGTCATACAGACCCAATACATAAGCGCCTACGAGCCATCCCAACAAGCCTCAGGGCCGAATTAGAAACCGAAAGGTTTCTTTATATATGTGCATGTATGAAAAAATGTGAGGCTGCATTTACAAAGTTCTCTAAGAACACTGTACAAAGAATAAAATAGAAAAAAGCCTAACCTATTTTCCCCTCGGGGACTACGGCCCCATCGGCCTCTTCTCCACTATCTTCGGCATCAAACAAGAGGAATTTGGCGTCATATTCATTCGCCTTGGCCTATGCTATCTCTTCCAAGAGATCGAAGCCCCTGGCATGAATCTCTTCAAGGGTTTCCCTCCGAGATTTGCATCGGGCATACTCATTGCTTCTGCTCTCTCGATCAGAAGCATCTCTCAACTTTTTTGGAACATCAGCAACATCTTTTAAGTAAACAGCCACTTTCTTGTGGGCCTTAGCCCGAATCCCTTCAGCTTCAACCCGGGCATCCACGACCTCGGTCTTCATCTCCAAAAGGTCAAACTCGAGCATTGCCATCCTGCTCGTCTAAACCGAGTTGTTCTTACAGGCATTCCCGAGTTGTACCTCGAGTGCAGAAACCTTGGCCTGAGCATCCTTCTTGGCTGCATCATAGGCATCTATCTGAGCTCATAGCTCGCTACGTTCGTGCTTGGCTTGGTCGACCTCGCCCCAAAGGCACTCTAAATCTTGTGTTTTGCTTTGCAACTAAGGGATCAAAACATTAATCTCTGAGGTGAGAAGAAAAAGCATGCATTCCCTCGGAACAAAGGTTACCTACTTCTCAAGGTGGCTTTGGTAGTTTAGGCTCCGGTTCACTTCATAACGCAGGTATACCAACTAATCTCCCCTCTTATTACAAAGAAGCTTGAGGTATTTCTCCCCATCCAAGGCTTTCCTCAACCTGGCTTCACGATGGAGAAGCTCGGAATTGAGCTTGTCAAAAACCTACAAAAAAGAAGCTCAATAAGAAAGTGGGAGTGTAAAATTGAAAAACTAATACAATCGGCCAAAATCTCACCACGGAACAGAGCCGTTGAGCCTCCTCAAAGGTCGAACGCACATCAACCGGCCTGGTTTTGACGGACCCAGCAGAATCGCTCCTAATAGGAACATGATCATTCGATACGTCACTTGAGCCAGGCAGTCCTTAGCCTCGAACCCCCCTCGAAGTACCTTCGACGAGAAGAGAAGACGAAAGCAAAGAATCCTTCTCCCTCGAAGAACCTTCGATGGGAAAAGAAGTCGATGGCAAAGAAGGGACCTTTTTCAAAGGCCGGACGCCTCAGGTGTTGCAAGCTCAGTCGAGACATCTTCTCTGGGCCTCCGGGGGGACTTGTCTCGCTATGAGGACCTTTGCCCTACGAGGGTTCCTTCCGTTTGTTATTTTTCCTTAGTCCTGAAGCCGGCGACCCCTCTTCCTTTCCGAGAGAAAATGATCTCACCTTAGGAAATTCTCAAATACTTGTGGTGACGAGGTTAGAACATACAGAGTGCCATCCAAAGAAAGCCAATCACACAGCACATATCGTGATGTTTTGCCTCTCATATACCCTTGGATAGGTCTCGCCATTTACGCCCGTCATAGGTCGAATGGGCTACCATCTTTCAAGCCCAATCTGCCTAGTCGGGAACTTTGTATGGCATCCACGGGGCTGCTGCAAAAGGGAAAAAAGCAGCTTCACAGAATCCGTCTTCATCATAAGCAAAAAATGACAAAAACACAAGTGTACCCCTTACGTGTGACATTCCATTCCTCAAGAAACGGCAGGAACTCCACAGGGATAACATCGACATTCCTTACTCGGATGAATCCATCCATCCATCCTTGGTCCCCGTTTTATCCATCATCAACAACTAAGGGTATGGCAGATCGGCATCACAAAGCTATCAGGCCTTGGCAATGAAAAGGTCGGTACAATCTGATGATATGACTGAGGGTGAATTTGAGCCCGACTTCTTCCGCAAAGAACCTCATCATCAGAAATGTCCTCCAGAACGACGGGTGAACCTGTGTCGTAGCCCGATATCTTCGATAGAAGTCAAGCATGACTTTGTCGATATGGCCCAGCTTATGATCGCAATTGCAATAAAAGCCTCGCTAAACCAGAACCTGCAGGGTTCGCAATTGCGATGCCTGATCTCGCAATTGTGAGATCAGAAGCCTGTAATAGGTTCAGTCATACCAACAAATTTTCCTAAGTTCCAAAACACTTTGTAGCCTATCCAAAACTCACCCGAGCCCCCGAGGCTCCAAACCAATCATGCACGCAAATCTTAAAACATCATATGAACTTGCACGTGCGATCAAATCACCAAAATAACATCTAAAACTATGGATTTAATACCAAAACACATGAAATCCTTAAGAACATTTGAAATTCCTATTTTCACAACCGGACGTCCGAATCACATCAAATAAGTCCCGTTTCTCACTATAAAGGGGTATGTGTATATGTGTAAAAACCCCTCTGTGTAAACCATAATGTTCTCTTTCGGGGAGGGTACCTATAGTACCACCTTTTCTCCCCATCCACAGTCTCTCCTCACTTCTTCGAGGTGTTCCTCTCCTATTGATGTAGTAAACCTTAATGCATGGTCCCAATGACTCTCAACATTAGGAGGCCTCTCTAGTGAAAGGTCTCTCCTCGGGACAAAGCATCTTGAGATTGGCTCACCAAACACCGGCGGTGTACCACCGATTGAGTGGGAAGAAGAAGAGGACCCCTCATCTTCTTGGTGAATGGATTTAGGCGTGGCAGCCATGGCTATAATAAAACAAGGGAATGAAAATAAAAACTCAGGCAAAAACTTTGAATTAAAATGATGGAAAAGCTGACGCGAGGAAGAAGAACTCTATGAAAAGGGATAGCAGATCAAAATAGCTAAATCTTCATAAAAAGGGAATAAACTCATATATAGGGCAAACGATGACTATCTACCTACCCTGTAAGGCCAATTAATTCCAACTAGGACATTATCACTTTTAGGGAGATGTACTAGCAGGGTCGCCTCAAATATTTTCTACGATAAACACTAACGTACATCGTGCGAGGGATCAAAAAACCCCCACATCAACCGAGCCTCGAGAGGTTACCCGATCTTGAGGATTTCTAACAAAATGAAAATAGGCTCAAAGGAGCCATCAATATCATTTTGAACCTCGAGATGGTGCCCGATCTCGAGGATTTTTGTTAAAATGAAAATAGGCTCTGAGGAGCCATCAATGTCATTCTAAAACCTAGAGATGGATCCTGATCTCGAGGATCTCTGTCAAAATAAAATTAGGCTCTAAGGAGCCATCAAAATCATTCTAAGCCTCGAGATGGTGCCCGATCTCAAGGATCTATGTCAAAATAAAAGTAGGCTCTAAGGAGCCATCAAAATCATTCTAAGCCTCGAGATGGTGCCCGATCATGAGGATCTCTGTCAAAACGAAAAATAAGCTCTAAGGAGCTATCCGTATAAGCCTAACCTCAAGGTGATACCCTATCTTGAGGGTTTCTACTATTAGAGCGCAGATCATTCATCCGATTCTTTGGCCCTCGAGCTACCTAAGCCCGAGCTAGTTCTCACTCGAGAATTACTAATAAAGCCTTAAAACTGTTTTCACCTTCAAATCAAGTCAAACGCCCTCTTGATTACTTTAGTTTAGGGGCCACCCGAGTTCGGGCATATCCTCATCTGATGTCTTTCAATAACGCCTCAGGGCTATCTTCGCTCTAAGTTCAAATCAAGTTTTTTAGGCCGAACAAGCTTGAGCTAACTCTCACTCGGGGTCTGTCTGTGAAAGTTTTAGGGCTATCTTTATTGTCAAACGTTTGAGCAATCTACCCCTCGAGGACTATCAACAAGACCTAAAAGGCTAAGTTTCGTTCTAAAATTTGAAGCCTTATTCTCACTCAATTCGAATTCGGGGTTCTCGACAACCTAAGTTTGTATCAATTCAATCCGGGCTCAGTCCGAGGAATGGTAAAGGGTTCCAGGGAATATCATACTAATCAATAAAGAACTGAGGGAATACCTGTGCCCGGGTTCGGTATTTGGTCCGATTGGTAGAGCCATGTGCTAAGATTCTTTCGCAAACGTAAATAAAGGGAAATTCAACTCAAATCAGAGATAAATTGAAGAAGCACTTTGTATTAATAAACGATGATTACAAAAGCCCCTGAAGGGTCCTTACACATGATTACAAAAGCCCACGGAGGGTCCTCACACAGAATCAAAGAAGCAAAAAATAACAGTTAAAGTCTAATTTACTCTCGGGGGTACATTCTCGGAAGCAACATCTTCGAGGACCGTTTCCTCAGGGGCCTCATCTCGACCTTCAAAATGGCGTCTTCAAGGATGAAGAAGAAGTAGAAAAAGATGAAGAAGCATCAGAAGATGAAGAAGTGCCTGGGTGAAAAATTTGGCGGGTACGGGCCTCGCCAGCACTATTATTGGGAAGCCACTTGAGACATTGCATCGGTGTGGGATGCAAAGGTTAGTAGATGGCACCACCTCACTCCATGGAAAGCAAAATGAGTGAAGCTCCACACCAGGTGGAAGTTAAGAGAGGTGAGCAGCAGTCTACAGTCCACATCCTCTGATACGAATGTAATTTGAGATTCCTCTCTCATTATTTTGGGCCAACAACAACAACAAAAACAACAAACTAGTGTGATCCCACTCAGTAGGGGAAAGATCTGATGAAGAGCCATAACATAACTGGCGAGAACAACCATGTGACCTTTCAGCCACGAGCTTTAAACATGGGAAATAGAGTTAGACGAGGGTAAAGGAAAGAAAGGAGTTAAGGATTGTTGAAGAATGACTGAATGAAGTTTGATTCAAGAAAGCTTTTATTTATAGGAAGGTGGCAGCGTAACTAACGGCGTAATCAATGCCTTTGGGAAACGTATCAACGGGGGAAATCAATGCTTTTTGGGAGACGGATCGATGGCGATATTATCGCTTTGAGAAAATAAACTAGCACTATATTGAATGCTTCCGGAAAGATGTACCGATGGGACGTCTCGGTTATCATAAAGATTGGTCATCGCAAGAGGCTCGAGAGAGATCGGTGTCAAAACCATTTTTGGTCATTTTCATTCTAAGAAATGCGAGGACTATCTGTATACGGCTAAAATCGAAGAGCCCAATTTTATGATCATAATGATGTCCTGCAGCCCGTTCTCGGAAGGCTCAAGTCCAGGTTTGAGGCCCGGCTTCGAGGGCTTCCGTACGCTTGATCTTGAGGCAGTACAAATCAGTGGCTGTGATAGACCAACGAGAAGTTCCCAAGGCATGCGACTAAAGCTGACCAAATCTATTAGGCTAGATCAAGCCCGTACTGGGGCCTTAAATGGATGTACTAGCCATATATCTTTGTAATAAATACACTTGTACTATGTTGGGATTCCCCATGGTATATAAAGGGGACCCTTATCATTTTGTAAGCATCATCTCATTCACAATATTCAATACAAGAACATTCTCTCTATCGCGAATGCGGGGAGGTGGTCGCGTTCTCATAGAGTTAAGTGGACCTAAGGTCTTGGCTAGATTTTGTTCATACGCGGTGGGAAGTCAGCGATCGCGTAGAGTTAGTTGCCTAGGCATCGCGTTTGGGGGGATTTCATGCGTTCGCATAGAGTAATTTTTGGGAGCTGAGTTTTTGTGCTTCGCGATTGCAAAGGTTTTCCCGCGATCGCAGTGAAGGAATTATGCCTGGGCAGAAGGTTTTTAAACTCATCTTGTCCGTGATTTAGTGATTTATTTCCTCCATAGTTGGTCGTTTTTGGAGCTTTTTGAAGGAGATTGAAGAGGGATTCAAGGGGAATCACTTGGAGTAAGATTCTTGGACTTAAAACTCGATTATTATGTGAATTCCACCGAGAAAATCATAGAAATTAAGCCAAAAATTCAAGAACTAGGACTGGAAAATTTAGACTTTTGATTGGGGATTTGGAGGACCATTTGGGGTTGGATTTGAGAATTTTTGATATGTATGAACTCGTGGGGGGATAAAGAATCTATTGATGTAAAATTATTAAATTCCGAGACGTGGGCTTGGGGGTCGGGTTTTGGAAATTTCGGGATTTGTGTAGCATTTTGATTGTTTTCGCTTGGGTTTCATTCCATTAGCATATTTTGACATCCTCATTCTGATTTTGGTTAGGTTCGACGCGAGTGGAGGCCGATACGAGGGGCAAAGGCATCGCAAATTAGAGATTTGACTGGTTCAAGGTGAGTAATGATTGTAAATGATATTCTGAGGGTTTGAAACCCCGGATTGGACATCGTAGTGCTATATTGAGGTGAGGCACATGCTGGATGACAAGCGTGGGGTCGTGCACTGTTGGGGATTGTGACTTAGTCCGTCCCAAATGACTATTTTACTGCGTATTTGACTAAAATCTATTTGTTATTATCATGATTTGGGCTGAATGCCATATTTGGGCTTTGTGCCAGCTATTTGAACCCTTCGAGGATTTTTACTGGTATCTCCTCACTGTTTTAACTTTTTACTGAACTCAGTCATGTTATATGTCACTATTTTTCGTACTCAGCCATGTTTACTCTGTTTAAACTCTTACATGATCTTTTAAATGATATTTTGGGTAGAGAAACATGTTTTACTACTGCCCGAGTGGCTTGTGAGGATTTTTGACTTAGTAAGGCCGATGGCCTATGTTGTGAGGAAACATTTGATACTGATTATGAGGCTGAGGGCCTGAGATATGTACGCTACAAGGTGGCTTGATTGATATGAGGCCGAGGGCCTAGTTATGATGCCACGAGGTGGCTTGATATTGCGCTTGGACCGTAAGGGACCCCTCCAGGAGTCTGTACACCCCAGTGAGCGTGGGTACCCATTGTGATGTGAGATTGAGCCCGAGGGGCTGGTATTGTTCTATGTGATGGCCCGAGGGGCTGGTACTGTTCTGAGATGTTGCCCTAGGGGCGGATTTGTTGATATTGTGCCCGAGGGGCGAACTTCTATTTGTTTACTTTACCTTAACTTCTTGTCAATTACTTGTTTACTTGTTGAAAAAGGATTGTTACTTAACTTTTTATTTGTTTACTACTTTTAAATGATTTTACTGCTTCATTATAGAATGCCTTGTGCCTTGTGTATTTACTTAATTTCACTCGTTATTTACATTTGTTACTCACTGAGTTAGAGTACTCATTTTACTCCATGTACCCTGTGTGCAAATTCAGGCGTAGCTAGTTCTGCTCCCGAGTGCTGATCCCTCTAGCTTCAGACGGACATTCAGAGTTCACGAGGTAGATGTTGGCGTCTGCAACCCCGTGTCTCTACTCCTTTATCACTTCTATCTCTTTTCAGACAGTTGTATTAGTTTATTGGCTTAGCGAATTTGTATTATTACATATAGATGCTCATGACTAGTAACACCCCGATATCGAGCTGTGTTGGGTTGTTCTTCCGCGTATTTATGACATTATCTGCTACTTTGGATTATTTTATCATGTTTTGACTATTTCTTAATGCTTAACTGTTAATAATTAGAAAAAGGGAAAGTGTTGGTCGGGCTTGTCTTTACAAGAGGCGCCATCACAACCGGGTCCGGGTTTGGGTCGTGACAAGTTTTTATTAGAGCCTAGGTTACACAGGTCTCACAAATCATGAGCAGGTTTAGTAGAGTCTCGCAGATCGGCACAGAGACGTCTGTATTTATCCTCGAGAGGCTGCAGAACCTTTAGGAAACTTCATATTCTTGAAATTCTTTTCGTGCGACTTGTTGATCCAAGTACTAAACTTCTGTTATTCTATTCTCTCATAGATGGTGAGTACACGCGCTACCGGTCAGGATGGACGATCACCAGCACCACCGGCTGTGGCCACCAAAGGCCGAGGACATGATTGTGGTCGTGGTAGGGGCAGAGTAGCTAGGGCATCACCTGCAGATCCACCACCTGCCCTAGATCATGATCAGGTCCCAGTTATGGACGCTCCTGTAGCACCAGCTCAGGCACCAGTTGTGCCCATTGTGATTTCGGGTCTTCAGGAGGCCTTGGCTCAGATCTTATCAGTTCGTACTGTCCTGGCTTAGGCAGTTTCAGCCACTATAGCCGCAGCTACTTCTCAGGCCGGGAAAGGCAGTCAAACTCCTGTTGCTCGCACACCTGAGCAGGTCGTACAGGGACTTCAGATGCCGGGGGCACATCCAGCCCAGTCGGTTGCAGCTGCTCAGGACTATGTAGTTCTTGCTATGCCAGAGGATAAGCAGCGTAGGTTGGAGAGTTTGGTAGACTGCAGTCTCCGACCTTCAGTGGTGCAGAGGGCGAGGATGCCTAGTGTTTCTTAGATAAGTGCTAGAGGATGATTCGTACAATGGGTATTCTGGAGACCAGTGGGGTCGCTTTCACTACTTATCCATTTTCTAGAGCTGCCTTTACTTGGTGGGAGGCTATTAAGAGGCATAGGCATGTTGGTGCAGCACCCTTTACCTGGCAGTAGTTCTCCGTTCTCTTTCTAGAGAAGTATGTGCTGCAGTCCCATAGAGAGGAGTTGCGTAGGGATTTTGAGTGGTTGCTTCAGGGAGAGATGACTGTGATGCACTATGATATGAGGTTCTCCGAGTTAGCTCTTCATGCTATTTGGATGGTTCCGACAGATAGAGAGAGGATTAGGAGGTTTACTGATGGCCTCACTTATAAGCTTCATATTCTCATGACCAAGGAGAGGGTGATTGGTGCTATTTTCGAGGAGGTTGTGGATATTTCCCATGAGATTGAGTTTGTGCGTTACCAGGAGCGTGAGTAGAGGGAGGCCAAGAGGCCTCGAGGATCTGGTAGTTATAGTTGTACTCCTTCGAGGGGTCAGTTTCAGCACGGCAGAGGCTGTCCATTCAGGGATGCTCAGCTAGCTTGCCTAGGTTATCATGGGGCGTCATCGGGTCATGGTTCTCATAGTTTTCATCAAGGCCAGTCATCACTTAGTGCCCTTCCAGCTTAGAGTTCGTCCTGTGCTTCATCCGTCCAGGGCTTTTCTATGCCGAGTGCATCTGTTAGTCACTCCGGTGCGAGGGGTTCCCTTCAGTCCCCTTCTCCATCACCTGGGAGTTGTTATGAGTGTGGTGGATGGGTCATATGTAGAGGCAGTGCCCTTGTCGTCTTGCTAGTTCATCTCAGCAGAGGGGTCAGTCATCAGCTTCAAAGCCAGTTAATTCACCACCACCTGCCCAGCCAGGTAGGGGTGGAGGTCAGTTAGCTAGAGGTTTCCCTAGAGGGGGAGGTCGATCAGGTGGCGGTCAGGCCCGTTTCTATGCACTTACAGGCAGACCCGATGCAATTGCTTTAGATGCTATTATTACAGGTATTGTTTCAGTCTGCCACAGAGATGCCTCTATATTATTTGATCTCGGTTCCACCTTTTCTTATGTGTCATCATACTTTGCTCGTTATTTGGGTACTCTCTGTGAGTTTCTTGCTTCGCATGTTCATGTATCTAACCTGTTGGGCGATACTGTTGTTGCAGACCGTGTGTACCGGTCGTGTGTGGTGACTATTGGGGGTCTGGAGACCCCTGTGGATCTTTTATTATTGTGTATGGTGGATTTCGATATCATTTTGGGCATGGATTGGCTATCTCTATGTCGTGCTATTTTGGACTATCATGCTAAGACATTGGCTATACCGGATGTGCCACGGATTGAGTGGCGAGGTATGACTAATTATGTTCCCAGTAGAGTGATCTCATTCTTGAAAGCCCAGCGTATGGTTGGGAAGGGTTGTCTTTCATATCTAGCCTTTGTGAGGGATATCGGTGCTGAGACTCCCAGTATTGATTCTGTTCCAGTTGTGAGGAATTTTCTCGATGTGTTTCCTGCAGACCTGTCAGGCATGCCACCGGATAGGGATATTGATTTTGGTATTGACCTGGTGCTGGGCACTCAGCCCATTTCTATTTCACTGTATCGTATGGCACTAGCGGAGATGAAGGAATTAAAAGAACAGCTTCAGGAACTCCTTGATAAAGGTTTATTCGGCCTAGTATGTCACCTTGGGATGCGCCGGTCCTATTTGTGAAAAAAAAGAATGGCACTATGAGGATGTGTATTGATTATAGGCAACTGAACAAGGTAACAATTAAGAAAAAGTATCCATTACCTTGCATTAATGATTTATTCTACCAGCTTCAGGGAGCGAGAGTCTTCTCCAAGATTGATCTCCATTCAGGTTATCATCAGTTGAAGATCAGGGACTCGGATATTCTTAAGACAGCTTTTAGGACCTGATATGGTCATTATGAGTTCTTGGTGATGTCTTTTGGGATGACCAATGCCCCAGCAGCGTTCATGCATTTGATGAACAGTGTGTTCCAGCCTTATCTTGACTCGTTCATCATATTCTTCATTGATGATATTCTGGTGTATTCGCATAGTCAGGAGGAGCACGCAGAGCATTTGAGAGTTGTGTTGCAGAGATTGAAAGAGGAGAAGCTTTATGCAAAATTCTCCAAGTGTGAGTTTTGACTCAGTTCAGTGGCTTTTTTAGGGCACGTGGTGTCCAGCAAGGGTATTCAGGTTGATCCGAAAAAGATTAAAGCGGTTCATAGTTGGCCCAGGCCATCCTCAGCCATAGAGATTCACAGTTTTCTTTGTTTGGCGGGTTATTATCACCGTTTTGTTCAGGGATTCTCATTTATCGCATCGCCCTTGACCAAGTTGACTCAGAAGGGTTCTTTATTTGTATGGTCGGATGAGTGTGAGGAGAGCTTTCAAAAGCTCAAGACAGCTTTGACCACAGCTCCAGTGTTGGTCTTGCCATCAGCTTTAGGTTCATATACCGTGTATTGTGATGCTTTGAGAGTTGGAATTAGTTGTGTATTGATCTAGGAGGGTAGATTTATTGCTTATGCTTCTTTTCAATTGAAGCCCTATGAGAAGAACTACCCCATTCATGATTTGGAGTTCGCTCCCATAGTTCACGCATTGAAGATTTGGAGGCATTACTTGTATGGTGTGTTTTGTAAGGTGTTTACTTATCATCATAGTCTTCAGTACTTGTTCAAACAGAAGAATCTTAATTTGAGGCAGCGGAGATGGTTGGAGTTGCTTAAGGATTATGATATCACTATATTTTACCATTCGGGAAAGGCTAATGTGGTGGCCGATGCTTTGAGCCGAAAGGTAGTGAGTATGGGGAGTTTGGCATATATTCCAGTTGGGGAGAGATCTCTTGTAGTTGATGTTCAGGCCTTGTCCAATCGGTTCGTGAGGTTAGATATTTCGGAGCCCAGTCGGGTATTAGCTTGTGTGGTTTCTCGGTCTTCCTTATATGATCGCATCAGAGAGCGTCAGTATGATGATCCCCACTTGCTTGTCCCTAAGGACAGAGTTCAGCATGATGATGCTAGAGATGTGACCATTGGATATGATGGGTTGTTAAGGATACAGGGCCGGATTTGTGTGCCCAATATGGATGGGCTTCGAGAGTTGATTCTGGAGGAGGCCCATAGCTCGCGGTATTTCATTCATCTGGGTGCCGCGAAGATGTATCAGGATTTAAGGTAGCACTACTGGTGGAGAAGAATGAAGAAATATATTGTGGGATTTGTAGCTTGGTGTCTCAATTGTCAGCAGGTGAAATATGAGCATCAAAGACCGAGTGGCTTGCTTCAGCAGATGGATATTCCTGAGTGGAAGTGGGAGAGGATCACTATGGACTTTCTTGTTGGACTTCAACAGACTTTGAGAAAGTTCGATGCTATTTGGGTGATTGTGGATCGGCTGACCAAATCCGCGCACTTCATTCCTGTGTGTACTATCTATTCTTTAGAGTGGTTGGCAGAGATCTATATCCAGGAGATTGTTCGTTTGCATGGTGTCCTAGTTTCCATCATTTCAGATAGGGGCACTCAGTTTACTTTGCAATTTTAGAGGTCTATACAGCAAGAGTTGGGTACTCAGGTTGAGTTGAGCACAACTTTTCACCCTCAGACGGACGGGCAGTCCGAGCACACTATTCAGATATTTGAGGACATGTTGTGTGCTTGTGTCATTGATTTCGGAGGGTCATGGGATCCGTTTCTACCACATAAAGAGTTTGCTTATAATAACAGCTACCAGTCGAGTATTCAGATGGCTCCATATGAGGCTTTGTACGGGAGGCAGTATAGATCTCCAGTTGGTTGGTTCGAGCCCAATAAGGCTAGGCTATTGGGGACATACTTGGTGCAGGATGCTTTAGAAAAGGTGAAGGTGATTCAGGAGAGGCTTCGTATAGCGCAGTCGAGACAAAAGAGTTATGCTAACAGGAAGGTTCGAGATGTGTCCTACATGGTTGGCGAGAAGGTTCTGATTAAGGTTTCACCCATGAAGGGTGTTATGAGATTTGGGAAGAAAGGGAAGTTGAATCCTCGGTTCATTGGGCCTTTTGAGGTGCTTCATAGGATTGGGGAGGTGGCTTATGAACTTGCTGTGCCACCCAGCTTGTCGAGTGTGCATCCGGTATTTCATGTTTCTATGATTCGGAAGTATATTGGGGATCCGTCTCATGTTTTGGATTTCAGTACTGTTCAGTTGGATGATGATCTGACCTATGATGTGGAGCCAGTAGCTATTTTGGGTCGTTAGATTCGAAATTTGAGGTCAAACGATATAGCTTCAATGAAAGTGCAGTGGAGAGGTCGGCCTGTGGAGGAGGCTACCTGGGAGACTGAGCGGGAGATGTGGAGCAGATATCCTCACCCGTTTGAGGCTTCAGGTACGTTTCTTGACTCGTTCGAGGACGAACGTTTGTTTAAGTTGGGGAGGATATGACGACTCGGCCAGTCGTCTCATGAATTACCGCTTTATTTTCCCCATTTCTGCTTCTTCATGCTTCGTTATCCATGTTTTGTGGTATCAGGTTGGTCGGATCGAATCCGGAATGATTTTGGTAAGGTTTGAGACACTTAGTCTCTTTTAAGGAAGTTTAAGTTGGAAAAATCAACCAAAAGTTGACTTATGTGTTAGACGGCTCAGATGTTGAGTTCCGATGGTCTGGCTAGTTTTGGAAGGTGATTTGGGACTTAAGAGTGTGATTAGAATGGGTTTTGAAGGTCCGGAGTAGATTTAGGCTTGAATTGCGAAGTTGGTATTTTGGCAATTTCTGGTAGGTATGCGAGATTTTGATATAGGGGTTGGAATGGAATTCTGAGAGTTGCAGTAGTTACGTTGTGTTATTTGGGATGTGTGTGCAAAATTTCAGGTCATTCGGACATGGTTTGGTTGTGAATTCCACCTAGAAAATCATAGAAATTAAGCCAAAAATTCAAGAACTAGGGCTTGGAAATTTACACTTTTGATTGGGGATTTGAAGGACCATTTGGGGTCGGATTTGAGAACTTTTGATATATATAAACTTGTGGGGAGATAAGGAATCTTTTGATGTAAACATTATTGAATTCCGAGACGTGAGCCCTGTCGCGCCCCTTTTTCTTGCTAAATCGGGTTTATGACATTTGGTAGGGCAACTCATTCCCTTTTGGGAATTTGGGTTTGAATTGAAGAGTCACCACCTAATGATTAAGGTGCATTAGGACACCAAGAATGTTTTGATTTGAGTAACCAGAGATTGGGTAAGGGCTTGAAATTATCCCAAGAGGAAGGTGTTAGGCACCCCTCAGGATCCACTAGTGTGGTTCCCGGCCAGACTATTGTTGTGACTTTAGGTGCAAATAACTTGTAAGCAAATGAAACTTCAGATAAGAGGGGATTTTCATATAATGGTTGACAAATAAACAAAGTTGGAAAGAACTAAAAGAAAGCTGGTTTTCCTTAAAGAAACAAAGGGAAAGGGGGTCCTAGGTTTATTAATAATATGGATCACCCCACACAATGCCCGGTAATCACTCCTCAATGAGGGGTTACACATGACATTATCGCGTGGTCATCATATCCATATCTACCCTTCCCACCCCATTAAGGTATTAAAGCGCGAGATGGTCTCATTTTACTTATTGCATGTTATTACCCGTCCCAATCCTATCAGTCCCGGAGGCAACTAGGACTACTAATCCTAAAGGGGAGGGGTATTAGGCTTATTTGTAGTTTCAAAGGCAAAATTCTAAGGCGACACACAAAACATGTATAGCAAATTGGGGGAAAGCACATAACAAGCAAAAAGGGCTCAGATACACCTCCTTTAAACAAAGAAGCACGTAATTAGCATGACTTACACATACTGTTTAGGGCCTGATTAAATACTAACATGAGAGGACTTAAAGGTTGAGGCAGACTGATATATTACATAATTCAGATGAGAAGCCCGAATCAGGCCTGCCTGCTGGTTGTAGTTAATAGAACAGATTTAGTTTATAACTTTACCCTAAGGCTTGCCTAAGTGTTGGACAAGGATCCTATAGGCATGGAATCTACTGAATTTAGAAAGCAATGAAATAACAAGGTCTAAAAAATAAACTGAATACGGTAGTCAAAAAGAAAAGGCAGGTTTTAATGAAGGTTATAAGTTCTGCAACTAATGGTACTTATTATTACTGGTTTTAGCTCTATACGTGAATGAAGCGATTCAGATTTGATTAGGAATTCCTATAGACATGTTTTCTACGCGTAGTTGATTTTAAGCCTTTGGTAAAAAAAATGCAGAAGTCTTATACACATGATATGTAAATGCATAAGACTGGTTTTAACCTATAAACATGGTATCTAACTGGCAGAAAAACCTATGAGCATGATATCTAGATGCAGCATTTGTTTAAAACTTATGAGCATAATATCTATACGAATGTAGTAATCCTATGATCATGATTTCTATGTAAAAATGGACATTCAGAATCCCCTATAGGCATGCTTTCTATATGCATTTGAATGTGTAGAATTCAAAAACACCTATAGACATGGTATCTATGTGAGAATGTAGAATTTAGAATGATATCTAGGCATAGTATCTACCCTTTGCATACATAGTTACCCGCCCTTTTCACTAGCTATCCCTAAGAGTTTATTACAAATTATCACATCCCGGAATAAAGTAAAAAAATGCATCAGAAAATATAAAATTACAACTAAAGGAGAGCCTGATTCAGACTTCATGTCTGAAATATGAGGTAAACCAACTCCAGGGGATCATGATCCAAAGCCTTTCTCTCATTTGAATGTGTCAAAGTTCCCTAAGAGCCTCAGTAGGACTCCGGTCAATGCTCACACCCAAATGTATTATCAGATTAGGACAAGTGCAGCACGGAAGGGCCAGCCCTCAAGTGTCCAAGTTCAGAGGGAACTCAAAGGTTCCCAAGGCAAGGCTCACAAGAGGGGGGCAGAACTTAAAGACTAAGAGAGGGTGCAAGTGCAGAAATAGAATTCTGAAAGGGGAAAGGGAGAGGGAAACAACTACAAATAAGTACACATAGGGGAATAGGGAATAGGGAGATTGTAAAGAGCCTGTTGCTTAGGCAAGGGCAGACTTTAAGCAAGCTCAGTAATGGAGGATGCTAGCATACTCTCAAACCTGCTAGAACACACTATTTAGAGGCTAGGATCCCAAGGGATCGAGTTTGATTCATGTACAATAACTTGCAGTATTGCCATGCCTCAAACCATAGCTTAGACACATAATAGAGCAGGCAGAAAGAAATCAATATGCTAGAGCAAGTGTTGAACTACACAGAAGCAGTAATCAGACAGGGATACAAAAAGTAATAAATAAACACATTGTTGTGAAGTTGAAATCTTAAATTAGGACATACCAGTTTCAAAGAAGTAAATAGAGAAAAACAGGCAGTAGGTCTTGTAAACAGGCCACAGTTTAAGCAGCAAGAGAGAATACTTTGAGTGTAAGTATAAGTTCAGAAAGACTACGAGTGATGAATTGATGTCCTTGTGTCAATGAAAGAGTCAATATTTATAGTATGAAAACAGGCAGAAATAATGGTAAGAAAACAATTAAGGAACTGGTTATCAATTAAAAATCAATCAATACAAGACTTCCTTTTTTATAGTAATTGTGATTGATAAACAAGACAAAATATGCAAAAGTATGACCATTAACTAACCAAGCAGAAATAATAAAATATAGTTTCTTGGGAATAAAATAACTGATAAAACAAAAAATAGAAGAGGAACACACCAACAGCTTAGTCGACCTCCTCAATCTTGGGACCAACACCGCTGCCACCACTAGGAGCTGGGGCATCATCATCCATGGCACCGCTCATGTCACCACCTGCACCTTGGTACATCTTGGCAATGATTGGATTGCAGACGCTCTCCAACTCCTTCATCTTGTCCTCAAATTCATCAGACTCGGCAAGCTGGTTAGCATCAAGCTACTGGATGGTCGCCTGGCATCTTCAATCTTCTTTTTGTTAGCTTCAGGCAGTTTAGATGTAATCTTCTCATCCTTCACGGTGTTCCTCATGTTGTATGCATAGTTCTCCAAAGCATTCTTTGCCTCAACTTTATTCTTATGCTCTTCATCCTCGGACTTGTATTTC
Organism: Nicotiana sylvestris; assembly: GCF_000393655.2. Taxonomy (NCBI): domain Eukaryota; kingdom Viridiplantae; phylum Streptophyta; class Magnoliopsida; order Solanales; family Solanaceae; genus Nicotiana; species Nicotiana sylvestris. The sequence goes on from NC_091068.1 coordinate 48,693,000, forward strand.
TCTGCTTCCTGAACCATCTTTTCAATCTCCTCCTTGGAAAGTCTGCCCTTGTCATTGGTGATGGTGATCTTGTTCTTTTGTCCAGTGGTCTTGTCCTCAGTGAATCATTCAAGATACCATTGGCATAGCACACTGTGATCTGAGGAACACCCTTGGGAGCAGGAGGAATGCTAGAGAGCTCAAATTTACCAAGCAAGTTGTTGTCCCTAGTCCTTGTTCTCTCACCTTCATAGACCTAGATCAACACACCAGGATGGTTGTCCGAGTAGGTTGAAAAGACTTGTTCCTTCTTGGTTGGGATAGTGGTGTTTCGGGGGATCAACACAGTCATGACACCACCAGCAGTTTCGAGACCCAGTGAAAGAGGGGTAACATCCAACAGCAACAAGTCCTGCACCTTCTCATTACCTTCACCACTCAAAATAGCAGCTTGTACTACAGCACCATAAGCAACAGCTTTATCGGGGTTGATGCTCTTGCAGAGCTCCTTTCCATTGAAAAAGTCTTGCAGGAGTTGTTGAACCTTGGGAATTCTAGTAGAGCCACCAACATGTACAACATCATGGATAGTGCTCTTGTCCATCTTAGCATCTCTCAAACACTTCTCAACTTGTTCCATACACTTCCTGAACAAATCCATGTTAAGCTCTTCAAATCTATCACGGGTAATGGTGGAGTAGAAATAAATACCCTCGTAGAGAGAATCAATTTCAATGGTGGTCTGAGCAGTGGATGAAAGGGTCCTCTTCGCCGTCTCACAGGCAGTTCTCAACCTTCTAAGTGCCCTAGGATTACCACTGATATCCTTCTTGTTCTTCCTCTTGATTTCCTGAACGAAATGGTTGACCATTCGGTTGTCAAAGTCCTCACCTCCAAGGTGAGTGTCTCCAGCAGTAGCCTTCACCTCAAATATGCCTTCCTCAATGGTGAGGAGAGATACATCAAAGGTACCACTACCAAGATCAAAGATCAACACATTTTTGTCACCAACACTAGTTGCTTTCTTATCCAAACCATAAGCAATGGCAGCTGTTGTAGGCTCATTGATAATACACAACACATTAAGACCGGCAATAAGACCAACATCCTTGGTGGCCTGACGCTGAGAGTCATTAAAGTAGGTAGGTACGGTGACCACAGCATTCTTAACAGTAGAAACAAGGAAAGCTTCAGCAATCTCCCTCATCTTTATAAGCACCATAGAAGAGATTTCCTCAGCTGCAAACTGCTTCTCTTCACCCTTGTAGTTGACAACAATCATTGGCTTATCACCAGGTCTAGGAATGACCTTAAATGGCTAATGCTTAATGTCACTCTGCACCGAGGCATCAGCAAATCTCCTACCAATCAGCCTTTTGCATCAAAGACAGCGTTGATAGGGTTCATAGCGACCTGATTCTTAGCAGCATCACCAATAAGACGCTTAGTATTAGTGAATCCAACGTAAGACGACGTCGTTCTATTTCCCTGATCATTGGCGATGATCTTAACACGATCATGCTGCCAAACTCCGAAGCAAGGGTAGGTGGTTTCGAGATCGATACCGATCGCCGGTCCTTCACCTTTTCCTGCCATATCTACTGCTACTCTCTGTTTTTCTCCTTCGTTTAGTGTCGGCAAGTTTTGGGAGAAAAAAGGAGAGGCGGAAAATAGGTTTGAAGAACTAGGGTTAGAAAGGAGGACAATACAAGACTTCCTTTAATTTAGGAATTCAGATTCAAACGGTAAAACTATTTAAGGAAAGAAATCAAATAAACATCATGTGCAAAGTAGGCAATTAGGGGTAAATACATAGGAGTTTTAATTAAGGGAAGAATTTTGAAATACACGGCTAAAACAAATAAGGTAAGGATCAATCAGTATACAGTAAATCAAGGGGTCACAGGTTTGAAATTACTAGCTCATGAAGGGGCTAAGGAAAGTTTTTGACTCAAATCAAGTAACAGGAAAATCAGCAAATAAGGAAAGAAATCAATCAAACTTATACAAGGGAAGTCTGAAATCAATCAAAATTGAAAGCCATTTTTAGGGGGAAGTTCAGCACATATAAAGAGAACATCATGCCATTACAAAATTAGTAGGTAGTCACATAGGTTAGAAGAGATAGTATCAAATAGCATACAAAGGGTCCAGTATAAGGACCTTAGAAGAGTTTTAGTAGAAAAATCATAATCGCTTAAAGAAACAGAGAATTCAAGACTCAGTTAACAAATTCAGAAAAATTGAAATAGGTCCAAAAGAGTTAGGTTTTCTGAAATCAAATAAGTTCAAAGATGAAGAGCAAACAAATCACATAGCCAAGGGTCTCAAAACTCGGATGAACCCCCAAATTTAGGGTTCTTGCCATTAACCGAGTGCAGAGATGAAAGGGCAAGTGATTAAGGGAGAAGATACTAATTGAAACAGGTTCAGAGGTCTCAGAAAGAAACTGAGACCTTTAACATGCTCTTTTAGTTGTAGGAACTCAAGATAGGCATAGTAAAAGAACAACATGCGAAACCAATAGAAGAACTAGTAGAAGAAACAAATAAGAACATGGTGAAAAAAAACTTAACAAGAACACAGTAGGAGAAAACAAGGTAAACGAAACACATAAAGAACATAGTAGAAGCAACATAGTGGAAGAAACACACAAAGAAAAAGAAAATCTGAGAAACATACAAGAGAAAAAAGAAAATCAGAGAAACATAATTCAAAAACCCTAGATCGGAAGAAATAAAGGTTTTGAAAGCATAGTTTTAAAAGAAATGTCAAGAAATCATTTTAAAAGTTTAGGGAAAACATGGATCTAGAACAGATCTAAAGAAATCAGAAGAACCTCAAAAGCTAAGGTTTCAGAGGAACCCAAACGGTGAGAAAGACTTGGATCGTCGTTGATCTAAACAGGAGGAGTCGAGGTCAGGCTCGAACAGACATGGTTTTCCGGAGATAGCCATGGAACTCGCATCAAACAAGGTCTGGATCCAGCTTCTTCATGGTCAAGTCATGAGTCTTTAGTAACCAAGCGTGAAGGAACCATAGTAGGCTGGTAGGTGGTTAGACCACCATGGATTCAGGCTAGGAGGTGGCAGGAAAAGGCGAGTGGAACTCATCGGAGCGGAGGGGAAGGGGAAAGGTTCTAGAGAGAACCAGAGAGAGAGAGAGAGAGAATAGAGTCGGAGGAATGAAAGGGGTTTGGGGGGGTCGTTTGGGTATTATTTGGTAAGAGTGAATCTAGGTCGTTGATCAATTTTGATCAACGGCCAAGATTTAATCCGGTTTGGGTCGGGTAGATTTAGGGATTGGGCTTGGGTCTTTGGGATGGTTTAATTTGGGTTGGGGTCTGGTGTAGTTTAGGCTAGATTATAAAGCCAAATCTAGTTATATGTTAAATAGCCCCTTTTCCCATTTAATTTATAAAAATAGTAAATGAATTTTTGAAAACAAATTGAAAGTGCTAAAATGGATTATAATATAAAATTTAATAATTTAAAAATATAAGACCCTATTTTATAAACACGAGACGAATTTAAACCTAAAATGGTTAATATTGCAATTATGCAATTTTATCCTTAAAATACCAAATAAATTTGTTAAAAATATATAAAAAATATCTTAGCTATATTTTTGTGTAAACCTGAGACTCCAATAAATGAATCACCAAAATGATAATTTTGGGAATAATTATTGGGTTTTTCTTGATAAAATAGGGCAGTAAATTGATTTAAAAATCCTTGAAAAATTAGGGAAAAATAATTGGACCTTGGGACATACCTATATATGCACATACATGCTATTTTGAAAGGTATTTTGTAAATAAAAATACAGTAAAAATTGGGTATCAACAGCTGCCTCTTTTTACCCGGGAATAATGAAAAAGTTATCGGGTAAAGATATGATGGCCAATTTTGACCAAACGAAATGGTTTGAAGAGGTTTAGCCGTGCCCTGGCTTATGAGCTGCCTACATATCCCTAGTCTTACAGGAATCAGGTCATATGTAGTTCAGGATCCGTTGGCAGAGTATGCCGATGGAGATCTTTCAAGAACGGATGCAATATTAGGGTTGGGCTGAATGGTTAAGGTCTAATAAGGCTGCGGGAACTGGAGCGGGATCGCTCCTGTCGAGATGGTCGTTGCTTGCCGATTTACCAGCAAATGAGAAATACAAGCGTATATTGTGCGGAAATTTAAACATGATGCAAGTTCCCGTTGGACCATGAATGTTGTCTTTGGACGGTTAGGATGACGCCCTTGAACCATGACGTCCTGGGCCGTGAAGCGTATTATAAAGGATTCGCAGGCCATGAAATGATGCTCTCGGGCTATGAGAATGATGTCTCCGAACTATGATGCCTTTGAATAATGATATGCAAAAGATTAAAGGAGTCCTCAGGCCATGGCATGGTGTTCTTGGGCTATGAAAATGGTGCCTCCGAACAATGACACCTTTGGACAATTTGGCGATCTTTCAGCCCATGAAATGCAGTGTTTAGCGATCTTTCAGCCTATGCAATGTAGTAGGTGGTGATCTTTCAGCCATGCAATGCAGTAGGTGGCGATCTTTTAGCCATGCAAATGTAGATGAAGTGGCGATCTTTCAGCCCATGAAATGCAATAAGCGGCGATCTTTCAGCCATGCAAGTGTAAAATAACGCGGCGATCTTTCAGCCATGAAAGTGTAAAATAAAGCGGCGATCTTTCAGCCATGCAAGTGTAAAGGTGGTGATCTTTCAGCCATGCAAGTGTAAAATGAAGCGGCGATCTTTCAGCCATGCGAGTGTAAATAAGGTGGCGATCTTTCAGCCATGCAAGTGTAAATAAAGCGGCGATCTTTTAGCCATGCGAGTATAAATAAGGTGGCGATCTTTTAGCCATGCAAGTCAAGGTAGAGCTTAACCTTGGAAGGCAGAATGGTAGCCTTATACAATGCAAGAATGCAGATGGAGGTAGAGCTTAACCTTGAAAGGCAGAATGGTAGCCTTATGCAATGCAGGAAATGCAGATGAAGACAGTGCTTAGTCTCGAAAGGCAGAATGGTAGCCTTATGCAATGCAAGAAATACAGATGGAGACAGTGCTTAGTCTCGGAAGGCAGAATGGTAGCCTTATGCAATGCAAGCATGCAGATGGAGGTAGAGCTTAACCTCGGAAGGCAGAAGAGTAGCCTTATGCAAGAAATGAAAGACATAGAGTTTTCTTAGCTGATAACTGATTGTGATATTGTGGATGCTGGGGACACTATTGTGTGCGGATAGCAACTGCGAATAAGTGCAACAGTTCTGAGAGTTGTATTTTTGAGTAGTGTGAGTCTCATGAGTGTATGGCATATTTGATGATTTTGCAACTCAAGTACCTGTATCCAAAGAAAAATCGTGAGTTTTGTAGAGGGGGGAGGTTAGTTCGTATCCCCGCTGGCTCTGGTTGACCCGCTTGACTTTGATCTGGTGAGACTGTATGTATCATTGGGGTAGCGTTGCTAAACAAGGTAATTTTAGTAATAAACATGCATTATTTTGTTAAAATACGATATAAGTATATAATTAAGAAACAACTAATAGATGAATCGACAACTGTGATGTGGTTCAGGACATTGCAACCTCTCTTGCTACGAAATTTTGAGGGTCCTCCTCAAAATTCTACCCCAGTTTCCAATAGCGGGGAAAAATGGAAATTTTATTGAATTGTGACCGAACTCATAGGGCTGCCTACGTATCCCCTCTTAAACGGGAATTAGGTCAGGCGTAGTTCAAATTATATCATATAGCAAGGCATAAAGATTACACATAGTAACGCTTGACTACATCTGAATTAATTGGCTTTGGCCAGACTTCTCCGTCCATTTCTGCAAGTATGATGGCTCCTCCTGTCAAAACCCGGTGAACCATGTACGGACCCTGCCAGTTGGGAGAGAACTTCCTTTTGGCTTCATCTTGATGCGGGAAAATTCTCTTTAACACCAGATGCCCCGATGCGAACTGTCTCGGCTTGACTCTTTTGTTAAAGGCTCTGGACATCCTGTTTTGATAAAGTTGACCATGGCAAACTGCGTTCATCCTTTTTCTGTCTATGAGGGCTAACTGCTCATATCGACTTTTTACCCATTCTGCATCGTCGAGCTCTACCTGTATGATCCTCAAGGAAGGGATTTCTACTTCAGCGGGAATGACTGCTTCTGTGCCATATACCAGCATGTAGGGGGTAGCCCTGGTTGATGTGAGGACTATGGTGTGATATCCCAATAAAGCAAATGATAGCTTCTCGTTCCACTGCTTATGCTTCTTTATCATTTTTCTTAATATCTTCTTGATATTCTTATTGGCGGCTTCTACGGCTCCATTCATCTGAGGCATGTAGGCTGTAGAATTCTTGTGTTTGATCTTGAAAGTATCACACATAGCTTTCATCAAGCCACTATTGAGATTAGAGCCATTATCAATGATGATTGACTCCGAAATCTCGAATCGGCAAACAATGCGGTCGCGGACAAAGTCTGTCACGACTTTCTTAGTTATTGCTCTGTAAGATGATGCTTCGACCCATTTGGTGAAATAGTCGATTGCTACTAGGATGAATCTATGCCCATTGGATGCGGCAGGTTTGATTGGTCCAATAACGTCCATTCCCCAGGCGGCGAACGACCATGGTGAGCTTGTTTTAGTAAGCTTTTTTGGGGGCACCTTGATCATGTCTGCATGTATCTAGCAGCGGTGGCATTTTCGGACATACTGGATACAGTCCGTTTCCATAGTCATCCAAAAGTAACCAGCACGGAGTATCTTCTTGGCTAAGACAAAATTGTTCATATGTGGACCGCAGGTCCCAACATGGATTTCTTCTAGCAGTTTAGATGCTTCTTTCACGTCAACACACCTTAGTAATCCCACATCAGGAGTCCTCCTATACAGGATACCTCCGCTGTGAAAGAAATTGTTGGACAACCTCCAAAGTGTGCGTTTCTGAGTAGGTTTTGCAAGTTCTGGGTATTCTCTTTTCTTCAAATATTCCTTAATATCAAGAAACCAAGTCTTTCCGTCTGCTTCTTCCTCAACATGAGCACAATAAGCTGGCTGATCATGGATCTTTATCGGAATGGGATCAATAAAGTTCTTGTCTGGGTGTTGTATCATGGATGATAGGGTAGCTAGTGCATCGGCGAATTCATTCTGGACTTTGGGGACATGCTGGAATTCTGTCTTTGTGAACCTCGTTCTCAACTCCTGTACATGATGTAGATAAGGGAGTATTTTGGAGTTCTTGGTCGCCCATTCTTCTTGGACCTGATGTATAAGCAAGTCCGAATCCCCAATTACTAGCAATTCTTGAATGTTCATGTCAATGGCCATCTTGAGCCCTAAGATGCAGGCTTCGTACTCTACCATGTTGTTAGTACAAGAAAACCTAAGTTTGGCAGACACCGGATAATGCTGACCGGTTTCTGAAACTAGAACTGCTCCTATGCCAACTCCTTTGAAATTTGTTGCTCTATCAAAAACCATTCTCCAACCGTCATAGGATTCTGCAATATCTTCTCCTATGAATGATACCTCTTCATCAGGAAAGTACGTTTATAGGGGTTCGTACTCTCCGCCCATGGGATTTTCAGTAAGGTGATCTGCTAGTGCCTGTCCTTTGATTGCTTTCGGAGTTACGTAGACAATGTCAAATTCACTCAACAGGATTTTCCACTTGGCTAGCTTTCCAGTGGGCATGGGCTTCTGGAAGATGTACTTCAAAGGATCTATCCTTGATATGAGATATGTAGTATATGCACAAAAGTAATGCCTCAACTTCAGAGCTACCCAAGTCAGAGCGCAACAATTGCATTCTAACAGAGAATACCAGGCCTCGTACAGGGTCAACTTCTTGCTAAGGTAATAGATGGCCTGCTCCTTCCTCCCCGTCTCATCATGTTGCCCTAGGACGCAATCGAAAGCTCCATCCAGTATCATAAGGTAGAGTAATAGAGGTCTACCTGGCTAGGGTGGGACCAGAACTGGTGGTGTTGACAGGTACTCCTTGACTCTGTCGAAGGTCTTTTGGTAGTCATTAGTCCATTAGGTAGCGGCGTCCTTCTTCAACATCTTGAAGATTGGCTCACAGATGATAGTAGATTGTGCTATGAACCGGCTGATGTAGTTGAGTCTCCCCAAGAAACTCATTACGTCCTTCTTGTTCTTTGGCGGTGGCAATTCTTGAATAGCTTTGACTTTTGATGGATCCAGTTCTATTCCTCGGCGACTCACAACTAACCCAAGTAGTTTTTCGGTAGGAACCCCAAATGCACACTTTGCGGGATTCAGTTTTAGGTTGTACCTTCGCAGCCTGTTGAAGAACTTCCTCAAATCTTCCATGTGATCAGTGGATTTCTTGGACTTGATGATAATATCGTCTACATATACTTTGATCTCTTTGTGTATCATATTGTGGAAAATGGTGGTCATGGCCCTCATGTAGGTGGCCCCAGCATTCTTTAATCTGAACGGCATCATCTTGTAACAGTACATCCCCTACGGCGTAATGAAAGTCGTTTTCTCAGCATCTTCTTCATCCATCCAGATCTGATGATACCCTACAAAACAATCTACAAATGACTACAACTCATGTTTGGCGCAATTGTCGATCAGGATGTGTATGTTTGGCAAGGGGAAGTCATCTTTCAGACTGGCCCGGTTGAGATCCCAGTAGTCGACACAGACTCTGACCCTCCCATCCTTCTTTGGTACTGGAACAATGTTGGCTAACCATGTTGGGTATTCTACTACCCTGAGAACCTTTGCTTTGACTTGCTTAGCGATTCCCTCCTTGATTTTCAAACTCATGTCAGGTTTAAACTTTCTGAGCTTTTGCTTTACCGGTGGCCATGCTAGATCGGTTGGTATTTTATGAGCCATAATGGATGTACTCAGATCAGTCATGTCATCATACGACCCTGCGAATATGTCCTCATATTCCCTTAGAAATTCTGGGTACTCATCCTTTTCTGACGGTGACAAATGAACGTTGATTCGTTTTTATTTGACGTTCTCTGCATCTCCCAGGTTAACAATCTCAGTCTCGTCCAGGTTGGACTTAGGTCTGTTCTTAAAATTCTCAACTTCTTTAACAATCTTTTCTGGTATGTCATCTTCCTCTGAATCTGTATCCGTTTGTTGCATTGTCTCGTTGCACTTCACAGTCATTAGTTCATCAAGATAAGTAATAGTAATGTTGTATAAGTAAAGTAATGAGAGAAATAATAATGAGTGTTGATTCATAAGAAAAGTCAAAATGTTTTGATAAATTGCATAATTGTTTTGAACATTGAAGATCTTATTGCGAAATTTTAAAATGCAAAAGGAAAGTCAACTAGTAAAAATAAAAGATAGTGCATGATGCTTGTTCAGCCTTGATACCCTGAAGCTTTCCGGGCTCTGGTGGTTCTGATGGTCCAGTTATTGAGGCATGCTCCTCTACTTACTGTCTGTATGGAAGGGCCTTCCTCCCCCTCCTCCTCGAGAACAACATAACAATCCATGTCATTGTCCTCTAAGAACAAGTTTTTCACAGCTGCCAGTGCTTTCTCTTCTTCTGACCCATAGATAACATTGCCCAGTTGGAAAGTCTGCTCCAAATATGGTATTGGCTGCTCCAGCGAATAGTAAGGACCGCGCCATGGTGGCAACCAGTTGTTGAATTCTCCCCAGGTGTACTCATATCCCAGACCGAAAGTGGTGCCATGTTTCTTGAGTTTTATGGGCTTAGTGATTCCTTGGAGGTTCTTGCCAAGTTCGTACCCACTCCAATTCAGCATACTCTCTATTTTGTTATCCCACCATTTATCTTTGTCAACAGCGTTCACCCTTTCGATGTAATGGTAAGTTTCCCCTCCTAGCTTCCTTCTTCTTTCGATTGACGGAATGGTCTGGCACCTGTATATAGGATTGCTTCCGTCGCCGTGAATGATTACCTCTTGATAGTTCCATTCGAATTTCACTACCTAATGCAGTGTCGATGCCACAGCCCCAGTAGCATGAATCCATGGTCGTCCCAGCAGCAGATTGTAAGACGCCGGCACGTCTATTACTTGGAAATCAACATCGAACCAAGTAGGCCCCATTTTCAAACACATGCTTTTCCCCAATGGTAGACCTTTGGGAACCGTCGAAAGCTTTGACGTTGATGGCCTCATCCTTGATCTCGTGTAGCCCCTTTCCCAATGTCCTGAGTGTTACCAATGGACAAATGTTGAGGCTGGACCCTCCATCAATCAGGATTCTGGTGATAAAATAATCTTCATATTTCACGGTGATGTGCAACGTCTTGTTGTGACTCAACCCTTATGGTGGCAGCTCATCTTCATGAAAAGTGATCTTGTGACTTTCTAATACTTGCCCTACCAGGTTTGCCATCTCTCCTCCGGTGATGTTGCTTGGTAAATAGGCCTCACTCAGCACCCTTAACAAGGCATTCTTGTGTGCATCGGAATTTTGTAATAGAGTCAGGATAGAAATTTGGGTCGGTGTTTTGTTCAACTGATCAATGACTGAGTATTCCTTGGCTTGTATCTTTCTCCAGAGATCATCGGGCCCGGTTTCAGTGATGGTTGGCCGACCAGAGGCCTGCTTGCTTGACTCAGCCAAATGTTCCGGGGTATAAACCATATTGGTTCTCGTCATATCCTGTGCCGCAACGGCTTCCCCAAACTTGACATTCCCTTTTCTTCTTGCCTCGACTATGTATTCCTAAGGTATGGAATTTGTATGGAATGGTGTTACGGCTGACATTGCCACCGAAATTGGTGTGGCTATCTTTACTCCAAACGGAGCATGCACCTTACAGTAAAACTGCAATTTCGAAAGGTGTAGACGCATTTGCTGGTGACATAAATTCGACCTCAATCGGTGTTGGCGTCTTTGCAGAGGATGGTGCTTCAAAATCAAGTGGCATGGACATATTTACCTCAGCATCCCCAGAAGGCTGAATCTGGATTACAATCGAATTAAGGGTGACTATTGACTTCTTTCGATTGTCGCCTTCTGTGATCAAATCGATCGATCCCTTGGGGTCCCAATCATCCTCTTTTTCATTCATGTGAACACCTCCACCCTTGTGGTCTGGCAGAGGGTTATTGCGGACATTCGGAGCAGGCTTCTTTGCCACAATAATCTTGTTATCAATTAGGGCCTGGATCTTGTCTTTCAGGGAGCGACATTCATCGATGGTATGTCCTTGCATGTCGGAATGGTATGCACAGGATTTGTTTGGGTTGGCCCATTGAGGAGGGTTCTCAGGGGTTATGGCAGGGATAGGGGTGACATGACCAGCAACTTTGAGCCTTTCGTACAGCTGGTCAATGGGTTCAGCAATGGCGGTATACTGTTTGGGAGGTCTTTGGTCAAAATTTGGTCGAAGTCTAGGAACGTTTTGACGTGTGGGGGCGATTGATAGTGGGATGGTTGAGCATTGTAGGCTTGGTAGACATGTGCAGGTTGGGAATATCTTGGTGAGGTAGGTTGATATATGGGAGGTGGAGGTGATTGATAAATGGGTGGTAGAGTTTGGTAAGAGGGTGAGGGTGTCTGGTAGTTCGGAGTAGGCTAATATGTGAGTGGAGGCATTGGATAGGTTTGGTATTTGATAGGGGATTTGGTTCTCTATGCTACCATTACGGCACCTACGTCCTTTTTCTTGGATGTACCACCAGACTGTAAAGCCTTATTGGTGGCTTGTAAGGCTTCAAAGTTTGTAACCATACCATTTTTGATGCCTTCTTCGATCCTTTCTCCCAGCTTGATGATGTCAGAAAATTTATGGTTCTCAATCAACATTAGCCTTTCATAATACTACGAGTCCTGAGCCCGGACGAAAAATTTGTTCATTTGTTCCTCTTCTAAAGCAAGCCTGACCTTAGCAGCTTCTGATATCCAATGAGTAGCATACTCGTGGAATGTTTCCGTGGGCTTTTTCTTTAGGTTCTGGATGTAGAACACGTCTGGTAACAAGAGAGAATACTTTGAGTGTAAGTATAAGTTCAGAAAGACTACGAGTGATGGATTGATGTCCTTGTGTCAATGAAAGAGTCGATATTTATAGTGTGAAAACAGGCCGAAATAATGGTAAGAAAACAATTAAGGAACTGGTTATCAATTAAAAATAAATCAATACAAGACTTCCTTTAATTAAGGAATTCAGATTCAAATGGTAAAACTATTTAAGGAAAGAAATCAAATAAATATCCTGTGCAAAGTAGGCAATTAGGGGTAAATACATAGGAGTTTTAATTAAGAGAAGAATTTTAAAATATACGGCTAAAACAAATAAGGTAAGGATCAATCAGTATACAGTAAATCAAGGGGTCAGAGGTTTGAAATTACTGGCTCATGAAGGGGCTAAGAAACGTTTTCGACTCAAATCAAGTAACAGGGAAATCAGCAAATAAGGAAAGAAATCAATCAAACTTATACAAGGGAAGTCTGAAATCCATCAAAATTGAAAGCCATTTTTCGAGTGAAATTCATCACATATAAAGAGCACACAAATATGCTAGGTTGAATTTAAAGCAAAGAAAACGTCATGCCATTGCAAAATCAGTAGGTAGTCACATAGGTTAGAAGAGATAGTATCAAATAGCATACAAAGGGTGGACAGTATAAGGACCTTAGAAGAGTTTTAGTAGAAAAATCATAATCGCTTAAAGAAATAGAGAATTCAAGACTGAGTTAACAAATTCAGAAAAATTGAAATAGGTCCAAAAGAGTTAGGTTTTCTGAAATCAAACAAGTTCAAAGATGAAGAGCAAACAAATCACATAGCCAAGGGTCTCAAAACTCGGATGAACCCCCAAATTTAGGGTTCTTGCCATTAACCGAGTGCAGAGATGAAAGGGCAAGTGATTAAGGGAGAAGATACTAATTGAAACAGGTTCAAAGGTCTCAGAAAGAAACTGAGACCTTTAACATGCTCTTTTAGTTGTAGGAACTCAAGATAGGCATAGTAAAAGAACAACATGCGAAACCAATAGAAGAACTAGTAGAAGAAACAAATAAGAACATGGTGAAAAAAAACTTAACAAGAACACAGTAGGAGAAAACAAGGTAGACGAAACACATAAAGAACATAGTAGAAGCAACATAGTGGAAGAAACACACAAAGAAAAAGAAAATCTGAGAAACATACAAGAGAAAAAAGAAAATCAGAGAAACATAACTCAAAAACCCTAGATCGGAAGAAATAAAGGTTTTAAAAGCATAGTTTTAAAAGAAATGTCAAGAAATCATTTTAAAAGTTTAGGGAAAACATGGATCTAGAACAGGTCTAAAGAAATCAGAAGAACCTCAAAAGCTAAGGTTTCAGAGGAACCCAAACGGTGAGAAAGACTTGGATCGTCGTTGATCTAAACAGGAGGAGTCGAGGTCAGGCTCGAACAGACATGGTTTTCCGGAGATAGCCATGGAACTCGCATCAAACAAGGTCTGGATCCAGCTTCTTCATGGTCAAGTCATGAGTCTTTAGTAACCAAGCGTGAAGAAACCATAGTAGGCTGGTAGGTGGTTAGACCACCATGGATTCAGGCTAGGAGGTGGCAGGAAAAGGCGAGTGGAACTCATCGGAGCGGAGGGGAAGGGGAAAGGTTCTAGAGAGAACCAGAGAGAGAGAGAGAGAGAGAATAGAGTCGGAGGAATGAAAGGGGTTTGGGGGGGTCGTTTGGGTATTATTTGGTAAGAGTGAATCTAGGTCGTTGATCAATTTTGATCAACGGCCAAGATTTAATCCGGTTTGGGTCGGGTAGATTTAGGGATTGGGCTTGGGTCTTTGGGATGGTTTAATTTGGGTTGGGGTCTGGTGTAGTTTAGGCTAGATTATAAAGCCAAATCTGGTTATAAGTTAAATAGCCCCTTTTTCCCATTTAATTTATAAAAATAGTAAATGAATTTCTGAAAACAAATTGAAAGTGACAAAATGGTTTATAATATAAAAATTAACAATTTAAAAATATAAGACCCTATTTTATAAATACGAGACGAATTTAAACCTAAAAATGGCTAATATTGCAATTATATAATTTTATCCTTAAAATACCAAATAAATTTGTAAAAAATATATAAAAAATATCTTAGCCATATTTTAGTGTAAACCTGAGACTCCAATAAATGAATCACCAAAATAATAATTTTGGGCATAATTATTGGGTTTTTCTTGATAAAATAGGGCGGTAAATTTAGTTAAAAATCCTTGAAAAATTAGGAAAAAATAATTGGACTTTGGGATATACCTATATATGCACATACATACTATTTTGAAAGGTATTTTGTACATAAAAATATAGGGAAAAATTGGGTATCAACAGGCTTGGGGGTTGGGTTTTGGAAATTTTGGGATTTGCGTAGTATTTTGATTGTTGTCGCTTGGGCTTCATTCCCTTAGCATATTTTGACGTCCTCATTCTGATTTTGGTTAGATTCAATGCGAGTGGAAGCCTATTCGAGGGGTAAAAGCGTCGCAAGTTAGAGATTTGACCGGTTCGAGGTGAGTAATGATTGTAAATGATGTTCTGAGGGTTTGAAACCCCGGATTGCACATCGTAGTGCTATATTGAGGTGAGGCACACGTTGGATGACGAGCGTGGGGTCGTGCACTGTTGGGGATTGTGACTTAATCCGTCCAGAATGACTATTTTACCACGTATTTGACTGAAATCTATTTGCTATTATCATGATTTGGGCTGAATGTCATATTTGGGCCTTATGCCGACTATTTGAACCCTTCGGGGATTTTTACAGGTATCTCCTCACTGTTTTGACTTTTTACTGAACCCGGTCATGTTATATTTTACTGTTTTTCGTACTCAGCCATGTTTACTCTGTTTTAACTCTTACATGATCTTTTAAATGATATTTTGGGCAGACAAACATGTTTTACTACTGCCTGAGTGGCTTGTTAGGATTTTTGACTGAGTAAGGTCGAGGACCTATATTGTGAGGAAATATTTGATACTGATTATGAGGCCGAGGGCCTGAGATATGTACGCCACAAGGTCGCTTGATTGATATGAGGCCGAGGGCCTAGTGATGATGCCACGAGGTAGCTTGATATTGCGCTTGGGCCGTAAGGAGCCCCTCCAGGAGTCTGTACACCCCCAGTGAGCGCGGGTACCCATTGTGATATGAGATTGAGCCGAGGGTCTAGTATTGTTCTATGTGATGGCCAAAAGGGCTGGTACTGTTCTAAAATATTGCCCGAGGGGCGGATTTGTTGATATTGTGCCCGAGAGACGAACTTCTATTTGTTTACTTTACCTTAACTACCTGTCAATTACCTATTTACTTGTTGAAAAAGGATTGTTACTTAACTTTTCACTGGTTTACTGCTTTTAAATGGTTTTACTGCTTCATTATAGAATGTCTTGTGCCTTGCGTGTTTTCTTACTTTCAGTCGTTATTTACATTTGTTACTCACTGAGTTGGAGTACTCACTTTACTCCCTGCACCCTGTGTGTAGATTCAGTGTAGCTAGTTCTGCTCCCAAGTGCTGATCCCTCCAGCTTCAGGCGGACATTCGGAGTTCACGAGGTAGTTGTTGGTGTCTCTACTCCTTTATCACTTCTATCTCTTTTCAGACAGTTGTACTAGTTTATTGACTTAGCGGATTTGTATTATGACTTATAGATGCTCATAACTAGTGACACCCCGGTATCGGGCTGTGTTGGGTTGTTCTTCCGCGTATTTATGACATTATCTGCTACTTTGGATTATTTTATCATGTTTTGACTGTTTCTTAATGCTTAACTGTTAATAATTGAAAAAATGAAAAGTGTCGGCTAGCCTTGTCTTCACAAGAGGCGCCATCACGATCGGGTCCGAGTTTGGATCGTGACATTAACTCAAGTAATTAGCCATAGTACTTGCAAATTTAATATTTTAGAACATAATGAGGGTGTATAATATTTGACCATTTTTTTATAAATAGATAACTGAAATTTATATATTCACTTGTTATTGGTCTTCATGTCTTAGTCCATATGTCTATTATTAAACTTTTATTGTTCTGATATTTAAAAGCAATTTTGTATTTATTCATGATGAAATAATACTTTAAATTATAGTAGTCATAAAGTTTATTAATTATATACTTTTAGAGGTAAAATATATAGTTTTATATCATTCTAAAAAAATTATGATTTCTTTTAATTGTTGAAAATTAAGACATTATAGTTGATTTTGTATCTTATAATAACTAATATTGTATCGTTTATACTTGTAAGAAGATGCTAAAATATTTTATTTTTTATGAGTTTCTTTAATTTTTATTTTCATAAACTTTTGTGCAATTTTGAATTTTCTTTATGTTATTATGATATTTTACTAAATTATAACACTAAAAAATTTGAAGATCCATGCACCTTATGCACCATATCTCAGGGCTTGTGCCTTAAATGAAACAACTCGCCTCACGCTCCTGCCCTATGAACCACTGTATATGAGTGTTTTATTTTATTCGAATGCCAAAATAGTGCATTTCCCATCAAACAAATGATTATGTACGTGGATTAAGAAGAGTTAATTGCAAAAAACTTGACCTATCCTGTAGAATTTAACCCCAATTTCATCAAAATAAAATGAGTCAAACTATTCAAATTACAACTCCTGCAATATTCAAACTTAACTCTAACTCTTTCCTTAACGGCTCACACGAGTGTTTCAAGCCAACTCTAACTTAAAATATAAGGCCGAATACATGTGTGATCCCTTAAACTTGTTAGAATTTTTCACTTATACACCTAAACAAAGGGTTATACTTATTGAGTACTTGAACTGAGCAAAAATATGTCTATTAAATACATAATAATGATTTGGCATTATTAACTATTATTTTCAATGATGAAAAATAATATATATCACATTTGGTGCAGGATCACAGGGAACTAATAAAAGGATTCAAGGAGCAATACGAGCCAGGGATAGATTAAGGAAATAATCTATCAACAAGGAAAAGAATCAATGACTAGAAATGGAAAAGGAAAAAACAACGGAGAAGAACCAATCAGTGATTGACGGAAGCTACTACTGGAAGGTCCCAAATCAAAGGGAAACAAGATTGCACTGAAAATCAATAAAGCCAAAAATCAAGGGATCCAGCGGATATGCCTCAAAGATAGAAAGCTAGTCAAGACCATAAATCAAGGAAGATCAACAAAAACTTAAATTTATTCCTGGAAAGAACCAATATATGATTTCTTTCAAAGATCAACTCCCTTGGGTTTGCAATCTCTCAAGATTCACAAGTCAAGAAGGCCTCATAGAATGTATACATACATATGTTTCGGACTTGAAGAGAACATACTTTGAACGAACCCAATCTTTTTGTTCTACTCCAAACAAGCATTGTAGTTCTTAAAGATCTGATGAGTAATTAGAGAGAGAAGAAAGAGAGATAAACACTGATGAGGCATTGTATCAATAAGAGAAAAGAGACATAGAAATTAAGTGGTTGGTGTAAAGCTACATCAACCATCCTGTACTCAAGAAACTTCGATTACCGAAAGAGAACACCCTTGCAACCCAAGGGACCGGACTAGGATTCACATTAAATCCGAACCATTATAAAATTCTGATGTCTTTATTTCCTTCATTTTATTTCTGCATTTACTATTCTTTTGCTCTTATTTCTAGTCAACTAATTCTTAAACTAGTCAACTACTTATAATAATTTTTTAATAGGCAATTCACCCCCCCCCCCTTTTGTACTTTCAATTGGTATCAGAGCTAGTCTCACACTTTTTGCTTAACAGTTTATGAGAAAAGATCATGAAAAATCAAGTTATTATTGGAGCACTTTTTCAAGAAGGAACATCACAAGTTAGGCCACGATATTTCAATGGACAACACTTTTCTCACTAGAAAGTATGTATGGAAATATATGCAAAATCCTATGATGTCAAAGTATGGCGAGTTATCAAAAAGGGTAACTAACTGCTCAACTACCTGCTGATCCATAAGATATAGATGAGTACACAGACGAGTAGATGGCGGATGTTCAAGTCAATGATAAAGCAAGAAACTTACTCTATAATGCTATAAGTAGAGAGGAATATGAGAAAATCTCTAGTTGTGATACAGCCAAATAAATGTGGGATAAACTGGAAGTTACTTCTGAAGGAACTAGCAAAGTGAAAGAAACTCACTTCAACATGTTGGTTCATGACTACGAACTCTTTCAGATGAAAGAGGGAGAATCCATTGAAGAAATATTTGCAAGATTCAGCAAAATTATTAGCGATCTAAAAGCTTTTGGTAAATCATACTCAAGTGGTGATCAAGTTCGGAAAATTCTGAGGAGCCTACCTACCACTTGGCAGGCAAAAGTAGTTGCACTCGAATCACAAGATCTAAACAAACTTTCATATGATGAGCTTCGAGGAGATCTTATAGCATTTGAGAAAACACACCTCAAGAAAACAAGCTAGGAAGAAAAGAAGAAAATAGTCTCTTTCAAAGCTACAACTGAAAGGACAGAAAATGATATTGATGACGACCCTGAAGCCCTCGAGGAAGAGATTGCTAAGGTATCAAGGAACATGGATGGTTAATGAGAAGATAGAGAAACACAAGAAGAGGTGGAATGCCACCTAGGCAAACCAGGCAATATAATGAACAAGGCAAGAATGATGGAAAGTGTTATGAGTGTGGAAGATATGGGCACGTTCAAGCTGAATGCACATATCTTAAAAGAAAGGTTTCCAGAGGATTCAATAAAAATAAATATTTTGGAAGCTGGAGTGATAAAGATAGTTCAGAACATGAGGAGATAGCAAATCTACTCTTTATGACAATCCTGAAAAACGACATGAACAAACTCTCCGGCTACTAGACCGATGAAGATGCATCAAACAACGAATGCAAAGATGATAATGAAAATGATTTCATGGCACGAGGTGAAACAAGCGAGGTAAGATCTTATAATGAATTGCAGGATATTCTTGACCTTACACTAAAAGAGTCTCAAAAATGGTGAATGAACTAAGGAGACTCAATAGGGAAAAGAAAGACTGCGAGTTTAAGCTTGAAGTATGTGAAATTGAAAAGAAGGTACTTCAAGATGAAGTTCAGGAATTGCAAATGCTAACTTAATGGCATGCGCAAGTCCACCGGTCACAGTTCTGTCAAGTCTAACCAGGCGACTTACAAGTCAACTGGTAAATGACCAGCTAGAACTGAGTCCACAAGTACTAACACGAGTGGAAGATCAAAAAATGGATCACCCCCTATGTGTCATTACTTTAATAAAAGTGGACATAAATATTCTTTCTGTCGATTTCGTAAATCTAATGTTTAGTGGAAACCCAAAAACAACCCTGATCTTAGTAGGACTAACCAACAAGGACCCAAACAAGTTTGGGTACCTAAAAGAATGTGATAATTCTGTTTTGCAGGAACACCACAGGAAGAGCCGCAAAGAAAAATGGTACATAAATAGTGTGTGTTCCAGTCACATGACAGGTGACAAAAACCTATTCAAGGAAGTTACAAAGATAAATGGAGGAAGTGTCAAATTTGGCGATGACTCGAAAGGAAAGATAGTTGGCACTGGCACAGTTCCATTCAATAATAATTATGATATTACTGAAGTGTATCTTGTAGATGGACTCATCTACAATCTACTGAGTATAAGCCAGCTATGTAATTCCAGGTACGAAGTTAAATTCAAGAAAATTGATTGTGCCATTGAAGATGAGACAGGCAAAATAATCCTCCCAGAAAAAAGATATGGAAATGCCTATATTCTTGATAGTTTTGAAAATTTAGATAGTCACATCTGCTTAACATTTATATCTAATGATCCATAGTTGTGGCATAAGAACTTGGTCATGCAAGCATACATCTTATTGAGAAACTCTCCAAGCATGATTTAGTTATTGGTCTTCCTAAACTCAATTTTCTAGAAATCATGTATGTGATGCGTGTTAGATTGGTGAACAAACCAGAAACTCCTTCAAAAATAAAGGCATTGTGTCTACCTCAATGCCTTTACAATTGATTCATATAGATTTGTTTGGACCCACCAGAGCTACTAGCATAGGAGGAAAACTATATGTTTTTGTTATTGTTGATGATTACTCACGTTTTACCTGGGTAATTTTTCTATCTCACAAAGATGAAGCTTTGAAAAACTTTGAGATTTTTTGTAAGAGAGTTGAAAGAGAAAATGGGTATCTTATTACAACTATTCAAAGTGATCATGGAGGGGAATTTGAAAGCAGAGTATTTTAAGATTTTTTCAATGATGAAGGATACACTCACAACTTCTCAGCTTCAAGATCACCCTCAGGAGAATGGAGTAGTTGAACAGAAAAATAGAACCCTACAAGATATGGCCAGAACTATGATATTAGAATATTCCTTGCCAAATCACTTTTGGGCAGAAGCAGTAAGTACAGCCTGCCACATTCTCAACACATGTCTTATAAGACCTATCTTGAAGAAGACTGCGTATGAACTATGGAAAAATAAACGGCCCAACATAGGTTGTTTCCATCCTTTTGGTAGCAAATGCTTCATCCACAACAATGGTAAGAACAATTTTAGAAAATTTGATCCAAGAAGTGATGAAGTTATTTTCTAGGTTATTCCATTAACAAAAGATCTTTTAGATTTTTTAATAAATGCACTTTATCTGTAGAAAAATTAGTACATGTTATATTCGATGAAAATATCATTACGACCGAGAAAGGTAGTATTGCAGTGATGAAGATATGATTCAAGAAACACCACTGTCAAGCAAACCTCAAAAGTTGACTGATATGATAGATAGTGTCACAGAGTCAACTAATGAGCCTGCCAACAGTCAACCAGAATCACAGAAGAAGCCAACTACTCATACAAGTGCAATACGTCCAAATGAGTAGAGAAGCGAACCAGAATACCCTCAAAAGTTTATTATAGGAGATCCAAGTGAAGGAATGAAAACCAGGGGAACTCTCAAGAAAAAGGCAAATGTAGCACTGATTTCCCAAATTGAGCCAAAGAAGCTTGAGGAAGCCCTAAAAGACTCCGGCTAGGTACAAGCAATGCAAGAGGAACTAGATCAATTTGGAAAAAACCAAGTTTGGAAATTGCTGCCTAAGCCTGCAGATGCAACTGCAATTGGAACAAAATGGGTTTTCAGAAATAAGCTCAATGAAGATGGAAATGTTGTGAGAAACAAAGCCAGAATAGTAGCTCAACGGTACTCACAACCGGAAGGAGTCGACTACGATGAAACCTTTGCACCAGTAGCTCGACGAGAGTCAATACGAATTCTTTTTGCATACGCATCCTTCAAAATATTTAAACTTTTTCAAATCGATGTTAAAAGTGTCTAATTAAATGGCTTTATTGATGACGAGGTATATGTAAAACAACCTCCTGGTTTTGAAGATTCAAAATTCCCTTACCATGTGTATAAGTTGACTAAAGTTTTGTATGAACTTAAACAAGCTCCACGAGCCGGTACGAAAGACTTAGCTCATTTATACTTGATCATGGGTTTATAAGAGGTAAAGTAGACACTACTCTTTTTATCAAAAGATCATCGGAAAGTAATCTTATTATTCAAGTTTACGTGGATAATATTATCTTTGGTAGTGCTAACCCTCTTTTGTGCAAGGAATTTGCTAATCTTATGCAAAGTGAGTTTGAAATGAGCATGATGGGAGAGTTCATATTTTTTCTTGGACTTCAAATTCAACAATCTGAAGAAGGAACATTTGTGTGCCAAACAAAATATATAAAGGAGCTAATTCAAAAGTTCGGTATGAGCAGTGCTAAAGCAATTGGTACACCAATGAGCCCATCAACAAATCTTGACAAAGATGAAAAAGGAAATCATGTTGACAAAACCAAATATCGTGGAACGATTGGCTCTTTGCTTTACCTAACTGATAAGTTGGAATATCTAGTTTCGGGTAAACGCATTATCCTTAATTGTGCCATGTTTGACTCAATTTTTCAGTGTAAGTGCTCCGACTTCCCTATGTTTTTCAAGAATACTTGTCCTGGTGATTTTGAAATTACTTTTGATCAAGCCAAACATTGTATTGTTGAGTGTTCATCTGATTTCCTCCCTAACCAATTAAGTCCTAGTAATGTTAGTTTTGAAATCCGAGTTCAGGCCCACATTGTTGCAACCAATCTTCTTCCTCATACTAGATCATTCTCCACCTTTTCTCAATGAGATACCTTTCTTGTTTACTGTTTTGTGACCAAACTCAAGGTTAAACTTTCCTCGTGGGTCATAAATTTCATGATTGAGAGTGCTGATGATCCCACCAATTTGCCCTATGGTATGGCTATCACTCACATTTTGGAAGCCCACAATATCTCTATCTCAGAATACCCCTATGTTTCTATTTCAAAATTCTACAATTTTAGAGCTTTTGCCAGTATAGGTTATGTGTGTGCAAAAGGTTCCTCGGTGAAGAAACAGGAAGGTGAAGTCAAGAACGTTGTTGTGACCAAAACACTCACGCAAGTGCACGTGATCGACAAGTAATATAGTAGTAAGTAGAGTATCGTTCCCACGAGGAATTGTGATCAACTTCTCGACTGATGAAGACTCAAACAATTATCAATTCAAGCTAAATTATCACAAAATATATAAAGAACCAATTTACAACTTACTTAATAATTGCACAATAATTCAACACAAAATTACTACACCAATTACACAATATTTTGATAACAATTTTGGTAAAGATATTCCAGGGTCATGGACTTGCTAGAGATCATGCTACTATTTTAGCTTAAGATTGATTTATTGAATTATCCGGGTTATTGATTATAGGGTTAATAATATTCATAAGAATCTTTCGAGTTCTTATGCATCTATTCAAGTTAAACTAATACCTATATGTCTATGGTATTAATATTAGCAAGAATGCATTTACAACTCCTATTTTTCAACCAAACAAGGCAATTAAGTATAGTTCTATCTTAATTGCGAATCTTTCACCCGATGACCAGGATCCAGATCTTGCTCTATTTGATTCTATATGCAATCAAGAATTTCCTTTTTCAAGTTTAACTCAAGATCCGTAAATAATATTTCACTGTTAGCTACGCAGTAAAATAATTAGAAGCAGAATCAAATAAACAACCCATAACGATAGATTCAAGATCTTCAATCTAAGCTTCAAACAACAAGATCATCTAACATCCATGACCCAAGAATACTAGAGTATTTAGCTACTCATAATCATACAAAAATCAACAATAAAAGTCTTAAACATAATATAAACAAACAAATAGAAGAAAGTTTAGAAGAACTCTTTGAATCCTTGCTCCAAGATGTTGTTCTTCTTCTCCTTTCTTAGCTCCAAGATGAAGCTCCTCAAAAAGTTCCTCTCTCTAAAACTCTTTCTCTAAAATCTGATCTTCCTTCAATAATGGAGCTTTTTCTTTATGTATATTGAGTGGGATTAAGAAGGAATTCCAATTTTACCCCTAAATAACGTTTTTCCGGGTTGGTAGTGCGCGAACTATTGTGCGAACTATAGAGTTCGCGCACTACTTCGTGCAGTATTCTGCCTCTGTTCCTTATACGCGCGAACTACCGCGCGAACTTTGTAGTTCGCGCGTTTTCACCCTGTTACGTTTTGAATTTGGAACAACGTAAAACATGAAAGTTGTAGACCTTTGAGTTAGCTTTCCAAAAATATATTGTGAAGCCCAAATGGATTACTGAGCAAAAAGTTTTGTGTATTTTACTAGACAGTACGCAGTATGCCTGCTCGATTCTTCGTTTGCTCTAACTATCATCCGTTGACCCCCAAACGCGATCCCGGCTTAATTCCTTGAGCTTTTACACAGATTTCAAAGCTCCAAATCACTTGAATTCATTCCATAACATCTATAGAGCTCGGAATCACTCCTACAAGGCATAAAACACACAGTTAGTGCAAGACACTAGCGATTAAAGCGCAAAATCAACTAAAGTGCAGTAAATTAGAGTGTAATAATCGACTAAAATACGCAATTATAGCCTATCATCAACACCCCACACTTAAACCATTGCTCGTCCTCGAGCAATCAAAAATTTACTCTATCTATGAGAATCCTTCACTCAACCATTTCCCTTAACGCATTACACCTAGAACAATGTACATATATTACGCCTAGCAGTGAACAATCCTAGCCTCAAAGTCAACTCTCAAGTGCCATGAAATTTTTACACTTCCTCATAGTACTCTACACAGAAATCAAGACTTGCTTCTCTGTCACGATTCATATGCCCTCACAATTACATCAACAAAGACTGAGTTCAATCCCCCACATTCAATTCATATATTCACATATATCAAGGAAATCACTCACTCTCACAAAAGAGGTCACATGCATGCAATTGGTACCATAAGCTTGCCCTTAATGTAAATCTCTACTAATGTAGGCTAGCTCAATCCAAAATCAATTAGGACTTTTTCATGGTTGTAATGTGGGCTAAGGGACGGGTAGGATGTATTTAGGAATAGTGACTCAACCCCTAAGCACTTTAACACATCACACGAGCAATTTTCAGCATAAATTCTTCAACCCACTTCTCATTTATACACAATATCATCCCAAAAATACGCCCTTCTTCTTTAAGCACTCTATTAATTCATTCTCACTAGCTAGAGCAAAACACAATGTAATTTTTCTTGTCACTCAATTTCTGCTAGTGGTGTATTAGTTTACAACATAAGTGCCCATTTCATCCTTTTATTGGTTCCACTTAAAAGCCACCCCACACTTATTTCCTTCTTACTTCTTTTAGCTCTCCTCTCATAATTAACGTGCTTTAAGAGGTAAAAGGATCAAGACAATGTCAATTAAGAACAAAAGGGTATAGACTTGTAATGCGGGTGCCAAACAAAAGTCTAAAGGCTCAAAAGGGTTAACTAGGGACAAATTTTATTTGTGATAAGCAATTAAGCTCAAAAAAAGTCAAAGAAAGCCTAACATCATTTTTCAAACCAAGCATCACCTCAAATTTCGCTTCAACTCACATACCGGGCAAGTTCTAGACACAAGTACAATACATGGACTACACAAATACTCACCACACATGGCATATGACTCATTCCAGATCAGCTCATCAAGACACTCCATTACGAGCATTCAATTCAGTACAAACATACAAATTAAGGCACTTTCAGTGAGATTCAACAATTAAGACTAAGCGCGTTACACTCTAGGGTCTATTGTGTTCCGGTGTGTCAACGCTATGGGTTCACTTTTCTATAGCTTATAACTCCTTATTTTAATCTACCTATAAAAAAAATGAAAACGGAAATTAAAAACTACATATGCCCGGTTCAAGATAAACCCTTGGAAAAGAACCACAGCTTAAAGAAAAACCAAGGGGGAATTGCTACACTACCTAAAAAAAATAAAAATCTTTTTGTCGTTTTCTTTAGACTCACTTCCCTCAAGAAAATTCATCTAAAAGATCCGTCGTAGGGAAAAGTCTAATTTTTCTACCATTTTTTTTTCACATAAAAAAAATTAATCTTCTAAAATACTACACACCTACGAAGAAAAGAAATAAGAAGCTAAAATACTAAAAAGCTAATTATCAAAAGGAATTCTCCCACCCCACACTTAAAAGAGTGCAATGTCCCCAATGCACAAATAAAGCAAAAATAACAAGGGTGAACAAGAAACTCCCTGAAAGGCCAAAGACCGAAGCACTGGCAGCTCACGGGGTACTCAGACTTCTCCCAAGGATGGTCCTTTGTGCGGTTACCTCACACTAGTTCCAACCAGCTGCCTCGCATTTGCACACTTTCAGTGGCTTTTCTTCTATGCTCATAATCCTACAACAAATGCTACAAAGGTAGAAAACTAAAATAAACAAAAATAAATAAAAATAAAAGAAAGCAGTAAAGCTGGGGTGCCTCCCAACAAGCGCCTTATTTTACGTCGCGGCACGACGTGAACCACTTTTTGCCTCCACCTTGAACTTATAAATTGAGCCCCCAACAAGGCATCAAGTCTGTCGCTATGCTTCTTTGGCGGGGCTACAAAGATAACCAGGCCAAGTAATAAATTTTTCACTCGACACTTCTCGGCCTTTGGATGAGGAATGTAATTTTTGCTTTTTGGCACAATAAATTCAAGAATATAGACATTTTCATCCTCACTCTTTGACTTCCCCATAGGGTCAGATGGCATGATTACTATCTTACTATCTAAACACAATGTGGAAAAATGATTGGAATAAGGTCTAATGCGCCATAACTCATGAATTTTACTACTATTTACATCCTCATTTATACAAACACTCAATTTTTCTAAAGTAGTATTATCTACTCCCTCACATGACTCTAGAGCACTCTTCTTAACATGGATATCCTCAAGAAAAATATGATCTAATGATTGGTATTCTTGTTTTAGCTCCTCTATTTGGTCTAGAAGATTTTTTTCAGCTTCATATAACTCATCATTAAATTGTTGGGCGTTACACGCATCAACCTTTGCACTCAATTCTGAATCCAAGTTATGCACAACCAAGCCAAAATTATCACTTTTTTGTGCAAGCTCATCTCTCTCCTTAGACCAATCTTTCATCACTGTTGTTAGTAAACAATGTCGTTTCGCAGAATCCACTAATCGAGAATATCCGTCCCAATACCAACCCTTACTCCCATATTCAAATTCAGATGTACAAGAGGTGAGGTCATGACTAGCCCAAAAATACGGGCCATAAACCTTACCTCTGTATATTTCATCTTCAGATGTCATCCTGAGAGAACTAGAAACATACTAAGAGAAAAATCAAATAGTTATAAAAATAACATATTTACAAAAAGAAAAGAAAATAAACTTGTGAAGATAATCATAAAAGTCTAACCCAGAAGACTTGTTAATGTCTAATTCCCAGGCAACGGCGCCCAAAACTTGTTGCGACCAAAACACTCACGTAAGTGCACGTGATCGACAAGTAATATAGTAGTAAGTAGAGTATCGTTCCCACGAGGAATTGTGATCAACTTCTCGACTGATGAAGACTCAAACAATTATCAATTCAAGCTAAATTATCACAAAATATATAAAGAACCAATTTACAATTTACTTAATAATTGCACAATAATTCAACACAAAATTACTACACCAATTACACAATATTTTGATAACAATTTTGGTAAAGATATTCCAGGGTCATGGACTTGCTAGAGATCATGCTACTATTTTAGCTTAAGATTGATTTATTGAATTATCCGGGTTATTGATTATAGGGTTAATAATATTCATAAGAATCTTTCGAGTTCTTATGCATCTATTCAAGTTAAATTAATACCTATATGTCTATGGTATTAATATTAACTCAAATGCATTTACAAATCCTATTTCTCAACCAAGCAAGGCAATTAAGTATAGTTCTATCTTAATTGCGAATCTTTCACCCGATGACCAGGATCCAGATCTTGCTCTATTTGATTCTATATGCAATCAAGAATTTCCTTTTTCAAGTTTAACTCAAGATCCGTAAATAATATTTCACTGTTAGCTACGCAGTAAAATAATTAGAAGCAGAATCAAATAAACAACCCATAACGATATATTCAAGATCTTCAATCTAAGCTTCAAACAATAAGATCATCTAACATCCATGACCCAAGAATACTAGAGTATTTAGCTACTCATAATCATACAAAAATCAACAATAAAAGTCTTAAACATAATATAAACAAACAAATAGAAGAAAGTTTAGAAGAACTCTTTGAATCCTTGCTCCAAGATGTTGTTCTTCTTCTCCTTTCTTAGCTCCAAGATGAAGCTCCTCAAAAAGTTCCTCTCTCTAAAACTCTTTCTCTAAAATCTGATCTTCCTTCAATAATGGAGCTTTTGCTTTATGTATATTGAGTGAGATTAAGAAGGAATTCCAATTTTACCCCTAAATAACGTTTTCCCGGGTTGGTAGTGCGCGAACTATTGCGCGAACTACAGAGTTCGCGCACTACTTCGCGCAGTATTCTGCCTCTGTTCCTTATACGCGCGAACTACCGCGCGAATTTTGTAGTTCGCGCGTTTTCACCCTGTTACGTTTCGAATTTGGAAAAACATAAAACATGAAAGTTGTAGCCCTTTGAGTTAGCTTTCCAACAATATATTGTGAAGCCCAAATGGATTTCCGAGAAAAAGGTTATGTGTATTTTACTAGACAGTGCGCAGTATGCCTGCTCGATTCTTCGTTTGCTCTAACTATCATCCGTTGACCCCCAAACGCGATCCCGGCTTAATTCTTTGAGCTTTTACACAGATTTCAAAGCTCCAAATCACTTGAATTCATTCCATAACATCTATAGAGCTCGGAATCACTCCTACAAGGCATAAAACACACAGTTAGTGCAAGACACTAGCGATTAAAGCGCAAACTCAACTAAAGTGCAGTAAATTAGAGTGTAATAATCGACTAAAATACGCAATTATAGCCTATCATCAAACGTTCAGCCTGATCCCAAGTCCAAAGCCTTTGTTTCCCAGCATAGTGTAAGTGATCATGATATTGTTGAGAAACTGACTGACATTGACAATAAGCTGACCATCATCAAGGACTTTCTTACTGCAACTCAATCCACTGTTGGGACATCCATACGATCCCCAAGGAAACTGGGTTCGATGTTTCAAAGAAGAGGGTTAGAATTCTCAAACTTGGAGAAAATGCAGTCAAAGCGTTCAAGGAGGTGCATGATAGGATTGATGGAGTGACAGTGTCAGCCAATACCAGCTTTGAACGCCTGAAGGAGGCAATTTGCACGACTCTTACTTACTTTTTGCGTTGCTAGTTATGGAAGTTTCAAACAATCTTTTTTGCGGTTTTGCTATTTTGGACTCGATAACCAGTTGCTGGATATTTTTCTTTATTTTTACTAAACTATGAATGCGTATAATATTTGCTATAATGTCTATAATGTTTGCCTAGGATGTGAGCGCCTTCACATTGTTTGCCTTAGATACTATATATGTATATCCCCTATTTGTTGATGTCAAAAAGGGGGAGAAAGAAGTTTCCATTTTGCAGGAGTTGACTAACTATGCAGATTAGAGTTCCTGTTGAGGCGAAATCAACTAACTATTGCAGATGCAGAATCAACTAACGTCAACACCTGTAGAGGATGAGTCGACTGAAGTATGCAACACCCATTGAGGGGGAGTCGATTACAGGGAAGTCAACTGTTATTTATATATTATTTTTGTCATCATCAAAAGGGGGGAGATTGTTAACTATTAGTTTCAATGATAAAAAATAATATATAACATTTGGTGTAGGATCACAGGGAATCAATTAAAAGGATTCAAGGAGCAATACAAGTCAGGGATAGATTAAGGAAATAATCTATCAACAAGGAAAATTATCAATGATTAGAAATGGAAAAGGAAGAAGCGGGAGAGAAAAATCAATCAATGATTGACGGAAGCTATTACTAGAAGGTCTCAAATCAAGGGGAAATAAGATCGCACTGTAAATCAATGAATTCAAAATCAAGGGATCCAACGGATATGCCTCAAAGATATTCCTAGCAGATGGAAAGCTAGCCAAGACCATAAATCAAGGAAGATCAACGGAAACTTGAATTTATTCTTGGAAAGAATGAATCTATGATTCCTTTCAAGGATCAACTCCCATGGGTTTGCAATCTCTCAAGATTCACGAGTCGAGAAGGCCTCATGGAATATATATATATATATATATATATATATATATATATATATATATATATATATATATATATATATATATATATATGTTTCGGACTTGAAGAGAACAAACTTTGAACGAACTATTTTCACTCTTTTTATTCTACTCCAAACAAGCATTATAGTTCTTAAAGATCTACTATTTAATTAGTGAGAGAAGAAAGAGAGATAAACACTAGTGAATCATTGTATCAATAAGAGAAAAGAGACATAGAAATTAAGCTATTGGTGTAAAGCTACATCAACCATCATGTACTCAAGAAACTTCGATCACTGAAAGAGAACATCCTTGCAACCCAATGAGACTGACTGAGATTCACATTGAATCTGAACCAGTATAAAATTCTGGTGTCTTTATTTCCTGTATTTTATTTCTGCACTTACTATTCTCCTACTCTTATTTCTAGTCGATTAATTGGTAAACTAGTCAACTCCTTATAATAAGTTTTTAATAGGCAATTCACCCCTCCCCTCCTCGTGTACTTTCATGCATAATGTGTGTCTTACACTTTCCTTGAGCGCATGATTGCTTTTATTTACATAGAAATGGGCCCTAAATATTGTTAATAGAATTAGTTCATTTTCTTTTTCTTTCCTTCCTTCTTATCTCTCCACGCCCTGTACCTCCAGGAATGCTGCTTCCTCCTCCATTTGTTCTTAGCTTTTTCCTTTCACTTTTATTTTCTTTCTTTTCCTTATTTTTTCTCCAGGATCCTACCTCCATTAACGCTACCCCTCTTCCTCGCCTGCTTCTTGGCTATTTTTTTATATTTATTAAAGAATATATACCATCAAAAACTACAAAATCACATCAATTTATGTTTTAGTTGCCATGACCTTATTTCACTACTTTTATAGACTAATTTCAATATTTAATTGTAATAAGATCCACTACTTGTACAATTAAGTTTTTATCACATCATTGTTTCAATTGCCATGCCTTATTGAAGATGGTCTTGTTTGAGAGTTATGTGAAGTGGGTGTCAAAGAGGACGGTTAGTTTCGAACTTGTGGGAGAAGAAAAGTGTCGTGACCCAAAATTCCACCGGAATCTTGATGGCGCCTAACACCACTTTTTAGGCAAGCCATCAACCAATGAATAGAAACAAACATAAATCACATTATTGATAGTCTCATCAGCGGAGTAATCATAAATAACTGAAGTCAATAGTAACAATACAACTAAAACCATCCCATAATTTGGTGTCATCGAGTACATGACCTCTATAGAATAAATAAATACAAGGTCTAAATCAAATACAATCCTGTCCGAAAGACTAAATAGTGTTAACATGAAAATAAGAAATGTGAATTCAAGACATGCGAACAGAACATCGGTGCTACCTCGAGGTCTCCAACTAATTCTGATCCAGCTCCCAAGAAACTACTATGATCAGCAACACCTGAATCTGCATACGAATTGTTGAATGTAGTATGAGTACAACTGACCCCATGTACTCAATAAGTAATTAGCCTAACCTCGGGCCAAAAGCAGTAACGAGTTTGACAAGGTGCAATGCTCCATTTCCACAGCCAACAATAGTGATAATAGTAGAATAATAGTATATGAAGAAAAATGGCTCAAATAATAACTGGCTTAGCTTAACATAAAGGAAAGAGAAAATGGGCATCCTTTTCAGATATGATAGTCCAGGCATCAATTCCTACAAAATTTAGATAGACAGGTATTTAACAAGATAAAACTTTAATATCGAGCTCTAAATATCAAGTAGTTCTTAAAATGGTAGTTAGCGTGATGAATAAAACAACTCTATGCCTTAATGCGAGTTACACATATCAAGTCAATAAAATCACAGTTTAAATATTAAGTGTACATAATCTTAGCATATTCATAGTGCTTTACACAAAGTACCCCCTTCATCATGCTCTAAACATGCTCACGATACATGGCTCAAAGCCCACGGATCCTCACACACATACACACACACACACAAACTCTTAGCATTGTACAGGTGCCTAACACCAGTCCCTCCCCCAAGCACATGTAAATGACCCTGTGCCTGCACCCATGGTTAATACCTAACTCTGGAAGGGCGGGTCCTTGCGCAATAACTGATCGGATCAAAGTCAACAATCAATATCAATTATCCCAATATAGGGTCTGGGACTCACGTCATCTCATAATCAATACTAATCAGCCTAACATGGGGCCTATTTTTACACATCACCTCGCTATCAATATCAAACAGCTCTATAGCCAAAATCAGTCATCAATCCGCTCAAGTCTTCATATGCCAACATCTTATAGAAATATAATTTAATATACCCCACGAAATATACCAACGTGCCACAAATTAGCTCAAATATCGTGATATGGACAAGGACACCAGCAACATGTGAGATAACATATAAAAAGTGCATAGAGATAGGGATATAACACGCGACTATAATATCATGACTGAACAGTATGACTACGACTCAGGAAAGTAGCTCAATATAGCACGAATAGCCCTATCATATCTCAAACAAATAAACAAATAGCCTAGACATAATTTTTAGCATGAATAATAACTCACGTAGTCATACAAATGAAGAAAAACATAATATCAAAGAAGTATAATAGCAATGCAAGGCATATAATACCTTAAAATCTACCCGGATCATGAAATAACAATGGTGCACACATATTTGCTCGTCACTTGCATATACGTTACCCCCAACATATAACAAATATCAAAGTCAACGGGAAAATTACCTTCAAACAAAGCTTAGGAAATATATTTACCCGAGCTAGTTTTCAACCTCAAATCGCGTGAAAACCTCGATCTATCCCTCCAACTGCGCAAATCCAGGCCAAATATCATTCAAAAAAGTCAACAATACCATAGGAAGAGATCCCAATCCATAAAGTTTCGACCTTTGTTGCCCTAAATCGCACACGTAAGTGTACATGGTCAATCAAGTAATAAGGAGTGAGTACAGTATCGTTACCACAAGGACTTTTGATCAATTATCAACTAAATCAAGCAAATTCTAATTTATCGAGTCAAGTATAAGTTCAAAGTGATTTTTGTTTAATTAATTCTACTAACTAGGGCTGCAATAAAAAGAAGAACTAATTAACTAGCACACTTGAAACGAATGGTTGAATTCAATGAGAAATAATATTCCAAGCTCATAGTTAAGTAACAATCCTGTTGAATTCCTCAATCAACTCAAGTTATTAATTTATCGGGGTTATTAACCTACAAGGACTAGAATACTCATAGAAATTGACAACTTCTATTCGCCTATTTAATTTATTCTAAACCCTATATTCCTATGAGATTAGAGATAAAAAGAACGCATTAGTAATCTCTTGTACAATTGGCTAAGCATGACAAATAGATATATTTCTATCTGTATTCGCAAATCAACTCCCCATTGACTAGGTTCAAGACAATGCTCTATTAAATTCTATTATAATTAAGAATTACCTCTTTCAAGTTTAACTCAAGATTCATATATAGTATATCACTGTTATCTAGGCAGTAAAATAATTAGGCTTAGGATATGAATAAATAACCCAATATGATAAATTAAATCATCAAACAATCTCCGAATATCAACATTCATGTAAAAGCATAATCCCAAATAAACGAGTTTAGACACACATAGTCATGGTGGCAATCTCAAGTAATTTTCAAGAATACATAAAAATCAATAAAAGAAAAGACAAATAGGAGCGCACGACGAATTTTGTGGTTTCCGAACTCTGTGATGGCTTTTCTCCGCTTCCTTTAGATGACATAAAAGAGACGTTTTTGACCTATATATTGCGTACAAATATCGTGGGCCAAAATTTTTCTTTTTCTTTTACGAGTCAGCTTCAAGGATTGATGTTAAGCTGGATGATTTGCGTCCGTCTCAGCTTAAATTCTCAGCATCGGATGCTAGGGTGGATACTTTGCGTTCACCCCTCTATTCCTTCAACTTTGATGCGCCCAGCTGCGGATATTAAGGTAGATGCTTTCTTGAGACTTCACTGCTAAGGGTGCTTCAAATAATATTTTATCTTATAGCTAGAGCATCGTTTCTTCATATTTTGACACTCCAAACATCCTAAATCAATACAGGGCCCAATTATTTGGTTAATGTGTTGGTATATATTATTTTCCTATTCCTTGCAACAAAGGAATTTTTATACACACTAAAAGGTTGTGCATTCTGTGAACAAGCAATTCAACCAAGTTCTCTTGAAGAGATCGATACCTTGCCCATCCAAAAGAATGTGAAGAACTAAGGCTGGAGTAGTTAGTCCTTTGCAGTCTTATGTATAACTTGAGTCCAGTCCTAGTTCATTTATATTAGGATATTGAGTTATAATTATATTTTGGCCAAATACATATACAACCTATTCAATTTTACACCATTTTTTATTTTGGCATTTTATCTCTATCTTGTTCTATTTTGGCTCTCTATTTTATATGTTTCGTTTGGCCCTCCAACTCTATTTCTTATGTTCCATTTTAACACAAAAGTTGAAATCAGTGCAAAAAAATATAGTGCGTGCGTATACACAAATCTGAGATGTAATAAATATCCAATTAAATGTTGTCACCTGGTCTTTTCATCCATGTCAAACAGATCAATACTAAAATACCTAAACCCGACCATATTTTTGTGAGTTTATTTCATCTAAACGGGCCAGGTATGAAATCGGCAGATGAAAGCTTTGGAACTTAGAGAATGAAGATGGAGCAACAGTGGATGAAAACATACGGTCGGGTTCTGGTATTTTAGTATTGATCCGTTTGATATGGATGAAAAAACCAAGTGGCAATATTTAATTGGATATTTATTATACCTCAGATTTGTGTATACACACGCGCTATATTTTTTGCACTAATTTTAATTTTTGTGTTAAAATGAAACACAAAAAATGAAATTGAAGAGCCAGAACATATAAAATAGAATTGATGGACCAAAATAAAATAAAATAGAAATAGAGTGCCACAATAAAAAAATTGTGCCAAATAGAATAGGTATATATATATATTTATTTATTTGGCCGCCTTATAATAATTTCGAGCGATGGGAACATACACCGAATCGAGGCTGTCTAAAGATATTTCCGTACTTTTTATTAAGGGTCACGAAAAGAAAAAGAAAGAAATTATTCAGATTTAACAAGATATCTTCACAGGTGACGATTAAGTAAACAACACGTCAGAACTCATCTAGAACCAGCCTATAGCCCACAACTCCTACCTCGTAAAAGTCACAGGGGGCATTTCCGTCCACCTTCCAAATCCATCAAATCCTCTTTCCATTTTGCCCCATACGCGTCTCTATGAGGCCATTATTCCATCACCATTACCGACCTCTCTCCTCCTTAAAACTCCTCTCTTTTCTTCTCTCTTACCCACCCAAACCACAAACAGATCATCTCTCTCTAATATTTTGCTTAGATAATCTATTCATCATATCTAATTCCATTTTTTCAGATAATTTATCTGTGAAAAAATATGGCTCAGAGAACAGAGAAAGAAGAGACTGAATACAAAGTAGTACATGAAAAAACCATAACACTTTGCGTTAAAAATTGTGGTGTCATCGGCAATCCAGCCACCAATAATATGTGCCAAAATTGCTCTAATTCTACGTCTGCTAGCTCCTCCAAGGTCGCATATCCTCATAAATTCGCCAACATATTAACCAGATCTACCTCGTCCGATCTAAAAAATTATGTCGATCGAGCGGTGAAAGATGATGATAAGGTAAAGGAGAGCGTTTCACCGGCGAAGAGGGAGGTGAACCGTTGCTCCGGTTGTCGGAGGAAGGTAGGATTGACCGGATTCCGTTGCCGGTGCGGTGAATTATTCTGCGGCGAACACCGTTACTCTGACCGTCATGATTGCAGCTATGATTACAGAACCGCCGGCCGAGAGGCGATCGCGAGGCAGAATCCGCTCGTCAAAGCCGCGAAGATCGTTAAACTTTGAACGGCAAAAGAGATATACTCCATATGGTATCATCGTCAAATTGTATTTCAGTTGAAGTGAAAAGGAGAAAGAGATTTGCTATCGCGAAGATCCCCGTAGCTGCTGTGTTACTGCTCTGTTCGGGATATGATGTGCTATCAAAAGAGAGTATGAAGAAGCAAAGAGAGAAATTAAAAAATGTTTTTAATATATATTTGAAGTTAAATTTGTTGTGATGAAATACATATGAAAAATTTAAAAGTTGTAGCTTTGTAATTTATTTCATCTTTGTTTGGCTGCCAATCAAAGTAGAAACCGTATGGAAATTTAGATCAATTTCAGAGAGCGGAAAATTTAAGTGATATGTGGAAGCAAACGCGGTGATGGCTATCAAAATCAGAACTCATTCCTGGTCTTGTGAAGGGCATAACGGCGTAATTTTAATGCAAAGTATCGGGCTAATGAGTCAAATTACGTAAATAAGTGTTAAAAAAAAGTTACCTTTTTATATTTAACGCCAAAATACATCACGTTATACCTTAACGGTAACTTTTGCCGTTAAGGTATAGCATGGTATATTTTTACGGTATATATACTGACGATTTAACTGACAGGTATAGCGTGCTGTATTTTTACGCTATATATATAGCATACAAATATAACACGTTATACCCCTGATTATGGGCCCACCAATATGTTAACTGACATAACAATAAGTCAAATGTGTATAGCGTATATTCAAAGAGCGCCATACATCAAAAATTTTAAACTCCGGCCTAGCCATTTCCAATATAAAGGGATTAGGATTTTAGGAAAATCGATTCACAAAAAATTCTAACTCCCATTCAATCTTTTCTTCTTGTTAAATTCTCAAGCATTTTTTCGTAATGTCTGAAGAGCATAGAATAAGAGTTTCATTATATTTGGGGGTGAGGTTATGATGGAGAATAACTCGTGAGGTATAGTTTATCTCCACGGGGTCATGTTAAATTACCACTTACAATGGAGTACGATAAATTGATATCGTTGTTATGCAAAAAGATGAATGTGAGGAAACATCGAGTGATACTTAAATTAACCGGAAGATATCCGTATTCCGTCACTCCGCAAGGGGCTGCTTTTTACTCGGAGTTAAACATCTATGATGATGAAACTTTGAGGGATTTTCTGAGGACTCTGGATGAATATCGGGAATTTCTTGTAATCAAAATGTTGGATATGTACGTCAAAGTCGAAGACGTTCCCAACAATGAGATTGTCAGACAGGTTCCGGATAACCCCCAGTCATCGGGTGGTTATTCTGGAGCAGTTTTTGCCGGACAGGTTCCGGATGAAAGAGTTTTCCTTGATTTAAACTTATCACCACCTGCTTTTCATAATTCACAAGACGAGTAGTAAACTTTAATTTTCCTTTGTGTTACGATGTACATTTTTGTTGTATTTAATTTGTATTAACGCTCATACATTTAACAGGGGGTACCAGCCGGATATGAATTTTACAAATTATGAACCCAAGCACAGTTTTGGTGTGTTGGATCATGGTGGTCCATCCGGTAGTCATCACCTAAATGAAAATGTCCATCATGGAATTTCATCACATTACGACTTGTAAGTGAAGTGATACAGCTATATGGAAAGTATTTATTAATTTCAGTAGCCTATTATTTTATTGATTGTGTAGTGAAAACGAGCAAGTTGAACCACATGTACTCACTCAATTGCCCGAAGACGACATATTAAATCGGGATCTAGCAAATGCACAGAGTGAGGAAGAGAACAGTGATTACGACAACAATGCTGATGAATCTGGAGACGAGACACCCTTTCCTCGTGAGGATGGCGATGAGGAGGATGAGAAGGAAGGACCTGATTCGACTAGAGAGTATGCTCTACCCCCTAGACGAAGTGTGTACGAGTCCCAAGTGTCGTTTCATTCAAGGGAGATTCCTTACCTTAATAACTTGCCAAGCATGCCGGATGTGGAAGCTCTCACAAGGGATTTTGATGAAATTCGGACAGCAATATGGGATGAGTCTAGACCAACGGTGCTGGCAAAGGAAATGTTTTTTCCTAATAAAGAACGCGTAAGCAGAGCTTGTAAAATGCACAGCGTAAAAGAGTGTTGTGAGATGACGGTATGAGAGTCAAGTCCGGATGTACACAAGGTTGTTTGTCGCAGGTGGTTTTGGCTATGTCATTGGATGTTGTGTGCGAGCAAGAAGAAGACAGGTCTGTGGAAAGTGGGTAAATACATTCCCACCCACACATGCGAAATGGACACATTCAACGGGAATCACTTCAACTTAGATATTGACTTGATTTCTCTTGTCCTTATTCCACACATCGAAGCATCCATAAGATATAAAATCAAAGAGTGCATTACATCAGTCCACCAGGAACATGGCTATACCATTACCAAAAGAAAAGCATATCTCGGGTGCAAACGAGCGTTTGAAATAGTATATGGTAACTGGGATAAGTCATTTGCAGCTCTGCCCAGGTACATGGCCGCACTGCAGCAGTTTAACCCCGGGACGGTTGTTGAATGGAAGCTTGAGCAGAGTCCCGGTAAACCAAAATATATATTCAATTACGTGTTCTGGGCGTTTAAACCATCAACTGATGGTTTTTTGCATTGTCGGCCCGTAATATCCATAGACGGCACTAATGTCTATGGAAAGTACGATATCAAGCTATTGATAGCCGTGGCAGTAGATGCTAATGGACAGATATTTCCTCTAGCTTTTGCTATTTGTGCCAATGAAAGCCAAGAGACGTGGACGCTGTTTTTGAACAACTTGAAAGAGCACGTTGTCAAACAGAGTTACGGTATTTGTCTAATATCTGATCGACACGGTGGTATCTTAAGTTTTGTGGAGAACTTACCTGCATGGCAAGAACCTTATGCCTATCACCGTTACTGTGTGAGGCACTTAAAAGCCAATTTCCAGAAGGCATATCCCAACCAGGATCTGCATGATTTGATGTGGATGGCAGCAACAAACTACCAACGACATAAATTCCGGAGGCACATGGAATATATCAGGCAAGAAGATGGGGCAGCCTATTATTGGTTAATGCGACATGACCCTGAAAGTGGACTTTGCATGCGGATGGTGACAGACGATGGGGAACTCTGACTACAAATCTGTCAGAGTCTTTCAATGAGTTATTGAAGTCGGCAAGAGGATTTCCTGTCACGACCATGGTGCGGATGTCGTTCAAGCAGATGGCAGAGATGTTTGTTGAAAGGTCTGTAGCTGCAACATCATTGATGGAAAGAGGTGTTGAATTTATGCCAGTGCCGATGAAGACATTTGAGAAATACAGACGGCGAGCACATTGGTATTCATTTTTACAGTATGATAACGAAAGAAATGTTTTTGAAGTTCGCATCGCTATCCATCAAAATTAGGGAAATAATGTACATATTGTAAATGAATCTACAAGGTTATGCTCATGTGGGGAATGGTCCATCTACCACATGCCTTGCTCACATGCCATCAAGTGCTTTCAAAAGGTTGGTTTAGGTATAACCAACTGTCACACCTCCTTTTTGCGCGCCCACCCCGAAGGGTGAATGCGCGAGGGAGTTTTTCCAATTTAAGTGACAATATTCGAAATGGGATTATTTATTTAATTCAGAGTCGCCACTTGGGAAAGGTTTGGCTTTTGGTGTCCCAAGTCACCGGTTTATCTTGAATCCCAATTCGAGGAAAATATTCGACTTTCCAAATGAAGTCTGCGAACCAGAAATTCTAAGTAAGGAATTCTGTTGACCCGAGGGAAGGTGTTAGGCACCCCCGAATCCCGTGGTTCTAGCACGGTCGCTTAAATTGTTGTAATGGCTAAATATCTGATTTTAATACATATTATAATTTATGTTCTTTTATCAACTTTAAACCGCTTTTATTATTATTATTTTTTAATAGAATTGCAACGTCGTAAAAATGCATCTCAAACCACGTCGCAATCAATGCACCCGTGGTTGTTAATACATTCCGACTTCGTTGAGATTTGGATTTGGGTCACATAAATGCGCACCCTAATTTAGGAAAGTAATATTATTAAAAACGTGCCTAAAGAGACTAACACGTTATTATTTTTGAGGAAGTCCGTGAAATTCGCTTAAACGGCCCATCCCAAATTCTAAGTATTTTTAATATATACATTTATGAGGGCCCTCAGTTTGTGCTCTTTATTTGGCGAGGCGCAATTCATTTATTTTAAGGATATCCTAAAATGACTACATTTCTATTAAAGAACCTAGTTCATTGCATGCTAAAGAAATGTGACATATTAATGGCTAGATCAATACAAGTGTTAATGGAAAAGAATATTACAAAAATTGAAATTTTAAGCAAGATCGAGGTTGACAAGATGATACATTCGAATAAGATTAATTATCCTAGAACTGGGCTAACTCCACAAACTAAATAAGATTAATGGAAAGTGGCAGGACAGGTCCAGTAGGACTCCCGCTTGATCAGGAATGGCGTAGCCTTCCAGTTTTGAAGCTTGGCGCTTGGTCCCATGTATGATACCTCAGCGGTGCTAGTGCCCTCTCCTGGCTGGACCATGTGTGTTTCGCATAGCTTTTTCCTCATCGCCTCACATATTCCCTCACTCTCTTCGAGCGTGAACACCTTATCATCTTCTTCTTTATTGTACTTTGGCTTCTGTGGTATGCGTCCAATAACCACTGGCTCATTCAGCCGAGGTGGTTTGATCGTCCCCCATAGGCCTGCTTGGATACATCAATTTTCTTTTCCGGTTCAGCCTCGATGATTTTACTCTTCTTTTCCCCTTTCTCTTGCTTCGGGGTTGCCTTGGGCTTCCTTTCTGTATTAGCAATAACAATTATGGACTTAAGCGCCGGATCAAATTCCTTGTCTTCACAAATCATCCCAATTATCCGCCCGTTGTTATGGGCGGGCAGCAGATTATTGGTCACATTTGGGACATCCTCGTCTTTCAACATAATCTTCCCTTGCTCTAACAAATTCTCTACCGCTTGTTTCAATGTCCAACAGTTGTTTGTATCGTGCCCTTCTACCCCTGAATGGTATGCACACCTGACACCCCGC
Organism: Nicotiana sylvestris; assembly: GCF_000393655.2. NCBI lineage: Eukaryota > Viridiplantae > Streptophyta > Magnoliopsida > Solanales > Solanaceae > Nicotiana > Nicotiana sylvestris. The sequence continues at coordinate 48,733,684 of NC_091068.1, forward strand.
TGGTATGATGGTGATTCCGGGTTTTGCCCGTTTGGTAGTATGGGCTGCAACAAATTCATCTGGACAAGCTTAGGGAATAGGGTGGAGTAGGGTTCACCGATTGGTGTATAGTTGGGTCTCCTGGATGGTTTCCGAGGACGAAAATTATTCTAGGAAGGTCGAGGATTGTAGTGGTTTCGGTGAGGAGGCTAATTTCTGGGATATGGAGCTTGGCCCCGATTGGCTTGCTGCGGCCGCTGGACATAAGGCTGGGTACTCATGACCATGTAGGGTTGAGGAGCATATGTCACATTTTGGTGGGGGAAATAATGTTGCGGGGTTTTTTTTTGAAAAACAGGGCCTGGGGTAATGATATTCTCCTGCCTCTGATGCCGCCATGGATGTCTCTTCCTTTTTCTTCCCTCTTTCCATTCCTCCGGACCCGCTTTGGACGGCTTGGGAGGTTGCCCTTATGGCTGCCTGACTCAAAATTCTACCCGTTTTCAGACCATTCTCCACCATCTCCCCGATCTTAATCGCTTCCGCGAAAGGCTTTCCCATGGCTGACATCATGTTTTGGAAGTAGTTGGACTCTTGAGCCTGGAGGAAAGTAGTGACCATTTCTATCTCGTCCATGTGAGGTTTTACCCTTGACGCTTGCTCGCGCCATTTGATGGCATATTCTCTGAAACTTTCCGAGGGTTTCTTCTTCAAGTTTGACAAAGCATTTCTGTCCGGTGCGATGTCAATATTATATTGAAATTGTCCCACGAAATCTCTGGCGAGATCATCCCATATATGCCATCGAGATATGTCCTGGTCCATATACCATTCTGAGGCGATTCCTACCAGACTTTCCCCGAAGTATGCCATCAACAATTCTTCTTTGCCTCCGGCTCCCCGCAGTTTGTTACAATACTTCTTGAGATGAGCAATGGGGTCGCCATGCCCGTCATACTTCTCAAACTTTGGGGTTTTGAAACCCACGGGTAAGTGCATGTGAGGGAACATGCATAGATCGGTATAGGAGACACTCTTTTGCCCGCTTAAACCTTGCATGTTTTTCAAACTCTGCTCGAGGCTCCTTATTCTTTTTGCCATCTCATCTTGTTCAGCAGCTTTAAGGTTCTGATCTTGCCCAGGCACAAACTCGTATTGAGGTTGTTGAGGATGAGTGTTGGTAGTGAACCGAGTTGGTTCCAGTGAGAAGGATGATGCTTGGAATGTGAATGAGGATGAGTCAAAATTTGTCTTGTGTGTAGCAGGTTGTGCCATGATTGGATAAGGAGGTGCAGTGAATATGTTCGTAGCTACATCCATTGTTGACATCCGGGGATAAGAATCAGAGGGAGATCCAGTAGAGAGGACTGAATGGGTACCCGAATGGGGTAGCTGGATAGCTTATGGGGACGTTGGAAGTCCCACTTGTCCTGGAGAACAACTCAGGGAACCCAGGGATTACACTCGGTGGCTCTTTTCCGTTATTCCAGTCATCCAACATTTCCAACATGCGTAGCCGCAGGATTCTGTTTTCCTCAGCAGTTGCTGACTCGGGTGTCAGGACGGCCGAGATTGAACTCTCCTCGGAGACGGGAATCATCGGCAAAGGAATTTCCAAAGACATCTCTATACTCCCCTTCGATCTTGTGAAGTTAGTGTGAATACTCCCTCTTGTCTTAACAACGGGTGACTGAACACTCCCTTTCGACCTCGTGAAGTATGAATGTGAGGCCAGACCTCCACCAAACCAACCACCTCTTCTAAAAACCTGGAGGGACTCAGCAGCAAGCGAATGGTTAGTTCGAAACAAATAACAGATAGGTAATTTCACGTTGGGGCGTGATGCACCTATACAGTCAAGTGAGTTTCTACATGTTTGCTATGAAGACATGCGTCATTCCGGCTTCTCTTTAGGCTTCCTTTATTTATATATATTTTTTATATTTTTTTAATTATTTTTTTTATTTTTATATATATATTTTTTATTTCCTATTATTATTGTTTTCATTATTTGCAGTTAAAAATGTGACCGGATCCGATGAGGATTGCCTACGTATCACGATGCCGCGTGAATCAGATCTTGCATAGTTCGAGACATTTGCTGTTAAAAAGTGTTCATTTTGCATTGTGCCCATCCTGCACATTTATTAAGGTGATTTAAGCAAATATGGTTTGACTAAAAATGATTTGAATATATTTTAGAAAGAAAGATCTAATTTTCGAACACGGCCTTTCAGCACTTCGGGGATGAAGATTTTAAGGCTGTGAGGGTCAATCGATCAAAAACTTTAAGAGATGATCGAAAGTGGCCATTTACGCAAAGTCAGCCTTCCGCCATCCCTTTCGGGAACATTTGGCCGTTTTTGACAACAACAACAACATCACTTGATTTATTTATGACTCTTTTTTTTTCTTTTTTTTTTAGAATGGTGACCCGACATTGGGAATATGGCCTCGCAGAGCCTCGGGGACGAGGATCCTAAGGCCATTGGGCAATTTGGTTAGAATTTAAACAATGACAAAACTGGCTGTTTATGCAAAGTCAGTCTTCCGGCGTCCCTTTCGGGAACATTCGGCTATTCTTGACAAAACGGCATCACCTGACTCATAAATTAAAATTCTGACATTTTGGCTATTTCTGAAAAAGGGGAGGTTGGACCCGATGAGGGTTGCCTACGTATCTCATACCCTGTGAGAATCAAACCGGCGTAGTTCGGGCGATCGTGAATAGAGTAAGTAAACTAACTCTTCTTAATACAATTTTTAAAGAAAAGGAGAAGAAGTATTTTTCTGGATTTTTATATTTTGATTTTTTTTTTATTTTTTGAAAAGAGATGAAGACTAAAGAAATATTTTTTCTTTGAACTTTTTTTTTTACCCTTTTTTTTTGAAATTTCGAAAAATCTTTTAAGGAAGTATTTGGACTATTAGTCTGAATTTATAAAAGAGATACTACCAAAGAAACAACATTTTTTTGAATTTTGAATTTTCCCTTTTTTTTTTTACTTTTAAATAAATATATATATATTTTTTGGATTTTGAAAGTGATTAAAAGGAATTTTTTTTATATATGTTTTTTTAATAAATCAAACTAAAAGACAAATTTTGGTTTCATTTTTTTTTCTTTTCTCTTTTTTTTTTAATTTTTTTTAGAAATCGGTCAGCATGCGGATCCGAAGCAAATAAATGCGCAAAATAAACGGGATGCAGCAGGATGGTCTTTTTATTTCAGGTTGCCTGTCCTAGACGGACCCAACCCCTGTGTTGAGTCCCCTATGTCAAACTGATTAGCGATATACGTCAACTCTCTTGTTTGATTCCTTGCTTCAATACAGTCTCAATAACGTAGAGTAGTAATTAATAATGGCATTGGCCCGCCATTTAAACAAAGCGGCTATTAATAGAATCAGTAGGTTTACATTTTTGGGAGCACGAATCAATGTAACAAGTTAAGAGCATTAATCTAATAAGCATGAATTTAGCAAGAAGGTTTAGCGTTTAGATCTAATAGATTTTTGGATAAGCATTAATAATTAAGGGTAATTTTAGTTTTAAATAGTCCCAGGTAATTATTGGTTTGTGGAGTTAGCCCAGTTCTAGGATAATTAATCTTATTCGAATGTATCATCTTGTCAACCTCGATCTTGCTTAAAATTTCAATCTTTGTAATATTCTTTTCCATTAACACTTGTACTGATCTAGCCATTAATATGTCACGTTTCTTTAGCATGCAATGAACTAGGATATTTAATAGAAATGTAGTCATTTTAGGATATCCTTAAAATAAATGAATTGCGCCTCGCCAAATAAAATGCACAAACTGCGGGCCCTCATAAATGTATATATTAAAAATACTTAGAATTTGGGATGGGCCGTTTAAGCGAATTTCACGGCCTTCCTCAAAAATAATAACGTGTTAGTCTCTTTAGGCACGTTTTTAATAATATTACTTTCCTAAATTAGGGTGAGCATTTATGTGTCCCAAATCCAAATCTCAACGAAGTCGGAATGTATTAACAACCACGGGTGCATTGATTGCGACGTGGTTTGAGATGCATTTTCACGACGTTGCAATTCTATTAAAAATAATAATAATAAAAGCGGTTTAAAGTTGATAAAAGCACATAAATTAAAATCAGATATTTAGCCATTACAACAATTTAAGCGACCGTGCTAGAACCACGGGATTCAGGGGTGCCTAACACCTTCCCTCGGGTCAACAGAATTCCTTACTTAGAATTTCTGGTTCGCAGACTTCATTTGGAAAGTCGAATATTTTCCTCGAATTGGGATTCAAGATAAACCGGTGACTTGGGACACCAAAAGCCAAACCTTTCCCAAGTGGCGACTCTGAATTAAATAAATAATCCCATTTCGAATATTATCACTTAAATTGGAAAAACTCCCTCGCGCATTTACCCTTCGGGGCGGGCGCGCAAAAAGGAGGTGTGACAGCTCTGGCGACTCTGCTGAGGATTTGTTGTTTTTTTTTGTGTGGGTGTGTGTGGCTTTACTTCGAATGCAGCCAAAATCATGATCCATCGGGATAAGACAAACGTACCACTGAAGCGGGGTATTTACTTCTTACGAAACGGAGCTCCGTGAAACCGGTCCTGCCACCTATTCTTTCCAGTATATCTGGAACTTGGGGTTAAAAATGAAAGGGATTCAAAGAAAAGTAAAACAAAGAACGGAGAAAGCAAATTTTAGAAGAGAAATGTCTCTTTCGGGACAAGAAAGACTTATCTGAGGGAAACATGCTGACTTTAAATTGACATGACATGCTTTTTGGACTGGACGCCTGACCTTCACGAACTTGTATTTCCTCATGAACCAAAGCGGATCTATGTTTCGAAACCGGTGGAATTTTGCCAAGACTTTCTGACGTGGAATCATCTTTTCGGCCGACAGCGCCCTTTGCTGGTTTTTGCTAGTCGACCTCTCTCATTTATCTTCTTGTTGTCGCTTGATAGCACTCTTTGTGAGTTTTTACTAAACAAGCTCTCTCATTTTCGATTTCTCTGCTCCCGTCGCCTTACGGTGCCCGAAGGTTTTCACCGATAAGACTCTCTCGTTTTATTTCTCTCAATTTGAATGTGCCGGCCTTCAATCATGATGTCTCTCGGCTTCCCCTGCCTTTGGCGATTGATCCGAAGTACTTGTGCTTAGTAAAAGAATGGTAGATAAAACTGCAACTTCTAAGCTGTTTGGTGTGCCCCGGTTTCAATTTCAAGGTAAATTGGATTTTATTTTGGTGTGACTGAACCCCAGAGAGAGGCTGCCTACGTATCCCTTTGGAATCAAGTCAGACGTAGTTCAGGCTCAATCAATGTTTTTTTTTCGATAGGTAGCCAAAGAAATGTAACCGGCTCAAAGGGCTTGTAGAAAGAGTTGATAGTGTTTGGGGTAGTGGAAATAAAACCTTCATCATCTCAAATGTGTCAGGACCACTGAAGTAAAACTCAGACATAGTACATTTTGACTGCATCCGCATTCACTGCTGTTTCAGGATCATTTCCTTCAATATCACCCAGATACAATGCTCCTCTCGGCAATATCTTCCTGATGATGTATGGGCCTTTCCAATTAGGAGCAAATTTTCCTTTCGCTTCCTGGTGATGTGGCAGAATGCGCCTCAGTACCAGTTGACCCACTTCGAAATTCCTGGGTCGGACTTTCTTGTTGTAAGCACGGTCCATTCTTCGTTGGTACAACTGCCCGTGACAAACCGCAACCATTCGTTTCTCGTTAATCAAAGTCAACTGCTCTAATCGAGTCTTAACCCACTCGCTATCTTCAATTTCTGCTTCGACAATGGTTCGAAGCGAAGGAATTTCTACCTCTGCTGGTATCATAGCCTCTGTCCCATAAACCAACAAATAAGGGGTTGCCCCTACTGATGTGCGTACTGTAGTGCGATATCCCAGCAATGCAAAGGGTAACTGTTCATGCCATTGTCAGGAACTCTGGATCGTCTTCCTCAAGATCTTCTTGATGTTCTTGTTTGCTGCTTCAACAACGCCATTGACCTTGGGCCGATAAGGAGTGGAGTTCCTATACGTTATTTTGAACTGTTCGCATACATCCCCCATCAAGTGACTATTCAGGTTTGCCGCGTTATCTGTGATGATAGTTGCAGGAATACCAAAACGACAAATAAGATTTGAATGCACAAAATCCACTACAGCCTTTTTAGTGACCGACTTGAGAGTGACAGCCTCTACCCATTTCGTGAAGTAGTCGATAGCAACCAATATAAATATGTGTCCATTTGAGGCCTTCGGCTCGATAGGACCAATGACGTCCATGCCCCAGGCAACGAATGGCCAAGGTGCAGACATGGGATGCAATTCCGTGGGAGGTGCATGAATCAAGTCACCATGCACCTGGCACTGATGACACTTTCAAACGAAGCTAAAACAGTCCTTTTCCATGGTTATCCAGTAATAACCTGCTCGAAGGATTTTCTTTGCCAAAACATACCCGTTCATGTGGGGCTCGCACACTCCTGCGTGTACTTCATGCATGATTCTTCCTGCCTCTTTGGTATCAACGCATCTTAACAAATTGAGGTCCGGGGTCCTTTTATACAAAATCTCGCTGCTCAAAAAGAAACCTCCTGCATGCCGCCTGATAGTCCTCTTTTGATCTCTAGTAGCATGTTCGGGGTATTCTTGTGTCTTCAAGAACCTCTTGATATCATGGTACTATGGCTGTGTACACGATCCTGCCTCGATTACGTTACAGTAACCGTGTCTTTCCCTGATTTGGATTTCCAAGGGATCGACGTGGGCGTTGCCTGGGTAGGGTAGCATTGAAGCCAAGGTAGCAAGTGCATCCGCTAGTTCATTGTGACACCGCGGGATATACCTGAACTCTATTGACTTGAAACGCTTGCCGAGGTCCTCCACGTGCTGTCGGTAAGGAATAAACTTGACATCCCGAGTTTCCCATTCACCTTGGACTTGCCGGATAATTAGGTCAGAATCCCCCATAATCAATAAATCTTCAACATCCTGATCGGTCGCCATATGCATGCCCATGATGCAGGCTTCATATTCAGCCGTATTGTTTGTGCAAAAGAAGCGTAGTTTAGCTGTAGCAGGATAGTGCTGACCAGAGGGTGAGATTAAAATTGCCTCAATTCCTACACCTTTGGCGTTTACGGCCCCATCAAAGAACATTTTCCAAACATGAGCGTTTTCCGAGACTACTTCTATGGTATTTATTTCTTCATCCGGAAAATAAGTACTCAATGGTTGGTACTCCTCATCAACCGGGTTTTCGGCCAAATGATCCGCTAATGCCTGGGCTTTCATTGCCGTGCAGGTGACATAGACTATGGCAAATTCAGTAAGCAAGATTTGCCACTTGGCCAGTCTTCCAGTAGGCATTGGTTTCTGAAATATGTATTTCAAAGGATCCAACATGCTTATGAGGTAAGTAGTGTGAGCTTGGAGATATTGTCTCAATTTTTGAGCAACCCAGCCTCGTAGCCGGTGAATTTCTTGGTCAAATAATAGATCGCCTGCTCCTTCTTTCCGGTTATGTCATGTTGCCCGAGGACGCAACCGAAAGAATTTTCCAAGACTGTCAGATACAAGAACAGAGGTCTCTCTGGCTCTGGCGGGACCAAAACTGGGGGATTTGAAAGATATTCTTTGATCTTGTCAAAAGCTTCTTGACACTTAGCCGTCCATTTGATCGCTGCGTCCTTCCTCAATAGCTTAAATATGGGCTCACACGTACTAGTCAGCTGGGCAATGAATCGACTGAACTGAGCAAGAAGTTTTAGCGTTTAGATCTAATAGATTTTCGGATAAGCATTAATAATTAAGGGTAATTTTAGTTTTAAATAGTCCCAGGTAATTATTGGTTTGTGGAGTTAGCCCAGTTCTAGGATAATTAATCTTATTCGAATGTATCATCTTGTCAACCTCGATCTTGCTTAAAATTTCAATCTTTGTAATATTCTTTTCCATTAACACTTGTATTGATCTAGCCATTAATATGTCACGTTTCTTTAGCATGCAATGAACTAGGATCTTTAATAGAAATGTAGTCATTTTAGGATATCCTTAAAATAAATGAATTGCACCTTGCCAAATAAAACGCACAAACTGAGGGCCCTCATAAATGTATATATTAAAAATACTTAGAATTTGGGATGGGCCGTTTAAGCGAATTTCACGGCCTTCCTCAAAAATAATAACGTGTTAGTCTCTTTAGGCAAGTTTTTAATAATATTACTTTCCTAAATTAGGGTGCGCATTTATGTGACCCAAATTCAAATCTCAACGGAGTCGAAATGTGTTAACAACTACGGGTGCATTGATTGTGACGTGGTTCGAGATGCATTTTCACGACGTTGCAATTCTATAAAAATAAATGATAATAATAAAAGCGGTTTAAACTTAATAAAAGCACATAAGTCACAACATGTATTTAAATCAGATATTTAGCCATTATAACAATTTAAGCGACCGTGCTAGAACCACGGGATTCGAGGGTGCCTAACACCTTCCCTCGGGTCAACAGAATTCCTTACTTAGAATTTCTGGTTCGCAGACTTCATTTGGAAAGTCGAAAATTTCCTCGATTTGGGATTCAAGATAAACCGGTGACTTGGGACACCAAAAGCCAAACCTTTCCCAAGTGGCGACTCTGAATTAAATAAATAATCCCATTTTGAATATTGTCACTTAAATTGGAAAAACTCCCTCGCGCATTCACCCTTTGGGGCAGGCGCGCAAAAAGGAGGTGTGACAGCTCTGGCGACTCTGCTGGGGACTTAACCCAGAACCTTTGGTTCAACGTTCAAGAATTCGAGCTTAGAATAATTGTTATATTTGGCTTTACTATCTGATCTTTATTACATGTTTTGGCATAACGTGCTAAATGTTGTCTTTTACCGCTTTGATATTATCTGAACTGTATATAAACTGTGCCGAAACCCTTCTCTTCTTACCTCCGGGGAGAAGCTCGCTGGTCGAGACTCCCTATTCTGTTAGTGTCAATACCTGAAATAAGAAAGAGGCCGGACAAGTTACAAAGCCGGACGATCTCGCGGGTCCCCGGTACGTAGCCCCCTCCTCGACTCGAGTTGTCCGCTCGGGTACACAGTCTAGAACATATACCCAGGTTATAAACCTAGTATAACAAAACCCCATGCCGAATCCCTAGTAGGAACGTTTATTTGTATCATGTTGCATTTGACATAGGGGACTCAACACAGGGGTTGAGTCCGTCTAGGACAGACAACCTGAAATGAAAAGACCATCCTGCTGCATCCCGTTTATTTTGCGCATTTATTTGCTTCGGATCCGCATGCTGACCGATTTCTAAAAAAAAAATTTAAAAAAAAAAGAGAAAAGAAAAAAAAAATGAAAACAAAATTTGTCTTTTAGTTTGATTTATTAAAAAAAAAACATATATAAAAAAAATTCCTTTTAATCACTTTCAAAATCCAAAAAAATATATATATATTTATTTAAAAGTAAAAAAAAAAGAAGGAAAAATTCAAAATTCAAAAAAATGTTGTTTCTTTGGTAGTATCTCTTTTATAAATTCAGACTAATAGTCCAAATACTTCATTAAAAGATTTTTCGAAATTTCAAAAAAAAAGGGTAAAAAAAAAAAAGTTCAAAGAAAAAATATTTCTTTAGTCTTCATCTCTTTTGAAAAAAAAAAAAACAAAATATAAAAATCCAGAAAAATATTTTTTCTCCTTTTCTTTAAAAATTGTATTCAGAAGAGTTAGTTTACTTACTCTATTCACGATCACCCGAACTACGCCGGTTTGATTCTCACAGGGTATGATATACGTAGGCAACCCTCATCGGGTCCAACCTCCCCTTTTTCAGAAATAGCCAAAATGTCAGAATTTTAATTTATGAGTCAGGTGATGCCGTTTTATCAAGAATAGCCGAATGTTCCCGAAAGGGACGCCGGAAGGTTGACTTTGCATAAACAGCCAGTTTTGTCATTGTTTAAATTCTGACCAAATTGCCCAATGGCCTTAGGATCCTCGTCCCCGAGGCTCTGCGAGGCCATATTCCCAATGTCGGGTCACCATTCTAAAAATAAAAAAGAAAAAAAAAGAGTCATAAATAAATCAAGTGATGCTGTTATTGTCAAAAACGGCCAAATGTTCCCGAAAGGGACGGCGGAAGGCTGACTTTGCGTAAACGGCCACTTTCGATCATCTCTTAAAGTTTTTGATCGATTGACCCTCACAGCCTTAAAATCTTCATCCCCGAAGTGCTAAAAGGCCGTGTTCTAAAATCGGATCTTTCTTTCTAAAATATAGTCAAATCATTTTTAATCAAATCATTTTTGCTTAAATCACCTTAATAAATGTGCAGGATGGGCACAATGCAAAATGAACACTTTTTAACAGCAAATGTCCCGAACTACGCAAGATCTGATTCACGCGGCATCGTGATACGTAGGCAATCCTCATCGGATCCGGTCACATTTTTAACTGCAAATAATGAAAACAATAATAATAGGAAATAAAAAATATATATATAAAAATAAAAAAAATAATTAAAAAAAATATAAAAAATATATATAAATAAAGGAAGCCTAAAGAGAAGCCGGAATGACGCATGTCTTCATTGCAAACATGTAGAAATTCACTTGACTGTATAGGTGCATCACGCCCCAACGTGAAATTACCTATCTGTTATTTGTTTCGAACTAACCATTCGCTTGCTGCTGAGTCCCTCCAGGTTTTTAGAAGAGGTGGTTAGTTTGGTGGAGGTCTGGCCTCACATTCATACTTCACGAGGTCGAAAGGGAGTGTTCAGTCACCCGTTGTTAAGACAAGAGGGAGTATTCACACTTACTTCACAAGATCGAAGGGGAGTATAGAGATGTCTTCGGAAATTCCTTTGCCGACGATTCCTGTCTCCGAGGAGAGTTCAATCTCGGCCGTCCTGACACCCGAGTCAGCAACTGCTGAGGAAAACAGAATCCTGCGGCTCCGCATGTTGGAAATGTTGGATGACTGGAATAACGGAAAAGAGCCACCGAGTGTAATCCCTGGGTTCCCTGAGTTGTTCTCCAGGACAAGTGGGACTTCCAACGTCCCCATAAGCTATCCAGCTACCCCATTCGGGTACCCAGCCATTTCAGCCCTCTCTACTGGATCGCCCTCTGATTCTTATCCCCGGATGTCAACAATGGACGTAGCTATGAACATATTCACTGCACCTCCTTGTCCAATCGTGGCACAACCTGCTACACACAAGCCAAATTATGACTCATCCTCATTCACATTCCAAGCACCATCCTTCTCACTGGAACCAACTCGGTTCACTACCAGCACTCATCCTCAACAACCTCAATACGAGTTTGTGCCTGGGCAAGATCAGAACCCTAAAGCTGCTGAACAAGATGAGATGGCAAAAAGAATGAGGAGCCTCGAGCAGAGTTTGAAAAACATGCAAGGTTTAAGCGGGCAGAAGAGTGTCTCCTATACCGATCTATGCATGTTCCCTCACATGCACTTACCCGTGGGTTTCAAAACCCCAAAGTTTGAGAAGTATGACGGGCACGACGACCCCATTGCTCATCTCAAGAAGTATTGCAACCAACTGCGGGGAGCCAGAGGCAAAGAAGAATTGTTGATGGCATACTTCGGGGAAAGTCTGGTAGGAATCGCCTCAGGATGGTATATGGACTAGGACATATATCGATGGCATATATGGGATGATCTCGCCAGAGATTTTGTGGGACAATTTCAATATAATATTGACATCGCACCGGACAGAAATGCTTTGTCAAACTTGAAGAAGAAAGCCTCAGAAAGTTTCAGAGAATATGCCATCAAATGGCACGAGCAAGCGTCAAGGGTAAAACCTCCCATGGACGAGATAGAAATGGTCACTACTTTCCTCCAGGCTCAAGAGTCCGACTACTTCCAAAACATGATGTCAGCCATGGGAAAGCCTTTCGCGGAAGCGATTAAGATCGGGGAGATGGTAGAGAATGGTCTGAAACGGGTAAAATTTTGAGTTAGGCATCCATAAGGGCAACCTCCCAAGCCGTCCAAAGCGGGTCCGGAGGAATGGCAAGAGGGAAGAAAAAGGAAGAGACATCCATGGCGGCATCAGAGGCAGGAGAATATCATAACCCCAGGCCCTGTTTTTCAGAAAGAACCCTGCAACATTATTTCCCCCACCAAAATGTGACCTATGCTATTCAACCCTACATGGTCATGAGTACCCAGCCTTATGTCCAGCGGCCGCAGCAAGCCAATCGGGGCCAAGCTCCATATCCCAGAAATCAGCCTCCTCACCGAAACCACTACAATCCTCGACCTTCCCCGAATAATTTCCGTCCTTGGGAACCATCCAGGAGACCCAACTATACACCAATTGGTGAACCCTACTCCACCCTATTCCCTAAGCTTGTCTAGATGAATTTGTTGCAGCCCATACCACCAAACGGGCAAAACCCGGAATCACCATCATACCAGCGGGGTGTCAGGTGTGCATACCATTCAGGGGTAGAAGGGCACGATACAAACAACTGTTGGACATTGAAACAAGCGGTAGAGAATTTGTTAGAGCAAGGGAAGATTGTGTTGAAAGACGAGGATGTCCCAAATGTGACCAATAATCCGCTGCCCGCCCACAACAACGGGCCGATAATTGGGATGATTTGTGAAGACAAGGAATTTGATCCGGCTCTTAAGGCCATAATTGCTATTGCTAATACAGAAAGGAAGTCCAAGGTTACCCCGAAGCAAGAGAAAGGGGAAAAGAAAAGTAAAATCACCGAGGCTGAACCGGAAAAGAAAATTGATGTATCCAAGCAGGCCTATGTGGTGTGGGGGACGATCAAACCACCTCGGCTGAATGAGCCAGTGGTTATTGGACGCATACTACAGAAGCCAAAATACAATAAAGAAGAAGATGATGAGGTTTTCACGCTCGAAGAGAGTGAGGGAATATGTGAGGCGATGAGGAAAAAGCTATGCGAAACACACATGGTCCAGCCAGGAGAGGGCACTAGCACCGCTGAGGTATCATACATGGGACCAAGCGCCAAGCTTCAAAACTGGAAGGCTACGCCATTCCTGATCAAGCGGGAGTCCTAGTGGACCTGTCCTGCCACTTTCTCTGCATCGCGAGCTACCCCAGGGTGTAACTCAGATGTTTTCTTTAGTTTCCTGTTTTTAATTTCCTGAATGTCAACCCTGTTTATCTTCCCAATTCCAAGAAATGAAATCATGTTTCATCGTCCACCTTCTTTTTCAGAGTTTTGCTATATTTTCTTTTTTTTAGTTCTCTTCAATTCTGATAATGCAGCTTTAAATAACATGACATGCTTGCAGACTTCATGCCCAGATCCCAAGAACTCCATCAGACTTCAAATAATGAGTCAAAATTTGAAATATAAAGAGTTTGAGAAAATAGGAACAACTAAAGAAAATTGGTTCATGGTTTGGAAAATGTCCGTCACTGAAGCAGAGTTTGAGGACAGTAAGTGGGTTTAGACCCGTGCGGAATGTTAACCTTAATGACTGCGGTTTGTCACGAGCAATTGTACCGACAAAGAAGGGTCCATACGTCATGGAAATTATTGCCAGAAGGAGCATTTGTATCTGGGCGGCATCGATGGAAATGCCCTTGAAATAACTGCCAATGCAAATGCGGTCAAAAGGTACTATATTGGATCCAATATACAGTTCTAATATTTTCCATTTGAGATGACGAAGGCTTTCATTCTCGCTACCCAAACACTATCAACCCTTGCAAACCCATTTGAGCTGGTTACTCTTCTTTGATTACCCTCTTTGGAACCTGAAAGTATTATTGAAAATAAAATGAAAGAAAAAGAGAATTTGAAATGAAAAAAAAGAAGACAAATAATAAAAAAGGGGAAGAAGAAGAAGAAAGAATTAGAAAAAATAAGAAAATATATATACAAAAAAAAGAGACAATGAAAATGAGAAAAAGGGAAAGGAAGTGAAAAACAAAGCAAAACAGAAAAACAAAAAGAAAATCCAAAAAAAAAACAAAAGAGGCACGAACTACGTCTGACTTGATTCCAAAAGGATACGTAGGCAACCTCTCCTTCGGGTTCAGTCACACCAAAATAAAAATCCAAGAAGTCTCCCAAAAGTTAAAACTGGGGAAGAAGTTATAATGGTTCGGCAATGATCCCGCCCAAAAGGTTCCAAAGTTGTAATTCAATCCAAATTCTTTTTCACCTTAAACCTTGTCCAAGTCCTTCTGATCAATCGACAAAGACAGGAAAGTGGAAAACATCATTGTTGGAATCTGATAGAAGTAAAATTGAGAAGAATAAAATGAGAGAGTCTTATCGGTGAAAACCTTCGGGCACCATGAGGCGATGAGAGTAGAGAAATCAAAAATGAGAGAGGTCGATTAGCGAAAACTCGCAAAAGGCATGGTCGGCCAGAAAAAGGATACTTCATCACTAAAAGTCCTGGAAAGGTTCTCCGGTTTGGAAACACAGATCAATAGGTTCATGAGAAGCTGGAGTTTGATGCGGATCGGACATCCAGTCCAAACAGCATGTCATGTCAGTTTGAAGCCAGCATGCACTCAAGATAAATCCTTCTTTTTCCCCCAAAAGGGACGCTTCTCTTTAAACTCATATGCTTTCCTTTTGCATAGTTTTCTTTGAATCCCTTTCGGTCTAACTCTGATTCCGTAACAATTACAAAGAAAAGGTGGCATGACCGGTTTCACAGGGCCCCGCCTGGCAAGAGTCTAAGAAAATACACGGCCTCAGTGGTGCGTCAGTCCCATCCCGACTGACCATGGTGGTTGTTGCTTCCAGAGTAAAGACGTTCGAAAGAAAAGATAAGTCAAAGGAAAAGTTCCTAAAGGCAGAATAAAGCAAAAGGACAGAGCCCACACGGGCGAGTCATCATGTAATCCTAAGGCTGAACCCGGTCAGTGTGAAAAAGATTCACCCTCAAGGCCAACAAGCAGCACAGTTCTCAATGGAAATGGGGACGGGATCAAGCGATGGAGACGATCAAGGCCACGAAGCCAGCCACCGTTTCATCTTATAAATTGTTCTTTGTTGAAACAGGTCTCACTCCAGGCCACCGTGCAAGAAGCAAGTATGGCCCTAAAGAAGTGAAATGCGCGAACATTAAACCAGCTTTACAACAGGAGAACAACCAAAAGTAAGTTTCCCTAGAATTCTTGCATGCATTTTGATAATAAAAAGAAATAAAAGAAAAAATGAAAATCCCCAAAAGAAAAAAAAATCATGGTAGCGTAGGACCTTATTCCCCAACTATCCCGGTATAAACCGCGGATCTCCTTGGCATAACCCGTGGACCTTTTCTGGCATAACCCGATGAATCTTCCCGGCATAACCCGATGAATCTTCCCGGCATAACCCGTGGACCCTTTTCGGCATAACCCGATGACTTCCCCGGCATAACCCGATGAATCTTTCCGGCATAACCCGTGGACCTTTTCCAGCATAACCCGATGAATCTTCCCGGCATAACTCGATGACTTCCCCGGCATAACCCGATGAATCTTCCGGCATAACCCGATGAATCTTCCCGGCATAACCCGATGAATCTTCCCGGCATAACCCGTGGACCCTTTTCGGCATAACCCGATGACTTCCCCGGCATAACCCGATGAATCTTCCCGGCATAACCCGTGGACCTTTTCCGGCATAACCCGATGAATCTTCCCGGCATACCCGATGACTTCCCCGGCATAACCCGATGAATCTTCCGGCATAACCCGATGAATCTTCCCGGCATAACCCGTGGACCCTTTTTGGCATAACCCGATGACTTCCCCGGCATAACCCGATGAATCTTCCCGGCATAACCCGTGGACCTTTTCCGGCATAACCTGAATCTTCCCGGCATGACCCGATGAATCTTTCCGGCATAACCCGATGACCTACCGGCATAACCCGAGAACTCTTTCCCTTTTCTGGCATAACCCGATGAATCTTTCCGACTTAACCCGGACAGTTTCCAGCATAACCTGGCAATCCTCCCAATTTAGGGCTCCGATCCCTAAGTTGAGCAAGTTTCCATTTAGCCAGCATTAGGGCTCCACTCCCTGAACTGAGCACTTTTCCATTTAGCCAGCATTAGGGCTCCAATCCCTGAACTGAGCGTTTTTCTGTTTAGCCAGCATTAGGGCTCCAATCCCTAAACTGAGCGTTTTTCTGTTTAGCCAGCATTAGGGCTCCAATCCCTGAACTGAGCATTTTTCTGTTAAGACGACATTAGGGCTCCAATCCTTGAGTTGTGCATTTTTACCTTTTGCGACATTAGGGCTCCAATCCCTGAGTTGCGCTTCGTAGACTAGGGTTTTTTCCAATCCCCGCATCAGTGCTGTAGATTATTATGGCAATTAACTCACGGAAGTTTCCTAGTGAAACTGGGGCAAAAAAATTTCGTTCGTTTGTTTTGTTTGTCTCAGCAGGTTTGACCTCGAGGTGCATGGATCGAGATGACCTACGGGATGAGTCTCAATCTTGAATAAAGAAAAGAAGAAAAGGACAAAAGGAGAAGATGTCCCCAAATACTGGAACAAACAAACGGCGGGTCGCTCCAAAATTTGATCAAAGTACCGAGTTCCGCCAATCCCGTCTCACTCAATACCGCAGAAATAAACAGGTGCCTACAACTTGCGAGCATCAAGATTCAGATCGAAGTCTACAAGCAGAATCAGCTAAGACCCAAGATCAAGTTGCAAAAGAATTATAGATAGGAATCTTGTAACTAGGAATTGACAGGCATAAGTAGTTAGTTCAATTTCAATTTTCCTTTGGTTGTAATAAGGCGGTCAGTAAAGCAACATTGGCAACAACAATAGCAGTAACAGCAAGCATCGCAATCCCAGGGTAGTCCCAGCTACCAAAGTTTCCCGAACTACATTGACCTGATTCCTGTTTAGCCCAGGATATGTAGGAAACCTCTGAAGCAAAGGTTCGGTCAAATACTTTCAAGAAATGTTTCACACGGAGTACCCGACGAGCAAAAATCGCTCATACCCGCTCACTTTATCTTTGCACGAAAACTCTTTGTGTTTTCGGGCAAAGAGGGGCAGCTGTGAGCATGTGATTTTTGCTTCACGGAAATTACTCCAAAAGAAATCGAAAATAAAACAAGTTACCTTCGGGTACAATTTTGAGAATTTGCGTGACATTTTTGGTAATCATTTTTGTCCGTAAATGTTTTACTTTTTTGTAGTTAATCGCGAAATATAAAATAAATATATTACATGCTTATTTAGGATTTAATTGTACATTTAGGAATTAATTAAATCATAGTTTGGTTTTTAAAGAAAAATCGCAAAAGTATGCTTTTCGTCTTATGTTTTGTTGCCATGGTGGGATTTTACCTATATAAATATTTTAATATGTGTGTGATAATTGTGTTAAGTGTTAATTAATATGTGTTTAGTTTTACTTTAATTAGGTATTGTGTTTTAAATTAGAAAATAAAAGAAAAGAGTGCAAATTGGTCTAAAAATCAGATTGGGCCAGTTTCTTTAGGAAAATTCGAGGCCCAAAAGCACCAAAACCAGCCCAAGGCAGCCGGTCCAAGAGACCCATCTCCCAGGCCACCAAACGATGTAGTTTGATACCAAAACTACGTCGTTTCAAGAACAACCCATCTCAGCCGTTCAAACCAAGTTGATCTGACGACCCTCGTCCCATCTTCCTTACCAGTTACCTGACTCGACCCATTCCACCCAAAGACCAACCCGGTCTCACTTAACCAAACGATGTCGTTTTCTTTAAGTGAGAGATCCAGGCCGTTGATCTCGACTGATCTAACGGCTATGATCAAACGACCACCCCAGTGTATAATCCCCCATCTCTCACCCCACACCCCCCATAACCAAACCCGCCCCCTTTGTCTTCATCGTCTCAGAGACTGAACCAGACGATCCCCACGAAACCCTAGCGCCGCCCCCTTACCCCATCGCCTGAAACCCGGCGGCATCAACGCCGCCGATCACCAAATTAACACCCCTAGTGCACCTTGACCCCCTGAACACGAATCTACAAACCGTCTGGCTCGAATCAACCTATATCGTCTCGAATCTTCATTTGAATATTCGAGCCAAACCTCAACCTACACCAACCGACCCCAAATTCACACCAGTTACTCCCCTGACCTCCCTAATACCCTAATCAACGGTGGTTCCGTTCGAATCTAGGTAGAACCCTTCGAGCCCCAAATCGGCCTGTATGAACCCTAAAACTCAAAACCATGGGGGTCTGTCCAATTAAAAGAGGAGTTGGGGGTCTAATATACCTTAATCGAGGTGTTCTCAGTTGAGAACACTTCGATTGAAGTCCGTTCAACCTCAAAGAAGTGAAGTCCAGTTCGAGCCTGGGTCATCCTTGTTTATAAGCTTCCGAGGTAATTTTTCCTTTCCTTCTGTTCTGTTAGTGATTCTATTCGTATCTCTTTACATGTTTAGTTTAGTTTATGTGAGTTTTCTATTCTTTTTTTTAATCAATTAATTCTGTTTGTCTTCATAAGACCCTTTATTTGGTCGATTCTTCTATTTGTTTGTTAATTATACCTATTGTGAGTTATGTGTTCAACCTGTTTAGAGTCGTCGAATAGCTAGTTCATATAGTTTCCCTGTTATGTCTAAAGTCCCATTTGGTAACCTATTTTGTCTATCTTGTTTATCGATTGTTTGTTATCTGTTAGAGCTCGTATACTCGATTAAATAAATGTCGTTAACTAAAATTATCTGAAAACTAGAGAAGCATGAGTTTGCTCATGTCAGTGTAATTACTTGCATGTTTCTCTTGTCTGTGCTAAGACCTGATTGATACTGCCTCATTCCTTAGCTTGCATTATCAACTCCCTGTTGATCAGTTGGTTTTTGAGTTGGTCAGGATTGGTTCCCAATATGACCAACTCATGCCATTTGATTAACACCCCTTATGTGTTATGACTTGTTTGAGCCTAAGCTGAGAATTGGATATAGCTGTAGTAATCTAATAGTTCAACCTGAAATCAGTGTTAAGTGTAAGTTTATATAGGTTGTAACTTCAGACTTCTAAACTTAGGGTAATACAGTAATAATCAGTGGATTCAGGGGTAATTTGGGGTGTCAAAGTTTGAAAAATGGCTAGTGCTAGTGGACTGCCAGTGAGTATGGTTTGAAATACTAGAATAATCTATAGTGCAAATACACCACTGGCTGACATCTTTAAAGATGGAAGTCAGGTGTAAGATGAGTTTAATAATAAAAGCTGAAATGCACATGGAAATGTTAGTGGAACCTGCTGTACAGTAGGATAGGCACTACATTTTTGAATTTCAGAAGATTTAAAAATAATAACTCCATACCTAGACAACTTTAAGTGGGGTGACAGATTAGGATTTATGGTTACACTAGGGCAGCCTGTCAAAAGGAAGGGGCTACTTCTTTCTAATAGCATATATAGATATAGATAGAAAAGAGGAAAAAAAAACAGAAATAGACATAGAGAGATACACAGAATACACAGGGATACAGAGATACACAAGCTAAAAAGACTGAAAAATAGAAGAGAAGAAAGAGTGAGCGAGAGTTGAGCTGGAAGAAGTAGATAGAGTTCACATAGCATCAAAGAGAGGCTTTGAAAATAGTTGATAGCGAAAGCAACAAAACACTACTTCAGTGAGTTCTGGTTTAGTGTCAAGTCCCAGTAGCTAACATTGGTCTGCCCGACTGATTTCAATTTGTTGGAACCTATTGGCTATCTATTGGTCTAGTTTTGGTTTAAATTCAAGTTCAGTTGAGTCTGTTTGGGTTGTTTAGTTGCTATCGGGTTTCACAAATCACTTCGAGCCTCCTTTAAGTATATTTCTGGGGTATTTGGTGCTGTTGGAACTGCTGCCTTTGCTATTTCCTGTGTACTGCTGCTGCTTTGCTGACTTCTTTTCTCTTCAATTGTAAACGTTTCCAGGTACACACTTCTGAAACTATGGGTTGATGTAAGCTTGAATTGGAAGTTGAGTTGAAATAAACAAAGAAATGAAACGTTCACCTGCTTTCACAATATCTGTGTTTAAGATGTAGCAATAGGATAAAATGATTCAATTAGTTCGTATTTGTTTGGGCTCATTCTAATCGTATTTGTTTTGTATAAATTGGGGCGTACTCGAACCAATGTGGACTGTTAAGTAGTATGCTATTATATTGATTAGATGTATACCATGTGTTTAGCAATTTAGTTTAACTTAGCTGACGATGATGATATAACGCATAATCTAATAGGTGCCTGTATGTACCCTGTCGGACCCTTGGACTGTTTAAATTTGTTATGGCCCGGTTCAGTTTGATTTTAAGAAATATGTATCTCACATAAATTTTCATATTGTGTTAGTTAATACCAACTGATTAGCGATATACGTCAACTCTCTTGTTGGATTCCTTGCTTCAATACAGTCTCAATAACGTAGAGTAGTAATTAATACTGGCATTGGCCCGCCATTTAAACAAAGCGGCTATTAATAGAATCAGTAGGTTTACATTTTTGGGAGCACGAATCAATGTAACAAGTTAAGAGCATTAATCTAATAAGCATGAATTTAGCAAGAAGGTTTAGCGTTTAGATCTAATAGATTTTCGGATAAGCATTAATAATTAAGGGTAATTTTAGTTTTAAATAGTCCCAGGTAATTATTGGTTTGTGGAGTTAGCCCAGTTCTAGGATAATTAATCTTATTCGAATGTATCATCTTGTCAACCTCGATCTTGCTTAAAATTTCAATCTTTGTAATATTCTTTTCCATTAACACTTGTATTGATCTAGCTATTAATATGTCACGTTTCTTTAGCATGCAATGAACTAGGATCTTTAATAGAAATGTAGTCATTTTAGGATATCCTTAAAATAAATGAATTGCGCCTCGCCAAATAAAACGCACAAACTGCGGGCCCTCATAAATGTATATATTAAAAATACTTAGAATTTGGGATGGGCCGTTTAAGCGAATTTCACGGCCTTCCTCAAAAATAATAACGTGTTAGTCTCTTTAGGAACGTTTTTAATAATATTACTTTCCTAAATTAGGGTGCGCATTTATGTGACCCAAATCCAAATCTCAACGAAGTCGGAATGTATTAACAACCACGGGTGCATTGATTGCGACGTGGTTTGAGATGCATTTTCACGACGTTGCAATTCTATTAAAAAATAATAATAATAAAAGCGGTTTAAAGTTGATAAAAGCACATAAATTATAATATGTATTAAAATAAGATATTTAGCCATTACAACAATTTAAGCGACCGTGCTAGAACCACGGGATTCGGGGGTGCCTAACACCTTCCCTCGGGTCAACAGAATTCCTTACTTAGAATTTCTGGTTTGCAGACTTCATTTGGAAAGTCGAATATTTTCCTCCTAATCGAGGAAGACTACCACACCTCCTTTTTGCATTTTGGAAGTTGACACTAAACCAGAACTCACTGAAGTAGTGTTTTGTTGCTTTCGCTATCAACTATTTTCAAAGCCTCTCTTCGATGCTATGTGAACTCTATCTACTTCTTCCAACTCAACTCTCGCTCACTCTTTCTTCTCTTCTGTTTTTCAGTCTTTTTAGCTTGTGTATCTCTGTATCCCTGTGTACTCTGTGTATCTCTCTATGTCTATTTCTGTTTTTTTTCTTGTTTTTTCCTCTTTTCTATCTATGTCTATATATGCTATTAGAAAGAAGAAACCCTTTCCTTTTGACAGGCTGCCCTAGTGTAACCATAAATCCTAATCTGTAACCCCACTTAACGTTGTCTAGGTATGGAGTTATTATTTTTAAATTTTCTAAAATTCAAAAATGTAGTGCCTATCCTACTGTACAGCAGGTTCCACTAACATTTCCATGTGCATTTCAGCTTTTATTATTAAACTCATCTTACACCTGACTTCCATCTTTAAAGATGTCAGCCAGTGGTGTATTTGCACTATAGATTATTCCAGTATTTCAAACCATACTCATTGGCAGTCCACTAGCACTAGCCATTTTTCAAACTTTGACACCCCAAATTACCCCTGAATCCACTGATTATTACTGTATTACCCTAAGTTTAGAAGTCTGAAGTTACAACCTATATAAACTTACACTTAACACTGATTTCAGGTTGAACTATTAGATTACTACAGCTATATCCAATTCTCAGCTTAGGCTCAAACAAGTCATAACACATAAGGGGTGTTAATCAAATGGCATGAGTTGGTCATATTGGGAACCAATCCTGACCAACTCAAAAACCAACTGATCAACAGAGAGTTGATAATGCAAGCTAAGGAATGAGGCAGTATCAATCAGGTCTTAGCAAAGACAAGAGAAACATGCAAGTAATTACACTGACATGAGCAAACTCATGCTTCTCTAGTTTTCAGATAATTTTAGTTAACGACATTTATTTAATCGACTATACGAGCTCTAACAGATAACAAATAATTGATAAACAAGCTAGACAAAATAGGTTACCAAATGGGACTTTAGACATAACAGGGAAACTATATGGACTAGCTATTCGACGACTCTAAACAGGTTGAACACATAACTCACAATAGGTACAATTAACAAACAAATAGAAGAATCGACCAAATAAAGGGTCTTATGAAGACAGACAAAATTAATTGATTAAAAAAAAGAATAGAAAACTCACAAAAACTAAACTAAACATGTAAAGAGATACGAATAGAATCACTAACAGAAAAGAAGGAAAGGATAAATTACCTCGGAAGCTTAAAAACAAGGATGACCCAGGCTCGAACTGGACTTCACTTCTTTGAGGTCGAACGGACTTCAATCGAAGTGTTCTCAACTGAGAACACCTCGATTAAGGTCTATTAGATTCCCAACTCCTCTTTTAATTGGACAGAACCCCATGGTTTTGCGTTTTAGGGTTCATACAGGCCGATTTAGGGCTCGAAGGGTTCTACCTAGATTCGAACGGAACCACCGTTGATTAGGGTATGAGGGAGGTCAGGGGAGTAACTGGTGTGAATTTGGGGTCGGTTGGTGTAGGTTGAGGTTTGGCTCGAATCTTCAAATGAAGATTCGAGATGATGTAGGTTGATTCGAGCCAAACAGTTTGTAGATTCGTGTTCAGGGGGTCAAGGTGCACTAGGGGTGTTAATTTGGTGACCGGCGGTGTTGATGCCACCGGGTTTCAGGCGATGGGGTAAGGGGGCAGCGCTAGGGTTTCGTGGGGATCGTCTGGTTCAGTCCTTGAGACGATGAAGATGAAGGGGGGGTTTGGTTATGGGGGTGTGGGGTGAGAGATGGGGGATTATATACCGGGGTGGTCGTTTGATCATAGGCGTTAGATCAGTCGAGATCAACGGCCTGGATCTCTCACTTAAAGAAAACGACATCGTTTGGTTAAGTGAGATCGGGTTGGTCTTTGGGTGGAATGGGTCGGGTCAGGTAACGGGTAAGGAAGATGGGCGAGGGCCGTCATATCAACTTGGTTTGAACGGCTGAGATGGGTTGTTCTTGAAACGATGTAGTTTTGGTATCAAACTACGTCGTTTGGTGGCCTGGGAGATGGGTCTCTTGGACCGGCTGCCTTGGGCTGGTTTTGGTGCTTTTGGGCCTCGAATTTTCCTAAAGAAACTGGCCCAATCCGATTTTTAGACCAATTTGCACTCTTTTCTTTTATTTTCTAATTTAAAACACAATACCTAATTAAAGTAAAACTAAACACATATTAATTAACACTTAACACAATTATCACACACATATTAAAATATTTAAATAGGTAAAATCACACCATGGCAACAAAACATAAGACGAAAAGCATACTTTTGCGATTTTTCTTTAAAAACCAAACTATGATTCAATTAATTCCTAAATGTACAATTAAATCCTAAATAAGCATGTAATATATTTATTTTATATTTCACGATTAACTACAAAAAAGTAAACATTTACGGACAAAAATGATTACCAAAAATGTCACGCAAATTCTCAAAATTGTACCCGAAGGTAACTTGTTTTATTTTCGATTTCTTTTGGAGTAATTTCCGTGAAGCAAAAATCACGTGCTCACACCAACTATGTTGATCAACAATATAGTATTGCGAAGTACCTAAACACATATAGTGGGCAATTGCAGCCAGTGGGTGCTGAGCATTATTGGCCACCTGAACCATTTAAAATGGTGTGTAACAAGTCCTATTTGCATCGAATACAGGTAAAGAAGAGAACGCGTATATGGAACCAAATGGATGTTAGTGATACCGTTTATGCGCACATATGTGATATATGCTCGCAAACAGGACACGTCCATCGGAAATGTCCTTTGGGTGGCAATAGTAAACAAGCTCGTAGTGGGTGTTCTTCTAATGTGTCTAACTATCAATGAGTTTATGTTGTAATATTTAGTTGTTTTGTTTATGTTGCAAGATTTATAAAATAATTTTTTTTTGTTAATTATGAGTTGAACTTTTCCATTTCAATTTTTTAATGATAATTTAAAAAAATTATATATTCGGAAGAACTGGAAACAATATTGAAATTTCATAAAGCTGATTAATTTAATGTTAGTTATGTTTGTTATTTTATATATGTCTGTTGTCTTATCGAACTGAAAAAGCTGCCCAACTGACATAAACCTATTTCGTACCCGTCAGAACCTTTAACACGCAAAGCATAGCACGGTTAAATACTACGTTACGTGTATATATAGTGCGAATAAATACTACGTTATGTGTGTTGTCTTGTTGAACTGAAAAAACTGCCCAACTGACATAAAGCTATTTCGTACCCGTCAGAACCTTTAACACGCAAAGCATAGCGCGATTAAATACTACGTTACGTGTATATATAGTGCGGATAAATACTACGTTATGTGTATTGTCTTATCGAACTGAAAAAGCTGCCCAACTGACATAAAACTGTTTCATACCCGTCAGAACCTTTAACACGCAAAGCATAGCGAGGTTAAATACTACGTTATGTGTATATATAGCATGGTTAAATACTATGTTATGTGTGTTGTCTTGCCTATAAATAACGGGCTCATTCTAGATATTTTCTGCGCTCAACAATAACTAAAAGCAAGTTTTTTTAACGCACAAATGTCTCAAACTCTTTATGTACCAAGGTGCAAGTGTGAAAAAATGCATGATGCAAAGTTGTTGGGATAATGGTGAAGCTGGACGTTGCTACTGGGAATGTTTGAACAAGTTTTATAAGGTTCCCGACGAACCTATTTGCGATTTTGAGGTATGGGTTGATGAACTCTATTATCAAGAATACTACAAAGAATCTTTGAACGATATTCATAATTTATGTTTAAAACAGTGGGAACGTGAAAGAGAGCATAAAAGAGAGGTTGCAGAGTTGAAAGCGAAACTAAAAGAGGTAGAAGAAGAAAAAAATAAGCTGGAAGAACAAATTAAGTGGTTGGAGCAGAGAATAAATCGCGACAGGGACTAAACATTGACATGTATGTGTTTAGTGTATCACTTTATCTTTATGTTTCCCGTGTCACTTTATCTTTACGTTTTTGTGTCGTGTATTTTTATTAGTTGTATTAAATTTTAATTATGTTAAGTTGCTATGTTTGTGTTTGTGTTGTAGTATTAAACTAAATTAGTTGTAATAAACTTTATTTTTATTAATTGTAATGGAATTTAAGTTGTAATGCTTGTGTTTGTGTTGTAGTACGAAACTAATTAATGAACAAAGAATTAAAAAAGTAATGAACATATTATATAAAAATTGTTGTTAATGTATATACAAAATTATTATTTACATCAAATACAAAAAACAAGGAAAGAAAATCAATGTGTCCCGCATCCAGTGTGCTTCAACGCGGCCGCTGGCCTGAGGCGCATCCCATCCCACCGGGTACACTATCGGGATCGTCATCATCAAGTCGCGTTCTAATAGCCGGGTGCGCCGCATCATGAACATCAATGGTGTTGACAGGATCGGTAAAAGGGGCCGTCAGTACAGTAGAAACCTACATAAGAATAGAAAGCTCAGTATAACAAAGTATATAATAAGTTACAACAATTTAAATTGTCTTATCACGATATCGTCGGGCTCCTGAATGTAATCATTTGTCGCAGCCATATCAGCATTGCGTTCAACCTTAAAAAGGAAATTAATAAAGTTATTGAAAATAAAGACAAATTGTAATTCAATACTAAGAAAACCATACCTCCGCCTGTAATGATGAACCATAACTCAGCCGGCACCCACTATGTAAATCTCGGGTCGGCCGAACCTCAACAACAGTAGACGAGCCTGGAAAGTATGTCTCCCAATCCACTCTAGAAAGGTCTATGCCCATGATCAATAATTGACCTGACGGGGTCACCTGCGAAGTCCCTAGAGTGAGATCCATCCCAAGGCTGTATGACGGCATGTCCGTCTCATGTAGGCCACCCGGCAGATCAGCAGCAACATCATCAGCAGGGACCTCAATGCCCCCATGCTGGGGACCACCTCCTCTCCGCCCACTGCCTCATTGTCCGGCACCCCTGCCTCGTCGGGCACCACTACCTCGTCGGGCACCACCACCTCGTGCGACACCAGGGCCTCGCTTGTAGTGCTTTGGCTCCACATAATTAGGCATTTATGCCAAACTCTGATCATCCCGGGCTTGCTGTAGTGTCCGGGCAGCCAACTCTACAAATTGACGACTATAATCCTTCAAGGCAGCCGCAGGATCGCAGGTGTCGCCCGGCGTATGGAACGTACCGACCACCAGTCTGATGAATAGGGTTCCCTATAAAAAGTCGGGTAACGTGGCGGTACCAGGACATATACCTCTGAATAGCCACCTCCTGGATCTGTGTAGGTAGGGGCGAAATCATTTGATCTCGCTGGTCCCAAATATAGATCTGCGCCGCTAACCATGCCATAAATGCGTCGTCCGCCCTAGAACGTCATCCCTCTAATAATGTCTAGGCTCCCATATAGGCCCCCTCAATATATACTGTGGGTAGCCAAACTGGCGAAGTACCCACTCCGAGGCATGATGCTCCACAATATCGAGGCATATGAGCAGGGCAGAAGTGCTCTAAATCAGTCGGCCGACCCAGCAATAAGCTGGCAGGCCAACTATCAAATCATCGCTCTATGGCATCCAGATGAACTATCAAATAAGAACACAAAACGTGAGTATGCACAAAACTAAGTTAATCTATACAAGGTAAGTTTAGGTAAATATTTACTTGTACGCCCTCCATCAGATCCAACACATCCCTGCCGAGGGGGAGATTATGATGAGCATCATACTCTCGTGAAAGTGTACGGCGGAGAACCCACCTCCTGGCTAGAGGGAGTTCCGGAGGTGATACATTAGGAGGTAATTGTGGTAGAGGTGGCTGAAACTACAAGAACCGCTCCCAGGCCCAAACCTAACATACAAAGTTGACGTTAGGTTTAAGAAAAATTCTAACTAGGTAGAGTTGGAACTGATGAACAGATTATTCGAATATGTTGTCACCTATAGAAGTGGCAGAAAACCACAAATATCTTTCTGAGTGCCTATGCTCGCCCGACACATCTGTCTATACATGTAGGCGAGAACAGCAGCACCCCAGCTGTAATAGGGTACTCATCTAGCAACTGAATATGATGATCTTTTAAAGCTTGATCTCGAGTCTTGGTTGGTTCTTCCTACAGACTCTGATCTGAATCTTGATGCTTGTTAGTTGCAGGTGTTGGTTCAATCTCTTTCAGCTTTTTCGGATCAAGAGGGGACATGCAAAGCTTGTGACTTCCATCACGTCTTGAGTAGTCCACATCTTTTCTCCGCTTCTGCACTTTGGATTCACTTATTTTTTCTTTTTTCTTTTTTTTTTCTTTTTTCTTCTTTTTTTTGGATTGAGACTTATTCTGTTGATCATCTCTGATTGTTGACTCGCATTCTTGCCACGGGCTTCTGCTACTTCTAACTTGAATTGAATTCTAAAATAACTTCCATGTTCTCCAGGTGGGCGCCTGATTGCTAAAACTTGAACTGACTTCCATTGAAACTGCTTTCCCGTGAAACTTGAGTTGTTTTCCCTTGTTCTCCAGGTGGGCGCCTGATTACAACAAAATAGACAAAACAAAAGAAATTTTTTCTGCCCCAGTTTGCACTAGGAAGATTTGTGAGTTGTTAGCAAAATTGTAAATCACGTGTACTATTATTGCAATAATGAGAGTAAACTAATGAATAGACTAGGAAAACTATAAACTAAGCTTGACTAAAGTAAAGACTGACCCTATTCTCCAGGCGGGGCCCCCTGATTTCAGGAAAACTAAACATTGATAATCTTAAGAAAACTAAAAATTGACCCCATTTTTTTCACGTCCAGACTTCCTTTTTTTTTCAAATTATCATAGGAGAAAATTCGTCAGACTAGGTTTTCTATCTTAGGAGAAAGATTCATCAAACTAAGACGTTTATCCTAGGAGAAAATTCATCAGACTAAGTCTTTTTTTTTCTCTCCTTTTTTTGGTATCTTAGGAGAAAGATTTATCAGACTAAGATTTCTTTCCTAGGAGAAAGTTCATCAAACTAGGTTCTCTATCTTAGGAGAAAGATTCATCAGAGTAAGATTTTGATCCTAAGAGAAAATTCACCAGACTAGGTTTTCTATCTTAGAAGAAAAATTCATCAGACTAAGATTTGGATCCTAGGAGAAAATTCATCAGACTAGGTAATTTTCTGTTATCTTAGGAAAAAAATTCATCAGACTAAGATTTTGATCCTATGAGAAAATTCATCAGACTAGATATTCTGTCTTAGGAGAAAAATTCATCAGACTAAGATTTGGATCCTAGGATAAAGTTCATCAAACTAGGTTTTCCATCTTAGGAGAAAAATTCATCAGACTAAGATTTCGATCATAGGAGAAAAGTTCATCAGACTAGGTCTCTTTTCTTATCTTTTTTTTTTGATACCTTAGGAGAAAGATTCATCAGACTAAGATTTCTATCCTAGGAGAAAGTTCATCAGACTAGGATTTTGATTGGGAGGAAAATCCATCAGACTAGGACTTTTTATCCTAGGAGGAAAAATGTGAAGATAAATGGCAAGATTTTATGCACAATAGCAAGACAAATAAAGGCCAAGATTTGAGAAACTTCCCTTTGTCAGCTCTTCTCGTCTTTTCTCCTTCTTTTTTTTTGTTTTTTTTTTCTTTTTTCATATTTTTTCTCTTTTTGAATCACTTTCCCTGCACTGCTTTATTCCTATTTCATACAAAGAAAAAATTTTCAGTTTTATAAATGGTGGTCGGTTTGTGGCCTTGAGTCTTGGGAAGCTTGCCTTCTGCTCAATCAGCTTGAGTCGGCTTCAAGAGATTTTTGCTCTGAATCAACCCTAATTGTTTCACACCCGATACCATTGTATTTCTAGCTCAATCAGCATTATCCCAACTGGAGATCTTTTCTTAGATGACCTTTTCTGATATCTTGAATGACTTCCTAATTTTGAGCAATTTGTCTGTCAGAGAGAATCACAAGTTATCTTTGTTTGCGCCAAGCAGGCTGACAAGAGTCTTTTGGGGGAGCCTTTGTATGAATCCTCAAGGCATGTTGACATTAACAACTGAGTTTGCTGGCCAAATTTACTTTGTACAACTGAAAAGCTGGTAGCAGATTTTGAAATCTTTTCCTTGTTTTGAGAAGGACTAACTCAGGGTGAAGGACACGATGACGCAAAGAAACAAATATTAACAAGAAATGCCCCTGTCGGAAGGATAGAAGGAAGAATTTTTTTCTTTTTTCTTTTCAATAACTAGCCTTAATGATCATGACATGCATTTTGGACTCAACGGCCTGATCTATCAAACTAATCCAATCCTCCCTTTTACCATTCTTATGATCTTTGAAGTCCGGCCTATCCGTGCCAATCCTTTGCATCAGCTTCACGACTCACTTAAGACTAATGGTGCCCCAAGGAATTTTCACCAACAAGTCTCTCTCATTTATTTATCTCCACTTACCGTCGCCTTACAGTGCCTGTTTAGGGTTTTCACTAGTAAGACTCTCATTTTTCTTTTTCTTTTTCTTACTTTTTGTGAGTAACTTGACAGTGTTATATGTCGTGTGACAACCGTTGCTCATTGCATGCTCCTCTTGGCATTTTTGAAGGCATATCGGGAGGTCTTTATTTGGAAGGTTTTTGTATAGGGTTGGAAAGAAAGGTCGGCGTGAAGGCTCAAAATAAACTCAAATGAGGGGTTGTAGACTTACAACTCTTAGAATTGACTCTTTCAAAAATGAAATAAAATCTTTGCCCCAGTTTCAGATGCTGAGGATTTTTGGATTTTTCTCTTTTTTTTTATATATTTTTTTCTTTTTCTTCTAAATTCTTATTTGGTTGGACTGAACCGTGAGGCTGCCTACGTATCCTTATTTTAAAGGAATCAGGTCTAACGTAGTTCAAACATTTGACCTAACTATTTTTCAACTTTCTTTCCTCTGTCTTTTTCCTTTTCTTTTCTTCTTCTTTTTTTTCTTTTTTTTTCTCTTTTTTTTTGTTTGCCCCATCTTCTATCTACTGAGGGCATGGAATTTTGACAGTTCTTTTCTTCTTCATTTTTTTTCATTTGAACTTTCTAAGAATTGCCCCAGTTTATACTCTTGGAGCATGGACTTTTTTTTTTACTCTAAACTTGATTCCAAAAGAGGGTAGTCAAAGAAAAATAACACAAACTCAAAAGGGGTAACAAAGGATATAAAGTATTTGGGTAGCAAAAAAAGGGCCTCCATACCTCAAGAACGTCAAACATGGTATCTTTTCGCGATCACAGCATTGACGAACATGTCTGTCTTCTTGGTGTGCCGTGGTGACAAGATATTTTTTCATCCCTTAATGACAAACTTTTCAACAAACATCAATTGATTAAACATCCTCAGGCCCAATCTTCACAATGATTTGAAGGTGAATTTTACTCGACCTTAGTTCCAAAGTATTCCAACTCTTTATTCATCCTCAAAAGTATATATATTTTTTTAGTTATCGAATTCCAGATTAAATCAGTTTCTAAGATCTGGCCAAAATTTCCGCATGCATGTCATGTCACTAAAACTAGCGGGAAGGGAACTAAACAGGGAAAGACATAAAGGACAAACTGTATTTCATTGAGTAAAAAATAAGAAAAACAACCTAAAATCCGAGTTAGAATCCTAAAATAACCCGGCTAATGAAAATAGCAACAACATAGACAAACAAGACTCACACAAATAGAATAGAGGGATAGAAGGGTTTGACTCAATAAAAACAAATAAAATCTGGATCATAACCCTGAAATAACCCAGATAATAGAAAAAACATCAAAACAAAAACAAAGCTACCAAGATTCCTTCCTAATGGGGAGAGAATGATTTTTCAATTGACAAGCTTGACATATAGCCACCCATATGCTCATCAGAATCACCAGGGTCTTCTCCAATTTCAATCAATTTTTCCTGGATCATCCTTTCTATTTCTCTTTTCAAATCTCAATAGCTTTCAACATCGTGCCCCTAGGCATTGGAATGGTATTCACACCTTTTAGAAGGGTCAAAGCTCCTTGCACGTGGGTCCACATGATTTGGAGGAATAGGTGCAATCATGTCATAATGCTTTAACTTCTCAAATAAGCTTGCATAGGACTCTCCTATTGGTGTAAAATTATCTTTCAGCCTTTGTTCCCTTCTATACCCCTGGCTTGGATGTGGGTTATAGGGCATTTGAAAATTT
This sequence comes from Nicotiana sylvestris, assembly GCF_000393655.2. Taxonomy (NCBI): domain Eukaryota; kingdom Viridiplantae; phylum Streptophyta; class Magnoliopsida; order Solanales; family Solanaceae; genus Nicotiana; species Nicotiana sylvestris. Next base: position 48,765,363 of record NC_091068.1, read on the forward strand.
TGTGGAGGCTGGTGGATATTTTGCGGTGCTGGTGCTCGCCTTCTAGAGTGTCTTGGTGGCCGAGCAACATACTGAGGTGCAGCAACAGAGTATTGAGGGTTCTGAAGTGGATAATAGTATTCAGGGGAATCATGGGAAACATGATGAGGTTGCTCATACCTTCGAGATGCTCTCCTAGGACCTCTTCTCGACCTTGATGTCATCATGATTTCTTCGTGCTTCTCATTCGAGTCACTAAAATTATCAGATTCAATCAGGACAGCCTGAGTTGCAGCTTTGAGAATTGCTTGACTTATAGTTTTTCCTGTCTTAAGACCATTCTTAATCATTTCCCCCATTTTGATTGCTTCCGAGAAGGATTTACCCACTACGGATATCATGTTTTGAAAATAATCTGGCTCTTGAGACTGAAGGAAGACAGTGATTAACTCATGCTCATCCATGTGTGGCTTAACTCTAGCCGCTTGCTCTCTCTATTTAATGGCATATTCCCTGAAACTTTCAGTTGGTCTCTTCTTCAAGTTTGAAAGAGAATTGCGGTCTGGGGCAATGTCAATGTTGTATTGGAACTGTTTGATAAAGGCTTGTGCCATGTCATCCCACACATACCAACGAGACGTGTCTTGATCCATAAACCATTCGGAGGCTACTCCCGTGAGGATTTCCCCAAAATAAGCCATCAACAATTCTTCATTTCTTCCCGCACCTCTCAATTGGTTGCAATACCTTTTCAGGTGGGCTATAGGATCTCCATGTCCATCATACTTTTCAAATTTGGGAGTCTTGAAACGAGGCGGCAAGTGGACATCAGGGAACATACATAGATCTTTGAAGGCAACACTCATTTGACCTTCCAACCCTTGCATGTTTTTCAACCGTTGTTCTAAGCTTTTCACTCTTTGGGTCATTTCTTCCTGTACCATCTTTCGGACAGACTTCTCAATGTTTGCAGGAAGATCAAACGAGTACGAGTGGTACTCAGGAGAGTGGTACTGCTCTTGCTGTGTAGCAAATTGTGACTCATGACGAGGCTGTCCTTGACAACTGGGCCATGCTTGACACATTTCGGTCATTTGCTGTTTTAGTATTCTATTTTTCTCAAACACAGTAGACTCTTGTTGAACCCTCTGACCCTGGGTCTCTTGAGCACTTGTAACAGCTTCGATGTCAGTTATCATTTTTCCTTGGATCTTGTGTTTCCAGCTTACCACAAACCGACCACCTCAACTTTCTTTTTAATGGTGATCGAACCTGATGTGGGTTGCCCACGTATCATGTGGGAACATGAATCAGATCTTGCGTAGTTCGGGAAGATCAGGAATAAAGTAAATAAACCAACTTTTTTTTTTGGATTTTGAACTTTTCGAAAGAAAGACATATAAAGAAGAAAGAAAATATTTCTTGGATTTTGACTTTTTTTCAGCATTTTTGCAAAGAAAGACTTCTAAAGAAGAAATATTTTTTTCCTTTTTTTTTGAATTTCGACCTTTTTTTTTTTGAATTTTGATAGAAAAACTTCTAAAGAAGAAAGAAAAATATTTTTGCATTTATGAATTTTTATTCTGAAGTTAGGAAAGAAGTACTTCTAAAGAAAGAGAAAGTATTTTTGAATCTTGAATTTTCTTTTCAATTTCCGAAAGAAGAATGGAAATATTTTTGTATTTTTTGATTTTGAGAAGCAACTAAAAGAAAATATTTTTTGTATTTTTAAAAGTTGGGGTCTCAAAGAAAAACTTTTCTAAAGAAGGAAGTAAAAGAATTTGTTTGGATTTTTGAAAATTGGGGGCCGGAACTGTGAGGTTTGCCTACGTATCTCACCTACGGTGAGAATCAGACCCACGTAGTTCGCCCATTTTGACATATTTGGAAAAACATGATATTGAAAAACATTTTACTTTTTTTTTTTTTCAAACAATTTGGGCAGAGTTTCGAGGCATTTTCGAATACGGGATTTTCAGAACCAGGTGAATTCTCTATCATACCTCACTCTTGGTTTTTTTCTGTCGTTTTTCTTTCCTTAGCCGGTCAGCATGCAAGCCGAAATAAATAAATGTTCACATAGCACATAGAATGCATCAGGATGGTCTATTATTTTTGGAACACCTGTCCTAGACGGACTCAACCCCTATGTTGAGTCCACTAAGTCAAATGCACATGATGCAAACAAACGTTCCTACTAGGGATCCGACATGAAGCTCTGTTTTTCTGGGTTTAAATCCTGGGGTTTTGGTCTAGACTTGGGTACCCGAGCGGACAACTGCGGTCGAAGAGGGGCAGCGTACCGGGAATACAGAAGCTTCACCGGCTTTGCAACTTGTCCGAACCTCGTTCTAAAATTGGATAAGACTCTAGACAGAAGAGAAGTCACATGAAGTGCACACTCCCCAGATGATTTAGAAGACTCAGAGTGAAGAAGGGTTTTATAGCAGTTTATATACAGTTCACAGAATATCAAAGCGGTAAAAGCGGCATTTAGCATATTAGGCTCAAACATGTACAAAAATTAGATAATAAATAAAGTCAATCATAACAGCTATCCTAAGCTCGAATTCTTGAACCCTGAACCGGAGTTCTGGGTTCGGATCCCCAGTAGAGTCGCCAGAGTTGTCACACCTCCTTTTTACCACCCGAGAGGTGATATAAGGGAGTTTTTCCAATTAAAGTGACATAAATCGAAATGGGATTATTTATTTATTTTTCATAGTCTCCACTTGGAATAATTTATGGTGTCCCAAGTCACCGGTTTATTTTAAATCCCAAATCGAGAAAAATTCGACTTTCCTTTTGAAGTCTGCGAACCAGAAATTCTGAATAAGGAATTCTGTTAACCCGAGGGAAGCTGTTAGGCAACCCCGGATCCGTGGTTCTAGCACGGTCGCTTTAAACTATTATAATTGACATATTATCTGATTTTATTACATGTTTTAGCCTATGGTACATTTTAACTAATTAGCCGCTTTTAATTAATTTTAGGAAGATTCAACGTTATTTAAAATACGCATTGAATCACGCCACATGAAATGCACCCGCGGTCCATGACACATTTTATTTAACGTTGTTGAGAATTGGAGTTGGGTCACATGAAATGCACACCCGAGTTTAAGGAAATTAATTTAAATTGCGCGCCTAAATCAACTACGCACTTAACAAAGTTTGCGAGGGCCATGAAAAATTCAATTGATGGCACACCCCAATATTTAAAGAGTTAGTATTAATTACGTGAGGGCCTTGGGTTATTTCATGAAAATGGCACACCTCAAATTTTTTATAAAAGCTAACTAGTTTAGTAAGGGCCATGGTCTTAGAGGTTTTATTTGGAATGGCACGCCTCAAATTATTTCAAATGGTTTTATTATTAGAAGTTGTTATAATCGAATTACATGAAATGCACAGAATTGAAATTCGCGTATCATAACCATGCTACAGAAACCGTACCCATGGCCACAATGAATTACTATTATTGATCGCGCCTAAAGCAAGCTACGATGTTTATAAATTGATTAATTGTCTAAGTTGGCGATTTGAGCTTCTCGTGAGTTCTATCACCATGGTTATGAGATGGATTGACAAGAAAAATGTTCAGTCACATTATCCGAAACAAAGCAGTCCAGGTAAAGACATTCTGTTAACTTTATTATCTAATGTTCTTATAAGAATTCCTTATTTTATCAAAATTTACAACAACATAAAAAAAAGAAACAAAGTAAAAATAAAAATAGAAGAGCTTCTTCATCCTTACGCTCTTTGCCATTGAATCCGTGTCCAGAACAACAAACGGAAATTATTAGTGAATTACATACCAACATTCAAATCAATTTTTCAACATTCATCTCTTGTTTCTCAGATTAAACTCATGATGAGGTTGAATCTAAATTTGCATAAGATCTAATTAAATGCAAATCACATAATTTCAGCACAATCTCAACCTAGAAAATAAATCAGAGCCTAAGCTTAACATGAAAATAGCTGCAATCAATTCAAACACTTAAGCACAGACATAGCCAAAACAACTCAGATTTTCATTCATAATCAATGGAGCATCTTAGGCAAAGGTTTACATACCTAATCGCAGAGAATCAACGGGCATGGACCAAACACAGGCCACAATACCATTTATGGGGTTCCGAAGCAGCAGCAGAAACAGAGTGTTTCCATCTCAGCTAAACCTCTTTTTTAGTTTCGTATCTACCTTTTCAAAATCTTCAAGCGTGCTTCTGATTATATATATTTTTTTGATCGACTTCTTCTTTTCTTTTCTTTTTTTTGATTTTTGAGTGAGGTTAGAGATGGGTGGCTGTTTCTATTTCTCTTAGGATGAAGCTAAAAATGGCTGCTATCCTTATAACCATACAACTCTTTTCAACAGACAGTAGAAAATGGAGAAATTTGAGAGCTACTGGGTTCTCATTATTAAAGAGCTACTGGGTTCTTTTTTGTGTGTGATTTTTGGGAAATCAAAAAGAAGAATAATGGAGTTAGAGGGTGCTTTTTTTTACAGTGGTCTGATTAGAGAAGAGCTCTCATTTTCCTTTTCGCTCTATGTGCGCCGCTGCTGTCTCTTCTTTCTTTTTTTTGGAAAAAAGATTTGATCTCTCCCTCTTTAAGTCTAGGAGCTGCTAGGTCATTTTAATGTGGAGGGGGGTCAGATTGGATAGGTGGGTCGGTTCATGGGTGGTTTGGGTCAAAGGGAAGTTTTGGATCAGATCTGGGCTGGGTGAGAATTGGCCCAATTTCACAAGACAAACTTTTTTTTTCCAATTCTTTTTTTTATTTTCTAATTTTTCCTTTTCTTTTAATTAAAATCCTACAAATTAAAAATTCTAAATTATCCAAATGTGTGAAATTAAACTAATTAGCTAGTTATAAAAATTATAAACATTACTTAATTCTAAATTAAAAGAGAAAAATCAATAAACTAAAATTAAAAGACAAAAATGTAAAAATGAGCTATTGTTGTGATTTTTAAATTTTTATAAAGCAAATAATTACTGATTAATTCTAAAAAAATGTAAAAACAAATCCTAAATGCAATGCATGATATTTTGGTATTTTTTCATGATTTAAATAAAACTTAAACGTGCACAAAATGCAAACAATTTTAAATAAAAAGCCTACAAAATCCTATAAAATGGAAAATAATTGGAAAAAGTCTATTTTCTTTGATTTTATAGGAGCAATTCATATAGGGCAAAAATCACGTGCTCACAAAGGAGACCCTAGTGAAAATTTTGTAAATCTGTATTAGTTAACATTCGAGGACGAATGTTCTAAAGAGGGGAAAGATGTTACATCTCGTGACTTGGAGCGCCAAATTTCTTAACACTAGGATTTATTATATGCATTGTTTAAAACGTTGATGTGTTTTTTTTTAAAAAGATGAGTTAATATAAAAGTTTTAAGTTCTCATGTGAAGTATGTTAGGTGTTTTGAGATTATAATTGAACAAGAAGCGTTAGTTACAAGTTTGATTGACAGACTACAGATTTTGAAGGCAATGCTTGAGAAGCTTGACGTTCATTTCCTTGTTTGATTTTTTTTAAAAAGTGGTAGGTTTACTCTTAGAGAGTCTCACTTGTTTGGAAGTGTGATATGTACATAACAAATATTATCCCTCTTTGTACTCTGAAACAACTCAAACATTTTTAAGGAAATATGTCTGCTTCCTTATTATTTTATACTATTGTTTTTAGCTATAGGCATATCTACTACTTTATAAAAAAAGAACGATATATATCCTACATCTTACTATTCATGGTCAAAGACTCTCAAGTCTAACAACAAAATATTTTTCCCTTTTGTACTATTGGGTATAGATAAAGATTTCACTTAAATACAATGTCTTTGTCATCGTTTAGTATTATGAATATACGTTTCCTATTGTTCATGGCTGAAGATACTGAAGCCTAGAGTTATAAGTTCATATTTTTTCAAAATTAGTATGTTTTTTAAGTTTGTGAACATATTAAAATACAAAATTTCCCCTGAAGCAGCCAATGTATGGTATTTTGAGTGGAATATTTTTGTAAAATAGTTTGAAGAATATGATTTTATATAGTTATTAGTATTACTACTTCCAAATATGATTTAAATTATACACATAATATAATAAAGTTTATGAGATTTCTTTTATTGTAAAGATGTAAATTATTTTTCAAGAAAAGAAGATTATCTTTTTACCATTTTAAGAATTAAGAGTATGAAAATTATAAGTTAAGAAAATATATGTATTTTTTTACATGGATGTTTTAATGAAATAATAATGTGTGTATTTATTTTATATGGTACCACATGATCATGATCGAAAGTTATATAATGTATATTATAGTAAGGTGTATAAAGTATATTAAAAATGAAAGTATTTTAAGTAAGTTGAGACAATTCTTAATTACCTAATTAACTAATAAATTGGATAAAGATTATAATTTCCTTACCCCTCACGTGGCAGCACCCTTTTACCCCTTGATGACTCTTAAATAAGATGAGAGGTGGCACACTTACAGGATTTGTGTGACAAAACCACTATGTCATATGTTGGCGACACTATTAACCAAATTCAAGGCGCATTAAAAAGACAACTCACTTGTTCAGTCCAACACTGTTACGGATGCCTTGACCAAGTGGAGTCTCCGAAATAGAGGCGGATCCAGAATTTGAAGATTGTGGCGGTTACTATACATATGTAGCGTACTTACCACTAAAATAAGAAGAACACATTGATTAACTTAGTTTCTGGTTAATTCAATTACGTCTTTTATCCACAAATAGGCACATAAGTTCGGTTTTAATTTAATTTTTTATGCTTAATTTAATTAAATTCTAGATTAAAATTGTAAATAATAATAATATTTCATGAAAATACTCCTTCAATTAGAAAATTTTCTTGAAAAATAGTTTAATTACTATATATTCTTTGTTTGAGTTAATTAATTGATCATTGTTCTTCGATAACAAATTTCAATTTAATTATCAAGTTATATGACAATTATTTCCAAACCAAAAATTTCAAATTTTCAATCTATGAAAATCAACTCAACACCTCTATTAATCAAGACATTTTTTTTTCATAAGCCAATAAATGATATTGCTCAAATTATACTCCAATATATAAATTAATGTTGTATCATTAAAAAGAAAGAATCTACATATTACATTGAATCATTTTAAAATTATGCATTGAAATAGATTGCTTATGAAATAATGTATAATTGTAGAAAGCAAATGAAGGCTAATGTAAAGAAATTTAATAAAAAAAGATAAGATAAATTTAGTCGCAAATAACAGGAAGAGCCCGCGTTTATGAAATTAATGAAAAATAGCCACTATTTTGCTTCAACAGAGACCGGTCCTGCATAATATAGTGGAGTTCGGTGCATTTGTGTATGAACTCCAGCATATTATGCTGGACCGGTATACTTTGCTGACTCTAGTATAATATACTGGAGACTGGAGCACCGGTGCTCCAAACTCCAGTATATTATACTGGACAATTATACTTGCTGGAACTCGAGTATATTATGCTGGAGTTCTAGTGTACTTATGCTGGAAATCCATCATATTATGTATGCTGGAGTTCAAGCATACTTATGCTGGAACTCCAGTATAATATACTGACGTATTTTCCGGGTTTTGAACAGTGCTTTTGCTCAGATTTATCTTTACATGAAAAATGGCTAAATTTCGATTACTTTTGAAATTGTACAATTTTTGAACGACCAATTGTAAATCTGGCTATTTTTGAATTTCTCCCGTAAAAAGAAAGAAGTAGAAGGGGAAGTTAGGAAGAAGTGAGGGCCCAAGGCCCAACAGAGAGAATAAAGGAGATAGGAATGGCCAAAACGCTGCACGGAATCGAACTCAGAACTGTGGAGCCAACGTGGGACTTAAGAGGCAGCGCTGAGCTATGACACCCACACAACATTTGTGTATTGTGGGTGCCAATTCACATATATTTACTTTATTTAATAGATATCAACACACATACTAAGAATTTTTGTCGAAACGGGCGGGTGGCGTACCACCCCTATCCTATAAGGTAGATCTGCCCCTGCTCCGAAATAATGATCTACTATTTTCTTCTTTCTTCTTCTGATCTATCTCACTATGTTAAAGGTCCATATAGAATGGACTCCTTTGAAATGGTTTCATTCAGGCACAAGCACAGGAGGTTTGCGTTTTGGTGATCTATTTGAATTGTAAAGGCTATGTAATTACACCTTATTTTGTGAAGTTTTGCATATATAGGTGTGGTAGTCAGTCAAGATTAGTTGTTTTTTTTAGATATTTGGTGACTGAAGGCAATCTTACATAGTGGTAGAAGATAGATATTTCGTAATTGGTTTAATCTAGTCCAGTATGTACATTGAAAGTTGCTTTGAATGATATAAGAAAGGGTCTCGCCACCAGACAATGAAATTACTTTTAATTTAAAGAAAAGGTTTTAGAAGTCAAAAAAACTCAATGCCATAGCTCTTAATAGTATTGTCGTATCCATCTCCTTTTACATAAATATTGTCTTTGCTAAGTTAGCTATTTAGATTATGTTTATCGTGAAAATGGTAACAACAATTAAATTTGTAAAATAGAATTCTAAAAATACGTGATCTATTCCTGAGCTAGTTGGTAGAGCAGTTGATGTTAATAATATGGAGTTTAAAGATTAAATACGAGCTAAAACGAGATAATAATCGAACCGAAGGGCCTGCTTCCTGAATACCGGTTTGGTCGATGAGGGACCTCAGGGTCGGCATCAGAGTCGAGCTCGAGCTATCGGGATAGTCGGGGATGGGATAACAGTTGGAGATATAATTAAACAAGGCTCTTTATGGCCACTATTAAGGTATATGATGAAGAACAAGTAAGAAATCGATGGATATCGAGATAACTTCGAGCCAATATCGAGTGGCAAACAAAGAACAGGCAAGAAGACAACAAAGCTAAATGACTTTGAACCAGTGAGGGAAAGCAAGTTAGAGAGGAGAAAGAGAGAAGATAGTATTGCACTTGTGGAGAAAATGGAGCTCTGCCCTTACAGGGTGTTAGCGACTCCCCTTTTATAGAAAGGGGGAAGTCCAATCTTAGTACAAAATACGTTGCGTGATACAGGAAAATAGGATGGGACAACCGGCTAGCTCTGTGATGTGTCATGGGCTGATGTCGAGCCACTTGAATAGACCTGATCGACCCCGGGTGCATTCCTTGAGAGGTCGCTATATTCGCTGAGGCTTTGGCCGACATTATCCTCGGTGGGGTATCAACCGATCTCGAGGGAAATGACTGGCTTGAGATCCCGGGCTTCCGTGATCACCCTTCGAGGTATTCAATTGAGCAGAAGTCGGTCTCCCAGATTTCACCGTATATAGATTATCATAAAATGGATAAAGAATTCTTAAGTAGTACTTATAGCTTGACTAATTGGCTTTAATGAACAACTATTTCACTTGTGGGAATGCTGAGAAAGGACTTGAAATATTTGAGACCATGAGAAAGCAAAGGGATAAATATGGCATTAAGTACTTACTATGTCCTACTGAATGGTCTTGAAAGAAATGGCTTATTTGATAAAGTACAATCTTATAGAAAAGAAAAGATGAGATTTAAATTGGAAAGCTGCACTAGCGAAATGTCTAAGGAACAAACAGTGTGCAATCTTCTTTTTGCTGGAAACTTAGTCGGTTGAGATATAGATCTCCAGACCCTTTCTCGAATGATTGGAGTATGGTATAAACCTTCTCAAGAATATCATACGGATTTTTTTTACTCCAGGTATGTTAAGGCTATCCCTTTTTTATTTTGGCATGATCTATACGACACAAACAAAACGAGCAAATGCACAATTTCCATAAAAGACTCTATTCATAGAAGTATAGGAGATGCCTATGTTCTTGAATTCCCATATATTTTATTATTCTATTGTTTGTTCATGAGTCTCAGAGAATACGTAAGTTGATAAAGTTTGCTTCATGATATTAACCAAAGATATAATGGTCTTATGACGTACCGAGAGATTTTATTAACGTATCTCATATGCATTTCATGCATTTATACATGCACATTGAACCATGACCAGATGGCGTTATATACATGTATATATATATATATATATATATATGTATGTATGTATATATATATGTATATAGGATATGGGAAAGGTTATGGCGTTATATATGCACCACCACCTGATTAGCTGATATACGTTGATGATTTGCCCATAATGGCCGAGATGATATGATGGGATGCCCTCAGAGGCATGATGATGTTATGGCATTATACACACACACACACACACACATATATATATATATATATATATATATATATATGTATGTATGTATATATGGGATATGGGAAAGGTTATGGCGTTATATACGCACCACCACCTGATCAGCTGGTATACAATGATGAATTTGCCATAGTGGCTGAGATGATATGATGGGGTGCCCTTAGAGACCTTATGATGTTATATACGTACAGACCTATGCATTACATGGCATTTATACGCATATGTATGACATTATAAGTATTTCATGATTTATAGAGTTATCCATACTTACAGGTTGAGCCATTTACTCTATGTTTCTTCCATGTCTTTAATTAATGTTGACTTACTATTGTGTTTCAATTCCGCCTTACATACTCGGTACATTATTCATACTGACGTCCTTTTGTTGGGGATGCTGTATTCATGCCTGCAGGTATAGACAATTAGTTTTATGAGCCCTCATAATAGATGAGATTGGCAATCAGCGAATGATCGGTAAGACTCCGCCTCATTCAGAGTGCAGCCGAGTCTATAATCCATTGTGTCAGAATTTTGCTATAGACTTATGGGTAGGTTGGTACCCTGTCCCATTTGATGTCAAATAATCTTAGCGTCTTTGTAGACAGAGGTTCATTTTGTACAGTATGTTAGAGGCCTTGACGGTCCATATGTATTCATGTTTTAAGAAAATGGTTCAATGATACAGTGTTTTTCACTTACAGTTGTACATTATGAGTTGTGGCCATGTGGGACCATAATAGTTATGATAGGAATGAGTTTAGCTATCTCGACCTACGTATGTTCTAGTTTTGGTCGAATGATCATGAGTTACAAAGTGGTTCGCTCGGGCCAATTCGGTACCGAGTGCTAGCCACGCCTCCCTAGATTTGAGGCGTGACAATAGAATAATAAGACATATGGGAAATCAAGAATATAAGCATCTCTAGCATTTCTATGAATAGAGTCATTTATGGAAGTTGTGCATTTGCTCGTTTCATTTGTGTCGTATAGATCATGCCAAAAGGAAAGAAGAGATAGTCTTACCATACCTGAACTAATTCTTTTGAAAATCCATCTAATACACGTCAATTGCGAAAAAGACACGTAACGGCGGATCATAGTAGGAGAAAATTCGTATGATATTCTTGAAAAAGATTGCATCGTACTCCCTTAGAATCGTAAAATTCCATTGCTATTACGCAGTATAATTTCGTATGAAATGCTTGAGGAAATCACGTTGCTATTGCAACAATACCTTTGCTGAAGTTTTCTTCTTTAAGATGAGCCATTCAATTGTAAATTAGAAAGGTTATTTAACCTTTAGGTGGTCCCCACTTGATAAGAAGACTAAGACACTTAATTCTTTAAAGTTGCCACATTTCTTTATGACTTAAGAGTCATATTTAGCCAAGGTTCTTGGCTGCCATGTTTTTGGCTTGTCAAGCATATCCAAATTACTTAATTAGCTTAATCACTCAGTTAATCTCCCACTAAAAATCTATAATTACCCAATTATCCACATAATTAAGAATTATCTTAAATTATTTAAAATATTGCTCATTTTTAGCACACCTTGTACACCTTACTATCATGGTCATGTGGTACCTTGTATGACACTAGTCCATAAATACCAGGTATTTTAGCTTGGGCCATATTTTATCCCAAAATGTCAAACTTCGACGAAATTCATTTTCTTCGATTTGCTTACCCCCTCACATTCACGAATTTACTCATCACTTGTTTGAAATTTCATAATGCTTATAATCTCCAAAAAAATCTCATTCCCGAACTTACGTCGATTAACTTACGACGAAACTTTAACATATGAAAATGTGGGATGTAACATCTCATTTTCCGAGCTTCCATCAATTTACTTATGGCGCACCTTCACATACAAAAATATGGGGTATAACATATAGATTAATGGAGTATAACCATAAATGAGTTAAGCATTATTACCCAATAGCTTCCTCTGAAAATCTCCCAAATTATCGCCCAAATCCGTGCTCTCAAAGTCCCAAAGTGAAAATGAGATCAAACTCTCGTAATTTCCCCTTTTCTGCTTAGTGATCTTGCACCTGCGGACCATCAGTCGTACCTGCACAACTTCCATCGCAGGTGCGGAATTGAATTAACACACCTTGGTCTGCTTCTGCAATCAAATGGCCGCACTTGCGAGCGCGCCTGCAGAAAATTGTCCGCTTCTGAAAAATCCCCGCTCAACTCGCCTTCCGCTTCTGCGATCCCTTCTTTGCAGGAATGGCTCCACTTCTGTGGTCCTTTTTACACACCTACGACCATTGGCTACCCAGACCAAGGTCGCATCTGCGAGCTTCCTTTCGCATGTGTGAATCCGCACCTGCGGTTAACCCCACCGCATATGTGATTACACCAGAAGCTGTAATGCTTCAGCAATTCCTCCAACTTCCAATTCGATCCGTTGACCATCCGAAATCAACCCGAGGCCCTCGGGACCTCTACAAAATATACCAATAAGTCCTAACTCATCATAAAAACTTAGTAGAGCCCTCAAAACACATCAAACAATAACAAAAACATGAATCACACACCAATCCAAGTTAATAAACTTTGAAACTTTAAACTTCCACAACCCATGTCGAAACCTATGAAATCACGTCCGATTGACCCCAAATTTTGCACACAAGTCATAATTGACATTACAGACCTACTACAACTTGCAGAATAGTAATTTAACCCCGATATCAAAAAGTCCACTTTCGGTCAAAGTTCCCAAAAATTCAACTTTCGCCATTTCAAGCCTAATTCAGCTACAGACCTCCAATTCACAATCCGGACACAAACCGAAGTCCAAAATCACCCAATGGAGCTAACGGAATCGACAAAATTCCATTCCGAAGTCGTCTTCACTTATTTCCAACTATGGTCAAAATCCTAGAACTTCAGCTTCCGTTTTAGGGACTAAATGTCCCAAATCACTCTGAAACCAAAAACAAACCTTCCGGCAAGTAACATAAGTAGAAAAAGATATGGGTAAAACAGTAAATAGGGGATCAAGGCTATTACTCTCAAAACGACCGACCGGGTCATTATATCCTCCCCTTCTTAAAACAATCGTTCGTCCTCGAACGAGCATAGAGACATACCTGAAGTGGTGAAAAGATGGGGATAATGGCTGCGCATATCATGCTCGGTCTCCCAAGTCGCCTCCTCAACCGCCTGATCCCTCCACTAAACCTTCACTGAAGCAATGTTCTTTGACCTTAACTGTCGAACCTACATGTCCAAAATAGCCACCAGCTCCTTAATATAGGATAGATCCTTGTCCAACCGGACTGAACTGAAATCTAACACATGAATGCATCGATGTGATACTTTCGGCGCATAGAAACATGGAATACTATATGAACTCCTACTAGACTAGGAGGCAAGGCAAGCTGATAAGAAACCTGTCATGACCCTAAACCCGGACCCGGTCGTGATGGCGCCTCTCGTGAAGACAAGGCTAGCCGACACTTCCTATTTCAGCATTTAACAGTTAAATAGTAAGAAACAGTCTAAAGTATGATAAAATAATCCAAAGTATAAGTAGATAATAGCATAATTTGGGGAATATAATCCAACACAGCCCGATACCGGGGTGTCACTAGTCATGAGCATCTAAACAATCCGGAATACTCAGAGAAATATACAAAGTTTAATACAGTAACTAAGAACATAGAGAATAAGATAGGGAAGAAGCTCCGGGCTGCGAACGCTGACAGCTACCTAGAGACTCCTCGGATCCGCCTGAGCTGGAAAGATCAACACTCGGGAGCAGGACCAGATGCACCTGAATCTGCACACGGGATGCAGGGAGTAAAGTGAGTACTCCAACTCAGTGAGTAATAATCATAAATAATGACTGAAAGTAGGAAATCACGTAAAGCACATTTGCAGACTATAATGAAGCAGTAAAACCAGCGAAAGATAGGTGAAAGTCATTTAACTCGAATTAAACTGCACGAAAACCTTTTTCAACAATTTAAGCAGGTAATTGACAGGCAATTAAAGAAAATAAACACATAAAGGTTCGCTCCTCGGGCATAGTATCATCAAATCCGCCCTCGGGTAATATCTTAGAACAATACCAGCCCTTCGGGCTATATCTCACATCACAATGGGTACCCGCGCTCACTGGAGGTGTGTAGAATCCTGGAGGGCCCCTTACGGCCCAAGCGCAATATCAAACCATCTCGTGGGATCATCACTAGGCCCTCAGCCTCATATCAACAAGCCACCTCGTGGCATACATATCTCAGGCCTTGGCCTCACAATCAATATCAAAGGTTTCCTTACAACATAGGCCCTCGGCCTTGCTCAACCAAAATCCTTACAAGCCACCCGGGAAATAGTAAAATATGATTTTCAGCCGAAAATGTCATTTAAAAGATCATTTAAGTGTTAAAATAGAGTAAACATGGCTGAGTACGAAAACAGTGAAATATAGCATGACTGAGTTCAAGTATAAAGTCAAAACAGTGAGGAAATATCAATAAAAGTCCTCTAAGGCTTCAAATAGTTGTCATGAAGCCCAAATATGACATTCAACCCAAATAATGATGATAGCAAATAGATTTCTAGTGTACTTATGCTGGAAATCCATCATATTATGTTGGAGTTCCAGCATACTTATCCTGGAGCTCCAGTATAATATGATGGAGTTCAAGCATACTTATGCTGGAACTCCAGTATAATATACTACCATATTTTCCGGGTTTTGAACAGTGTTTTCGCTCAGATTTATCTTTACATGAAAAGTGGCTAAATTTCGATTACTTTTGAAACTGCACTATTTTTGAACGTCCAATTGTAAATCTGGCTATTTTTGAATTTCTCCCGGAAAAAGAAAGAAGTAGAAGGGGAAGTTAGGAAGAAGTGAGGTCCCAAGGCCCAACAGAGAAAATAAAGGAGATAGGAATGGCCAAAACACTGTACGGAATCGAACTCAGAACTATGGAGCCAACGTGGGACTTAAGAGGCAGCGCTGAGCTATGACACCCACACAACATTTGTGTATTGTGGGTTCCAATTCACATATATTTACTTTATTTAATAGATATCAACACACATAATAAGAATTTTTGCCGAAACGGGCGGGTGGCGTACCACCCCTATCCTATAAGGTAGATCTGGCCCTGCTCCGAAATAATGTTCTACTACTTTCTTCTTTCTTCTTCTGATCTACCTCACTATGCTAAAGGTCCATATAGAATGGACTCCTTTGAAATGGTTTCATTCAGGCACAAGCACAGGAGGTTTGCGTTTTGGTGATCTATTTGAATTGTAAAGGCTATGTAATTACACCTTATTTTGTGAAGTTTTGCATATATAGATGTGGTAGTCAGTCAAGATTAGTTTTTTTTAGATATTTGGTGACTGAAGGTAATATTACATAGTGGTAGTACATAGATATTTCGTAATTGGTTTAATCTAGTCCAGTATGAATATTTCGTAATTGGTTTAATCTAGTCCAGTATGTACTTTGAAAGTTGCTTTGAATGATATAAGAAAGGGTCTCGCCACCAGACAATGAAATTACTTTTACTTTAAAAAAAAAGATTTTAGAAGTCAAAAAAACTCAATGCCATAGCCCTTAATAGTATTGTCCTATCCATCTCCTTTTACGTAAATATTGCCTTTGCTAAGTTAGCTATTTAGATTATGTTTACCGTAAAATTGGTAACAACAATTAAATTTATAAAATGGAATTCTAAAAATACGTGATCTATTCCCGAGCTAATTGTTAGAGCAGTTGATGCTAATAATATAGAGTTTAAAGATTAAATACGAGCTAAAACGAGATAATAATCGAACCGAAGGGCCTGCTTCACGAATGCCGGTTTGGTCAAAGAGGGACCTCGGGGTCGGCATCAGAGTCGAGCTCGAGCTATCGGGATAGTCGGGGATGGGATAATAGTTGGAGATATAGTTAAAAAAGGCTCTTTATGGCCACTATTAAGGTATATGATGAAGAACAAGTAAGAAAGCGATGGATATCGAGATAACTTCGAGCCAATATCGAGTGGCAAACAAAGAACAGGCAAGAAGACAACAAAGCTAAATGACTTCGAACCAGTGAGGGCAAGCAAGTTAGAGAGGAGAAATAGAGAAGATAGTATTGCACTTGTGGAGAAAATGGAGCTCTGCCCTTACAGGGTGTTAGCGACTCCTCTTTTATAGAAAGGGTGAAGTCCAATCTTAGTACAAAATACGTTGCATGATACATGAAAATAGGATGGGACAACCGGCTAGCTCTGTGATGTGTGCATGGGCTGATGTCGAGCCACTTGAATAGACCTGATCGACCCCGGGTGCATTCCTCGAGAGGTCCCTATATTCGCTGAAGCTTTGGCCGACATTATCCTCGGTGAGGTATCACCCGATCTTGAGGGAAATGACTGGCTCGAGATCCCAGGCTTCCAGGATCACCCTTCGAGGTATTCAGTTGAGCAGAAGTCGGTCTCCCAGATTTCACCGTATATAGATTATCATAAAATGGATAAGGAATTCTTAAGTAGTACTTCTAGCTTGACTAATTGGCTTTAATGAACAACTATTTCACTTGTGGGAATGCTGAGAAAGGACTTGAAATATTTGAGACCATGAGAAAGCAAAGGGATAAATATGGCATTAAGTACTTACTATGTCCTACTGAATGGTCTTGAAAGAAATTGCTTATTTGATAAAGTACAATCTTATAGAAAAGAAAAGATGACATTTAAATTGGAAAGCTGCACTAGCAAAATGTCTAAGGAAGAAATAGTGTGCAATCTTCTTTTTGCTGGAAACTTAGTCGGTTGAGACACAGATCCCAGACACTTTCCTTGAATGATTGGAGTACGGTATAAACTTCTCAAGAATATCATACGGATTTTTTTTACTCCAGGTATATTAAGGCTATCCCTTTTTTATTTTGGCATGATCTATACGACACAAACAAAACAAGCAAATGCACAATTTCCATAAAAGACTCTATTCATAGAAGTATTGGAGATGCATATGTTCTTGAATTCTCATATATCTTATTATTCTATTGTTTGTTCATGAGTCTCAGAGAATACGTAAGTTGATAAAGTTTGCTTCATGATATTAACCAAAGATATAATGGTCTTATGACGTACCGAGAGATTTTATTAACATATCTCATATGCATTTCATGCATTTATACATGAACACTGACCCATGACCAAATGGCGTTATATACGCATATATATATGTATATATATATATATGGGATATGGGTAAGGTTACGGCATTATATATGCACCACCACCTGATTAGCTGGTATACGTTGATGATTTGACCATAATGGCCGAGATGATATGATGGGATGCCCTCAGAGGCGTGATGATGTTATGGAATTATATATGTATATATGTATGTATGGTATATGGGAAAGGTTATGGCGTTATATGCACACCACCACCTGATCAGCTGGTATACGATGATGATTTTGCCCATAGTTGTTGAGATGATATGATGGGGTGCTCTCAGAGACCTTATGATGTTATGTACGTACAAACCTATGCATTACATGGCATTTATACGTATATGTATGATATTATAAGTATTTCATGATTTATAGAGTTATCCATACTTAAAGGTTGAGTCATTTACTCTATGTTTCTTCCATGTCCTTAGTTAATGTTGACTTACTGTTGTGTTTCAGTTCTGCCTTACATTCTCGGTACATTATTCGTACTGACGTCCTTTTGTTGGGGATGCTGTATTCATGCCTGCAGGTATAGACAATCAGTTTGATGAGCCCTCATAATAGATGAGATTGGCAATCAGCGAATGATCGGTAAGACTCCGCCTCATTCAGAGTGCAGCCGAGTCTATAATCCATCGTGTCAGAATTTTGCTATAGACTTATGGATAGGTCGGTACCCTATCCCATTTGATGTCAAATAATCTTAGCAGCTTTGTAGACAGAGGTTCATTTTGTACAGTATGTTAGAGGCCTTGACGGTCCATATGTATTCATATTTTAAGAAAATGGTTCAGTGATACAGTGTTTTTCACTTACATTTGTACATTATGAATTGTGGCCATGTGGGCCCATGATAGTTATGATAGGAATGAGTTTAGCTATCTCGACCTATGTATGTTCTAGTTTTGGTTGAATAATCATGAGTTATAGAGTGGTTCGCTCGGGCCAATGCGGCACCGGGTGCTAGCCACGCCTCCCCAAATTTGAGGCGTGACAATAGAATAATAAGACATATGGAAAATCAAGAATATAAGCATCTCTAGCATTTCTATGAATAGAGTCATTTATGGAAGTTGTGCATTCACTCGTTTCATTTGTGTCGTATAGATCATGCCAAAAGGAAAGAAGGGATAGCCTTACCATTTGAACCAATTCTCTTAAAAATCCATCTAACACACGTCAATTGCGAAAAAGACTCGTAACGGCGGATTATAGTAGGAGAAAATTCGTATGATATTCTTGAGAAAGATTGTACCATCTCCCTTAGAATCGCAAAATTCCGTTGCTATTACGCAGTATAATTTCGTATGAAATGCTTGAGGAAATTACGTTGCTATTGCGACAATACCTTTGCTGAAGTTTTCTTCTTTAAGATGAGCCATTCAATAGTGAATTAGAAAGGTTATTTAACCCTTAGGTGGGCCCCACTTGATAAGAAGACTAAGACACTTAATTCTTTAAAGTTGCCACATTTCTTTATGACTTAAGAGTCATATTTAGCCAAGATTCTTGGCTGCCATGTTTTTGGCTTGTCAAGCATATCCAAATTACTTAATTAGCTTAATCACTCAGTTAATCTCCCACTAAAAATCTATAATTACCCAATTATCTATATAATTTAGAATTATCTTAAATTATTTAAAATATTGCACATTTTTAGCACACCTTGTGCACCTCACTATCATGGTCATGTGGTACCTTGTATGACACTAGTCCATAAATACCAGGTATTTTAGCTTGGGCCGTATTTTATCCCAAAATGTCAAACTTTGATGAAATTCATTTTCTTCGATTTGCTTACCCCCTCACATTCACGAATTTGCTCATCACTTGTTTGAAATTGCATAATGCTTATAATCTCCAAAATAATCTCATTCCCGAACTTACGTCGATTAACTTACGACGAAACTTTAATATACGAAAATGCGGGATGTAACATCTCATTTTCCGAGCTTCCATCAATTTACTTATAGCGTACCTTCACGTACGAAAATATGGGGTATAACATATAGATTAATGGATTATAACCATAAATGAGTTAAGCATTATTACCCAATAGCTTCCTCTGAAAATCTCCCAAATTATCACTCAAATCCGTGCTCTCAAAGTCCCAAAGTGAAAATGAGATCAAACTCTCGTAATTTCCCTTTTCTGCGCAGTGATCCTGCACCTGCGGACCATCAGTCGCACCTGTGCAATTTCCATCACAAGTGCGGAATTGACTTAACACACCTTGGTCTGCTTCTGCTATCAAATGGCCGCACCTGCGAGTGCGCGCCTGCGGACAATTGTCTGCTTCTGCAAAATCCTCGCTCAACTCGCCTTCCGCTTCTGCGATCCGTTCTCCGCAGAAATGGCTCCACTTCTGTGGTCCTTTTTACACACCTGCAACCATTAGCTACCCAGACCAAGGCCGCATCTGCGAGCTTCCTTTCGCACGTATGAGTCCGCACCTGCGGTTAACCCCACCGCATGTGTGATTACACCAGAAGCTGCAATGCTTCAGCAATTCCTCCAACTTCCAATTCGATCCGTTGACCATCCGAAATCAACCCGAGGCCCTCGGGACCTCTACAAAATATACCAATAAGTCCTAACTCATCATAAAAACTTAGTAGAGCCCTCAAAACACATCAAACAATAACAAAAACATGAATCACACACCAATCCAAGTTAATAAACTTTGAAACTTTAAACTACCACAACCCATGTCGAAACCTATGAAATCACGTCCGATTGACCCCAAATTTTGCACACAAGTCATAATTGACATTACAGACCTACTACAACTTGCAGAATAGTAATTTAACCCCGATATCAAAAAGTCCACTTTCGGTCAAACTTCCCAAAAATTCAACTTTCGCCATTTCAAGCCTAATTCAGCTACAGACCTCCAATTCACAATCCGGACACAAACCCAAGTCCAAAATCACCCAATGGAGATAACGGAATCGACAAAACTCCATTCCGGAGTCGTCTTCACTTAGTTCTAACTATGGTCAAAATCCTAGAACTTAAGCTTCCATTTTAGGGACTAAATGTCCCAAATCACTCAGAAACCAAAAACAAACCTTCCGGCAAGTAACATAAGTAGAAAAAGATATGGGTAAAGCAGTAAATAAGGGATCAAGACTATTACTCTCAAACGACCGGCCGAGTCATTATATCCTCCCCTTCTTAAAACAATCGTTCGTCCTCGAATAAGCATAGAGACATACCTGAAGTGGTGAAAAGATGGGGATAATGGCTGCGCATATCATGCTCGGTCTCCCAAGTTGCCTCCTCAACCGGCTGACCCCTCCACTAAACCTTCACTGAATCAATGTTCTTTGACCTTAACTTTCGAACCTGCCTGTCCAAAATAGCCACCGGCTCCTTAATATAGGATAGATCCTTGTCCAACTAGACTGAACTGAAATCTAACACATGAATGCATCGATGTGATACTTTCGGCGCATATAAACATGGAATACTAGATGAACTCCTACTAGACATGGAGGCAAGGCAAGCTGATAAGAAACCTGTCATGACCCTAAACCCGGACCCGGTCATGATGACGCCTCTCGTGAAGACAAGGCTGGCTGACACTTCCCATTTCAGTATTTAACAGTTAAACAGTAAGGAACAGTCTAAAGTATAATATAATAATCCAAAGTATAAGTAGATAATAGCATAATTTGGGGAATACAATCCAACACAGCCCGATACCGGGGTGTCACTAGTCATGAGCATCTAAACAATCCGGAATACTCAGAGAAATCTATAGAGTTTAATACAGTAACTAAGAACATATAGAATAAGATAGGGAAGAAGCTCCGGGTTGCGAACGCCGACAGCTACCTAGAGACTCCTCGGATCCGCCTGAGCTGGAAAGATCAACAGTCGGGAGTGGGACCAGATGCACCTGAATTTGCACACGAGATGTAGGGAGTAAAGTGAGTACTCCAGCTCAGTGAGTAATAATCATAAATAAGGACTGAAAGTAGGAAATCACGTAAAGCACATTTGCAGACTATAATGAAGTAGTAAAACCAACGAAAGATAGGTGAAAGTCATTTAACTCGAATTAAACTTCATGAAAACTTTTTTCAACAATTTAAGCAGGTAAATTGATAGGCAATTAAAGAAAATAAACACATAAAGGTTCGCCCCTCGGGCACAGTATCAGCAAATCCTCCCCTCGGGTAATATCTTAGAACAATACCAGCCCCTCGGGCTATATCTCACATCACAATGGGTACCCGCGCTCACTGGGGGTGTGCAGACTCCTGGAGGGCCCCTTACGGCCCAAACGCAATATCAAGCCATCTCGTGGGATCATCACTAGGCCCTCAGCCTCATATCAACAAGCCACCTCGTGGCGTACATATCTTAGGCCTTAGCCTCATAATCAATATCAAATGTTTCCTCACAATATAGGCCCTCGGCCTTGCTCAGCCAAAATCCTTACAAGCCACTCAGGCAATAGTAAAATATGATTCTCAGACGAAAATATCATTTAAAAGATCATTTAAGTGTTAAAATAGAGTAAACATGGCTGAGTACGGAAACAGTGAAATATAGCATGACTGAGTTCAAATATAAAGTCAAAACAATGAGGAAATATCAATAAAAGTCCCCTAAGGCTTCAAATAGTTGGCACGAAGCCCAAATATGACACTCAACCCAAATAATGATGATAGCAAATAGATTTCAGTCAA
The DNA here is from genome assembly GCF_000393655.2 of Nicotiana sylvestris. Classification (NCBI taxonomy): domain Eukaryota; kingdom Viridiplantae; phylum Streptophyta; class Magnoliopsida; order Solanales; family Solanaceae; genus Nicotiana; species Nicotiana sylvestris. Next base: position 48,787,555 of record NC_091068.1, read on the forward strand.
ATACGCTGCAAAATAGTCATTTGGGACGGACTAAGTCACAATCCCCAATAGTGCACGACCCCACGCTCGTCATCTAGCGTGCGCGTCACCTCAATATAGCACAATGATGTGCAAATCCGGGGTTTCATACCCTCAGAACATCATTTACAATCATTACTCACCTCAATCCGGTCAAATCTCTAGCTTGCAACGCCTTTGCCACTCGAATCGGCCTCCACTCACGTCGAATCTATCCAAAATCTGAAAGAGGATGTCAAAATATGCTAAGGGAACGAAGCCCAAGCGAAAATAATCAATTTACAACATAAATTCCAAAATTACCAAAACCCGATCCCGAGCCCACATCTCAGAATTCGATAATTTTTACATCAATATTTTCCTTACCTCCCAAGAGTTTATACATACCAAAAGCATCAACATCCATCCACAAATGACCCCTCAAATCCCAAATTCTAGGTCTCCAATTTCAAGCCTTAGTTCTTCAATTTTTGGCTTAATTTCCATGATTATTTAGGTGGAATTTACATTAGAATCGAGTTTAAAGTCCAAGAATCTTATCTCCAAGTGATTCCCCTTGAATCCCTCTTCAATCCTCTCCAAAAAGCTCCAAAAACGACCAACAATGGAAGAAATAAACCCCAAAATCGCGGACAAGACGACTATTGAAACCTTTTGCCCAGGCCTAAATTCCTTCATCGCGATCGCAGGACTTCCTTCGCGATCACGAAGCACCTTTTCTCAGAACCCAACTTTTACTCTATGCGAACGCATAAACACTCACGCGAACACGATGCTTAGGCTTCCAACACTACGCGATCGCGGACAGGGGGCCGCATTCGCAAAGAACAAACTCCCAGTCAAACCCCTGGTCCACTTAACTCTACGCGAACGTGACCTTCACTACACGTTCGCGATCAACAACTTCACCACCATATGCGATCACAGCTCAACCTTCGGGAACGCGAAGAACAAACTGGGCTTCCCCCTAAAAAGGTCTATGCGATCGCGAGACCCCCTACATGATCGCGAAGAGGAAAACTCTACAATAGCTGAAGCTCCAAAATCTGCAACTCTCCAAAGCATGAAATGGTCCGATTGACCCCCCGAAACTTACCCGAGGCCCCCGAGACCTCAACCAAACATACCATCATATCCCATAACCTCATTCTAACATGTTCCAACCTTCGGAATGCTTAAAACAATATCAAAACACCAAATTCGCATCGGATTCAAGCCTAAGAAATCCAAAATCTTCCTAATTATGCTTTTAATCAAAAATCCAACCAAACCACGTCCGAATGACCTGAAATTTTGCACACACATCCAAAATGACACAACGGAACTACTGTAACTCTCAGAATTACATTCCGACCCCTATATCAAAATCTCACCTATCAATCAGAAATCGCCAAAATACCAACTTTGCCAATTAGAGCCTAAATCTACTCCAAACTTCCAAAACCCATTCCAATCACACTCCTAAGTCCCAAATTACCTCCCAAAGCTAACCAAACCATCAGAACTCACATCTGAGCCCTTTAACACACAAGTCAACATCCGGTTGACTTTTCCAGCCTATACTCACTCCAAAGAGACTAAGTGTCTCAAACCTTACCAAAATCATTCTGGATTCGATTCGACAAACCCGATACCACAAAACACAGATAACAAAGCATAAAGAAGCAAAAATGGGGGAAATGGAGCGGTAAATCATGAGATGACTGGCCGGGTCGTCACATCCTCCCCAACTTAAACAAACGTTCGTCCTCAAACGAGTCAAGAAACATACCTGAAGCCTCAAACAGGTGAGGATATCTGCTCCGCATCTCCCGCTCGGTCTCTTTGATAGCCTCTTCCACGGGCCGACCTCTCCACTGCACTTTTACTAAAGCTATATTCTTTGATCTCAACTTTCGAACCTGATGCTCCAAAATAGCTGTTGGCTCCACATCATAAGTCAAATCACCATCTAACTAAACCGTGCCGAAATCCAGAACATGAGACGGATCCCTAATATACTTCCAGTGTATAGAAACATGAAATACCGGATGCACACTCGACAAGCTGGGTGGCAAAGCAAGCTCATAAGCCACCGCCCCAATCATCCGAAGCACCTCAAAAGGCCCAATGAACTGATGACTCAATTTACCTTTCTTCCCAAATCTCATGACACCCTTCATGGGTGAAACCTTCAACAGAACCTTCTCGCCAACCATGTAGGACACATCCCGAACCTTCATATCAGCATAGCTCTTCTATCTCGATTGCACTGTATGAATTCTCTCCTGAATCACCTTCACCTTTTCTAAAGCATCCTGCACCAAGTCTGTCCCCAATAGCCTAGCCTCACCCGGCTTGAACCAACCAACTGGAGATCTGCACCGCCTCCCGTACAAAGCCTCATTTGGAGCCATCTGAATACTCGACTAGTAGTTGTTGTTATAAGCAAACTCTACAAGTGGTAGAAATTGATCCCATGACCCTCCAAAATCAATGACACAAGCACGCAACATGTCCTCCAATATCTGGATAGTGCGCTCGGATTGCCCGTCCGTCTGAGGGTGAAAAGTTGTGCTCAACTCGACCTGAGTACCCAACTTTCGCTGCACAGACCTCCAAAACTATGAAGTGAACTGAGTGCCCCTATCTGAAATGATGGAAACTGGGACACCATGCAAACGAACAAATCTCCCGGATATAGATCTCTGCTAACCGCTCTGAAGAATAGGTAGTACACACAGGAATAAAGTGCACGGACTTGGTCAGCCGATCCACAATCACCCAAATAGCATCGAACTTCTTCAAAGTATATGGAAGTCCAACTACAAAGTCCATAGTGATCCGCTCCCACTTCCACTCTGGAATATCTATCCGCTAAAGCAAGCCGCCCAGTCTCTGATGCTCATATTTCACCTGCTGACAATTGAGACACCGAGCTACAAATCCTATAATGTCTTTCTTCATTCTCCTCTACCAATAATGCTATCTCAAATCTTGATACATCATTGCAGCACCCGGATGAATGGAATACTGCGAGCTATGAGCCTCTTCGAGAATCAACTCCCGAAGCCCATCCATAATGGGCACACATGTCCGGCCCTGCATCCTCAACACCCCATCATCACCAATGGTCACATCTCTGGCATCATCATGTTGAACTCTGTCCTTAAGGACAAGCAAATGCGGATCATCATACTGGCGCTCTCTGATGCGATCATATAATGAAGACCGAGAAACCACACAAGCCAATACCCAACTGGGCTCCGAAATATCTAACCTCATGAACCGATTGGCCAAGTCCTGAACATCAACTGCAAGAGGTCTCTCCCCAACTGGAAAATATGCCAAACTCCCCATACTCACTGCCTTTCGGCTCAAAGTATCGGCTACCACATTGGCCTTCCCCGAATGGTACAATATAATGATATCATAATCCTTTAGCAACTCCAACCATCTCCGCTGCCTCAAATTAAGATCCTTCTACTTGAACAAGTGCTGGAGACTACGATGATCAGTAAACACCTCACAAGACACACCATATAAGTAATGCCTCCAAATCATCAAAGTGTGAATTATGGCAGCCAACTCCAAATCATGATCGGGTAGTTCTTCTCATGGGGATTCAACTGACGAGAAGAATAAGCAATAACTCTACCCTCCTACATCAATACACAACCAATTCCAACTCTCGAAGCATCACAATACACGGTATATGAACCTGAACCTGATGGCAAAACTAACAATGGAGCTGTGGTCAAGGCTGTCTTGAGCTTTTGAAAGCTCTCTTCACACTCATCCGACCACACAAATGGAGCACCCTTCTAAGTCAGCTTGGTCAAGGGTGCTGCGATAGATGAGAATCCCTAAACAAACCGGTGATAATAACCCGCCAAACTAAGAAAGTTGCGAATCTCTATGGCTAAGGACGGTCTGGGCCAACTCTAAACCGTATCTATCTTTTTCAGATCAACCTGAATACCCTCGCTAGACACCACATGCCCCAAGAAAGCCACTGAACTGAGCCAAAACTCACACTTGGAGAATTTTGCATAAAGCTTCTCCTATCTCAATTTCTGCAACACAACTCTCAAATGCTCCATGTGCTCCTCCTGGCTACGCGAGTACACCAGAATATCATTAATGAAAACTATGATAAACGAGTCGAGATAAGGTCAGAACACGCTGTTCATCAGATGCATGAACGCTTCTTGGGCATTGGTCAGCCCAAAAGACATCACCAAGAACTCATAATGACCAAATCGGGTCCTAAAGCTGTCTTAAGAATATCCGAGTCCCTGATCTTTAACTGGTGATAACCTGAACAGAGATCAATCTTAGAGAACACTCTCGTTCTTAGAGAACATCCTCATAGTGCCATCCTTCTTCTTCACAAATAGAACTGGCGCACCCCAAGGTGATACACTAGGGCGAATGAACCCTTTATCAAGGAGTTCCTGAAGTTGCTCCTTTAACTCTTTCAACTCCGCTGGTGCCATAAGATACGACGAAATAGAAATGGGCTGAGTTCCCGGCACCAGGTCAATACCAAAGTCAATATCCCTATCCGGTGACATGCCCGACAGGTCTGCAGGAAACACATCAGGAAAATCCCTCATAACTTGGACAGAATCAATACTGGGAGTCTCAGCACTGACATCCCTCACAAAGGTTAGATACGAGAGATAACCTTTCCCAACCATATCCTAGGCTTTCAAGAATGAGATCACTCTACTAGGAACATAATCAGTCACACCTCGCCACTTAATCCGTGGCACACCCGGTATAGCCAATGTGACTGTCTTGGAATGATAGTCTAGAATAGCACGACATGGAGATAGCTAGTCCATGCCCAAAAGGACATCAAAATCCACCATACACAATAATAAAAGATCCATATGGGTCTCTAGACCCCCAATAGTCATCATACACGACCAGTACACACGGTCTACAACAACAGTATCGCCTACTGGGGTGGATACATGAATAGGTGAAGCAAAAAACTCAAGGGGCGTACCCAAATAATGAGCAAAGTATGATGACACATAAGAAAAGGTGGAACCAAGATCAAATAATACAGAGTCATCTCTGTGGTAGACTGAAACAATACCTGTGATAACAACATCTGAAGCAATAGCATCGGGTCTGCCTGGTAGTGCATAGAAATGGGCCTGACCGCCATCTGATCGACCTCCCCCTCTGGGGCGACCCCTAGTTGACTGACTTCCACCCCTAGCTAGCTGGGTGGGTGGTGGTGAAGCAACTGGCGCTGAAATTGATGACTGACCCTTCTGCTGAGATGAACTCGCAAGACGATAAGGGCACTGCCTCCACATATGACCCATCTCACCACACTCATAACAACCCCCAGGTGCTGGAGAAGGGGATTGAAGGGAACCCCTAGCACCGGAATGACTAGAAGATGCACCTGGCATAGAAGAGCCCTGAACTGATAGAGCACGGGATGAACTTTGAGTTGGAAGGGCACTAAGTGATGACTGGCCCTGATGATAACTATGAGAACCATGACCCGATGACGCCCCACGATAACCTGGGCGAGCTGGCTGAGCATGCCTTAAAGGACAGCCTATGCCGTGCTGAAACTAACCTCTCAAAGGAGCACCACTATAGCTACCAGATCCTCGAGGCCTCTTGGCCTCCCTCTCCTCGCACTCCTAGCGGTGAACAGACTCAATCTCCCGAGCAATGTCTACAACCTCCTCAAAGGTAGCACCAATCACCCTCTCCTTGGTTATGAGAATACGAAGCTGATAAGTGAGGCCATCAACAAACCTTATAATCCTCTCTCTATCTGTTAGAACCAACCAAATAGCATGACGAGCTAATTTGCAGAACCTCATCTCATACTGCGTCACAGTCATCTCTCCCTGACGCAACCACTGAAACTCCTTACGCAGCTCCTCTCTATGGGACTGCAACACATACTTCTCCAGAAAGAGAAAGGAGAACTGCTGCCAGGTAAGGAGTGTTGCACCAACAGGCCTACGCCTCTCAAAAGCCTCCCACCAAGTGAAGGCAGCTCTAGAAAACTGATAAGTAGTGAAGCAACCCCGCTAGTCTTCGAAATACCTGATGTACGAAGCATCCTATGACGCTTATCCAAGAAGCCCTGGGCATTCTCGCCCTTTACACCACTGAAGGTCGGAGGTTGAATCCTAACAAACCTCTCCAATCTACGCTGCTCATCCTCTGGCATGGCAGGAACTACATAGTCCTGAGCAACTGCAACTGGTTGGGCTGGATGTGCCTCCGGTGTCTGAAGTCCCTGCATGGCCTGCTTAGGTGTGCGAGCAGCGGGAGTCTGATTACCTCCCCTGGCCTGAGAAGTAGCTGCGGCTGTAGTGACTGAAACCGTCTGAGCTAGGCCAGTATAAACTGATAGAATATGAGCCAAGGCCTCCTGAAGACCTGGAATCACAATGGGCACAGCTGGTGCCTGAGCTGGTGCTGCTGGAGCATCCATAATTGGGACCTGATCAAGAACTAGGGCGGCTGGTGGATCTGCAGGTACTGTCCTAGCTGCTGTGCGGGCCACACCTCTGCCCTTACCGCGACCATGACCATGTTCTCGGCCTCTAGTGGCCACAACTGGCGGTACTGGTGGTCGTCCATCCTGACCGGTAGCGCGTGTCCTCACCATCTGTGAGAGAATAGAATAACCAAGTTTAGTACTCGGATCAACACATTCGCACGACAAGATTTTCAAGAATATGAAGTTTTCCTAAAGGTTTTGCAGCCTCTCGAGGATAAATACAGACGTCTCCGTATCGATCCACGAGACTCTACTAAACCTGCTCATGACTCGTGACCTATGTAACCTAGGCTCTAATACCAACTTGTCACGACCCTAAATCCGGACCCGATCGTGATGGCTCCTCTCGTGAAGACAAGGCTAACCAACACTTCCCATTTTAGTATTTAACATTTAAAAAGTAAGAAAAGGTCTAAAATATGATAAAATAATCTAAAGTTTAAGTAGATAATAACATAATTTGCGGAATACAACCCAACACATCCCTATACCGGGGTATCACTAGTCATGAGCATCTAAATAATCCGGAATACTCAAAGAAATCTACAAAGTTTAATACAGTAACTAAGAACATGGAGAATAAGATAGGTAAGAAGCTCCAAGCTGCGAACGCCGACAGCTACCTAGAGACTCCTCGGATCCGCCTAAGCTAGAAAGATCAGCACTCGAGAGCGAGATCAGATGCGCCTGAATCTGCACACGGGGTGCACGGAGTAAAATGATTACTCCAACTCAGTGAGTAATAATCATAAATAAGGACTGAAAGCAGGAAATCACATAAAGCACATTTGCAGACTATAGTGAAGCAGTCAACCAGCGAAAGATAGGTGAAAGTCATTTAACTCGAATTAAACTTCACGAAAACCTTTTTCAACAATTTAAGCAGGTAAATTGACAGGCAATTAAGGAAAATAAACACATAAAGGTTCGCCCCTCGGTCATAGTATCAACAAATCCACCCCTCGAGCAATATCTCAGAACAATACCAGCCCCTCGGGCTATATCTCACATCATAATGAGTACCTGCGCTCACTGGGGGTGTGTAGACTCTTGGAGGAGCCCCTTACGGCACAAGAGCAATATCAAGCCATCTCGTGGCATCATCACTAGGCCCTCGGCCTCATATCAACAAGCCAAATCGTAGCATACATATCTCAAGCCCTCGGCCTCATAATCAATATCAAATATTTCCTCACAACATAGGCCCTCGGCCTTGCTCAGTCAAAATCCTTACAAAAAACTTGGGCAATAGTAAAACATGATTCTCATTTAAGTGTTAAAACAGAGTAAACATGGCTGAGTACGAAAACAGTGAAATATAACATGACTGAGTTCAAGTATAAAGTCAAAACATTGAGAAAATATCAATAAAAGTCCCCTAAGTGCTCAAATAGTTGGCACGAAGCCCAAATATGGCATTCAACCCAAATAACAATGATAGCAAATAAATTTCAGTCAAATACGCGACAAAATAGTCATTCGGGACGGACTAAGTCACAATCCCCAACAGTGCACGACCCCACGCTTGTCATCTAGCATGTGCGTCACCTTAATATAGCACAACAATGTGCAAATCTGGGGTTTCATACCCTCAGAACATCATTTACAATCATTACTCACCTCAATCCGGTCAAATCTCTAGCTCGCGACACCTTTTCCCCTCGAATCGGGCTCCACCCACGTCAGATCTATCCAAAATCAGCACGAGGACGTCAAAATATGCTCAGGGAATGAAGCCCAAGCAAAAATAATCAATTTACAACATAAATCCTGAAATTACCAAAACCCGACCCCCGGGCCCACGTCGTAGAATTCGATAATTTTTACATCAATAGATTCTTTACCTTCCCACGAGTTCATACATACCAAAAGTATCAAAATCCATCCACAAATGACCCATCAAATCCTAAATTTTAAGTCTCCAATTTCAAGCCCCAGTTCTTCATTTTTTGGCTTAATTTCCATGATTATTTAGGTGGAATTCATATTAGAATCGAGTTTAAAGTCCAAGAATCTTACCTCCAAGTGATTCCCCTTGAATCCCTCTTCAATCCTCTCCAAAAAGCTCCAAAAACGACTAACAATGGAAGAAATAAACCCCAAAATCGCGGACAAGACAACTATTTAAACCTTTTGCCCAAGCCTGAATTCCTTCATCGCGATCGCGGGACTTTCTTTGCGATCGCGAAGCACCTTTTCCTAGAACACAACTTTTACTCTATGCGAACGCTTAAACACTCACGCGAACGCACTTCTCAGGCTTCCAACACTAAGAGATCATGGATAGGGGACCACGTTCACAAAGAACAAACTCCCAGTCAAACCCCTGGTCCATTTAACTCTACGCGAATGCGACCTTCACTACGCATTCGCAATCAACAACTTCACCACCTTATGTGATCGCAACTCAACCTTCGCGAACGCGAAAAACAAACTGGGCTGCCCCCTTCAAAAGCTCTACGCGATTGCGAGACTCCATACGCGATCGCGAAGGGGAAAACTCTGCAACAGCTGAAGCTCCAAAATCTGCAACTCTCCAAAGCACGAAATGGTCCGATTGACCACCCGAAACTCACCTGAGTCCCCGATACCTCAACCAAACATACCAACATATCCCATAACCTCATTCAAACTTGTTCCAACCTTCAGAACACTCAAAAGAACATCAAAACACCAAATTCGCATCGGATTCAAGCCTAAGAATTCCAAAATCTTCCTAATTACGCTTCTGATAAAAAATCTAACCAAACCACATCCGAGTGACCTCAAATTTTGCACACATATCCCAAATGACACAACGGAACTCATGTAACTCTCAGAATTCCATTCTGACCCTTATATCAAAATCTCACCTATCAACCGGAAATCGCCAAAGTACCAACTTCGCCAATTTTAGACTAAATCTACTCCAAACCTCCAAAACCCATTCCGATCACGCTCCTAAGTCCCAAATCACCTCCCGAAGCTAACTGAACCATCAGAACTCACATCTGATCCCTCTAACACACGAGTCAACATTCGGTTGACTTTTCCAACCTAAAATCACTCCAAAGAGACTAAGTATCTCAAACCTTACCAAAATCATTCCGGATTCGATCTGACCAACCCAATACCGAAAAACACGGATAACAAAACATAAAGAAGCAGAAATGGGGGAAACAGAGCGGTAAATCATGAGATGAATGGTTGGGTCGTCACATAACCTCCCCAACTCATCGTAACACCTCGAATGGGCCAATAAACCTTGGGCTCATCTTGCCCTTCTTTCCGAACCTTATAAAACCCTTCATGGGCGAAACCCGGAGAAAGACCCGCTCTCCAACAATGAATGCAACATCACGGACCTTTCGATCTGCATAACTCTTCTATTTGGACTGGGCTGTGCAAAGTCAATCCTGAATCGCCTTAACCTTGTCCAAAGCATCCTGAACCAAGTATGTACCCAATAGCCTAGCCTAGATCGGCTCGAACCACCCCATTGGAGACCGACACCATCTACTATACAAAGCCTCATATAGTGCCATCTGAATGCTCGATTGATAATTGTTGTTGTAGGAAAACTCCACAAGTGGCAAGACTGATCCCCAGAACTTCCAAACTCCATCACACATACATAGAGCATATCCTCTAGTATCGAAATAGTGCGCTCAGACTGGCCGTCCGTCTGATGGTGAAATGCTGTGCTCCTCAACTAGAGTACCTAACTCATGTTGTACAACTCTCCAAAACAGCGATGTAAATTGCATAAACCGGTCAGAGATGATAGACACTGGCACGCCATGAATCCTGACAATCTCGCGGATATAAAATAGAGCCAGCTACTCTGAAGAATAAGTAGTCATCATAGGACTGAAATGAGCTGACTTAGTAAGCCTATCCACAATCACCCAACGGCATCAAACTTCTGCTAATTCTGTGGAATCCCAACAACAAAATCCATAGTGATCTACTACCATTTCCACTCTGAAATCTCTAGCTTCTGAAGCAATCCACCCCGTCGTTGATGTTTATACTTCACCTATTAGCATTTAGACACCGGGCTACATATTCCACTATGTCCTTCTTCATTCTCCTCTACCAATAATGTTGTCTCAAGTTCTGATGTAGTGGCACCAGGATGAATGGAGTACCGCAAACTGTGAGCCTCCTGAAGAATCAACTCATGCAAACCATCTACATTGGGTCCACATAGCCTGCCCTGCATCCTCAATGCTCTATCATCTCCAATAGTGACCTCCTTAGAATCACCGTGATGAATCGTATCCTTAAGGACAAGAAAATGGGGTCATCATACTAATGCTCCCTAATACAATCATAAAGAGAAGATGGGAGACCACACAAGCCAAAAATTGACTCGATTAAGAAATATCCAATCTGGCAAACTGGTTGGCCAATTCCTGAACATCCAATGCCAACGACCTCTCTACTGCTGGTAGATATGCTAAGCTCCCCAAACTCTCCGCCCTGCGACTCAAGGCATTGGCTACCACATTGTCCTTCCTGAGATGGTATAGAATAGTGATATCATAATCCTTAAGCAGCTTTAACCACCTCCGCTGACGCAAGTTATGATCCTTCTGCTTGAACAGTTGCCGTAAAATCTGGTGATCAGTGTAGATCTCATAAGGGACACCGTACAAATAGTGCTGCCAAATCTTTAAGGCATGAATAATAGCTGTTAACTCAAGGTCGTGGAAATGATAGTTCTGCCTTCAGCTTCCTAGACATGTAGGTAATCACCCTACCCCCTACATCAATACCACGCCAAGGCCAATCCGTGACGCATCACAATATACAATATAAGACCCCGACTGTAAACCCTTCTGGATCAACCTGGTCATACGCGTTGTAATAGATGAGAAATTTGCTATAAATCGACGGTAATACCCCGTCAAACTAAGAAAACTCTTGATCTTTATGGTTGAGGACGGTCTGGTCCAACTCTACACTGCTTCCATGTTCTTTGAATCCACCTTGATCCCCTCACTCGACACTACGTGACCCAAAAATGCCACGGAATCTAGCCTGAACTTACACTTTGAGAATTTTGCATATAACTTCTTTTCTCTCAAGGTCTGAATCAGAGTCCTCGGGTGCTGCTCATGATCCTCCCGACTTCGGGAGTACACCAGAATGTCGTCAATAAACACAATAATAAATGAGTCAAGATAGGGCCAGAACACACTGTGCATCAAATGCATAAATGTTGCTAGGGTGTTGGTCAGCTCAAATGACATCACAAGGAATTCATAGTGACCATACCGAGTCCTAAAAGCAGTCTTCAAGATGTCTAGCTCTCGAATCTTCAACTGATGATAGACTGAACGTAAGTCAATCTTGGACAACACTCTAGCACCCTGTGACTGATCAAATAGTCATCAACACGAGGCAATGGATACATGTTCTTCGCTATAACTTTGTTCAACTGGCGATATCAATGCACATACGCATAGAACCTTCCTTCTTCTTCAAAAATAAGACTAGGGCACCCCAAGGTGACATGGTGGGCTGAATAAAGCCCTTATCAAGTAATTTTTGTAATTGTTCCTTCAACTTCTTCAACTTAGAAGGGGCCATATGATATGGAGGAATAGAGATAGGTAGAGTGCCCAACAACAGATCATTATCAAAGTCAATATCTCTATCGGGTGGCATGCCTGGAATATCAGCTGGAAATACATCTAGATAATCCCTCACTACTAGGACTGACTCAACTGTAGGGGTATCAATTCTAACATCTCTCACATAAGCTAGATACGCGTCACACCCCTTCTCAACCATTCGTTGAGATTTAAGAAATAAAATAACTATGTTGGGAATACAATCTAAGGTACCTCTTCACTCTAATCGTGGTAAGCCTGGCATAGCCATTGTCACGATCTTGGCGTGAAAATCAAGAAGCAACTAACTCTATACAAGCAGGAAGAGCATAATATCCAGCCTGGCCTCCCTCTCTAAGGCGACCTCTACCTGTCCGACCTCCACCTCGAGCTGGCTGGGTAGATGTAGTGGAAGCCAGTGCTGTAATCATAGATTAAAGGCCCTTTAGAGCACGCGGTGCTTGAGAAGTCTGTGGAGGTGCACCCCTCCTAAGTCTAGGGAAATCCCTCATCATATGGCGATTGTCGCCATACTCAAAACAAGCTCTCAGAGGGTGTGGCTGCTATGGCTAGCTCGGACCAGGTCTGTTGGACTGACCGCTGAAAACACACTGTGCAGGAGGTGCACTAGACACTGGCATTTGCATAATAAGGCTCCTGGGGCCTAGGAGTAGCCGGAATACCACTGGCAGCTGGAAATGCTAAATGAACAAGGCAACTCACATAGCCCCTACCATGGCAAACTGCAGCTGGGGCACGAGTACCATTATAAGAGCCAGACTCTCGAGACCTCTTGGCCTCCCTCTCCTCTCTCTCCCGAGCAAGCATACCTTACACTCTCCTAGCAATATCCACAAACTACTGGTATGAAATATCCATCTCCAAATCCCGGCCATGCGAAGCCAAATACTGGGGTGAAGCCCCCCGATAAACCGACGGACCCTTTCTCGAACAGTAGCAATCAAGGCTTGTGCATGCCTAGCCAAATCTCTAAAACGAAGCATATAATCTGATACAGTCATAGCACCCTAGTGCAACTGCTTAAACTCTACGCGCCATGCATCTCTAAGACTCTAGGGAGCATACTCCACTCAAGAACATATTTGATAACTGAGTCCAAGTAAGTGAGGCTACCTCTGCCAGACTGCCTAACTCATATCACGGCACCACTGATAGGATGCTCCTCTAAGCTGAAATATAGTGAAAGAAACCCCACTCGGCTCTGCTACACCAATAGTACGGAGGATGCGGTGGCACTCCTCAAGAAAACCCTGGGCATCCTCTAACTCCAAGTCAGTAAAAGTAGGAGCGTGGCACTTCTTGTACCGCTCGAGCCTGGGCCGCTCCTCCTCAGAAACTGTTGCCTTACCCTCGAGCCGAACTAGGGCTACCGACTATGCTAGTATAACCTCTAGAACCTGGTCGACCTAAACCCGCTACTCTAGGGTGCGAGTGGTGGGGTTCTGTGCTCCTTCCCCAGCTTGATATGTGGCAGGAGCAAAGGGAATCAACCCTGCCTAAGCTAGAGTACCTAACATGCTCAAGAACTGTGCAAGGGTCTCCTGAAGAGTTGGTGCAGTAACTAGCGTCTCAGGTGTCTGCGCTCCGACTGGAGCTACTGGTGGATCCTCTATAGTAGCTCGTGTGGGTGCTCTGGCTACACCACATGAACGTCCTCGGCCTCTACCCCGGCCCCGGCCTCTTGTGGCACTAGCAGAGGGCGCAGGTGCCTGGTCATCTGATCTGGCTGTACGTGTCCTCACTATCTGTGAGAGAATAGAAGATATAAGTTTAGAGTTTCGAAGTCAACAATTTCGCATGACAAGTAATTAAAAGAAATGAAATTTTCCTAACAGTTCCATAGCCTCCCGAAGATAAGTACGGACGTCTCTGTACCAATCCGCGAGACTCGACTAAACCTGCTTATGACTCACGACACATATGAACCTAAAGCTCTGATACCAACTTGTCATGATCCATTTCTCCCTCTGTAAGATGTCGTGACGGCACCTAGTCTCTACGACTAGGTAAGCCTAACATTTGTGGAATAACAAAAATGAAAGAAAAATTTGACAACTAAACTGCAACAGATAATTAAATAACTAATAAAAATGCCGCTCGGCATGTACATTAAACAACGCTCTACACAGTATTCCCAAAACTCGGTAATCATAAGTCACAAGCTATAGAAGAAAAACTATGTCTATACACCAGAGTCTAAGAAAGTATGGAAAGGTAAACGACATATGAGGGAATAGAGGGGGGACTCCGAGGTCTACAAATGCGGGCAGATATACCTTGAAGTCTCCACAATGTCACTGCTCACTAATATCGAGGTTGATAAGAAGTACATAGATCTACACACAAAACATGTGCAAAATAGTAGCATGAGTACACCACAACGGTACTTAGTAAGTGTTAAGCCTAACCTCGATCGAGTAGTGATGAGGTCGGGTCAGGGCCCTACTAGTATATAATAAATAAGGTGGAAGAATATAGCAATGTAATAAAAGACTGGAAATTTAACAAGAAAAAATAAAAGAAAATAGCAACACAACACATAGGAATAACAATAGGGGATCTCCGGAGATACCATCTAGTAGTCCCAAAGCAAATATGCAAAGAGATCTCCCAAGGTACCGCCTCGTAGTCTCAAAAGTAAATATGCAGGAGGATATCCCGAGGTACCGCCTTGCAGTCCCAATAGTAAATGTGCAGGGGGAATCTCCTGAGGTACCGCCTCGTAGTCCCAAAAGTAAACACACGGCTCGAAACCGATGAATACAATAATTTACAGCAAGAATTCTATAGTTAAGGTTTATATAGATCAAGGATAAATAGGAAATCAACTAAGCATGTTGCATAGATTTCAAATAAGCATTTAGTCACGTAGACTTGCGATATTAGGCTAAAACAAGATAACTACACATGCTGGTGCAACTCAATTATGATGTAACAGGTTAATACTCAATAAAAATCAGATTTTACAACAATTAGCCCGTGTACGCACTCGTCACCTCGCATACACGACGCTCACATATCACAGAGCATCACAACAGTCCGAAATCCTAAGGGGATTTCCCTCACATAAGATTAGGCAAGCCACTTACCTCGAACTAAGCTCAATCAATCAGTAAGAATGCCTTTTCCATGATTTTCCGACTCTGAATGGCCCAAATCTAGCCAAAGCAATTACATACCATAAATATAGCTGTAAGACACTAATCTAATTAATGAAATCAAGACTTTAACAAGAAATTAGAAATTCGCCTAGAAAAGTCGACTCAGGCCCACGTCTCAGAATCAAGTAAAAGTTACAAAATACGAACACTCATTCACTCACGAGTTCACTCATACCAAAATTACTCAAATCCGGTATCAAAATCCCAATCAAAACTCAAGAATTTAGTTAAAGAACTTTCAAACTTTTTTCCCAAATTTCTCAACCCAAATCCTTAATTAAATGATTAAATCAACTATAGATTAATGGAATATAACCATAAATGAGTTAAGAATCATTACACAATAGCTTCCTCTGAAAATCCCCCAAATTATCGCCCAAATCCGACCTCACAAAATCCCAAAGTGAAAATGAGATCAAACCCTCGTAATTTCTCCTTTTCTGCCCAGTGATCTCGCACCTGCAGACCCTGAGTCTCACCTGCGACGCTGCACCACCAGAATTTCCATCGCAAGTGCCGAATAGACTTAACACAATTGTCCACTTCTGCGAAATCCTCACTCAGCTCGCCTTCCAATTCTGCGATCCCTTCTCCGCAGGTCGCACATGCGACCACTAGCTACCCAGACCAAGGCCGCATCTACAAGTTTCCTTTCGCACGTACGAGTCCGCACCTGCGGTTAACCCCACTGTAGGGTGCAATTACACCAGAAGCTGCAATGTTTCAGCAATTCCTCCAACTTCCAATTCGATCCTTGACCATCCGAAATCAGCCCGAGGCCCCTGGGATCTCAACCAAACAAACCAACAAGTCCTAAAATATCATACGAACTTAGTTGAGCCCTCAAAACACATCAAACAACAACAAAAATACGAATCACACTCCAATCCAACTTAATGAACTTTGAAACTTCAAACTTCCACAACTGCAGCCGAAACCTATCAAATCACGTCTGATTGACCCCAAATTTTGCGCACAAGACATAATTGACATTACAGACCTACTCCAACTTCCGGAATCGGAATTTGACCCCGATTTCAAAAAGTTTACTTCCGATCAAACTTCATAAAAATTCAACTTTCACCATTTCAAGCCTAATTCAGCTACAGACCACCAATTCACAATCCGGACATGCTCCTAAGTCCAAAATCACCCAATGGAGCTACCGAAACTGACAGAACTCCATTCCAGAGTTGTCTTCACGCAGTCCAACTTGGGTCAAAATTCTAGAACTTAAACTTCCGTTTTAGGGACTAAGTGTCCCAAATCACTCCGAAACTAAAAAAAAAAAACATCCCGGCAAGTCACATAAGCAGAAAAAAAAATACGGGGAAAACAGTAAATAGGGGATTGAGGCTATTGTTCTCAAAACGACTAGCCGGGTTGTTACACTTAAAGCTTCCATAATAAGAATTTCTCTTCCCAACCATTCTGAACCTGTCGAAAATCAATACCAATCATACTTTCAAGTCATAATACATTACATAAAGTCACTCAAGATCTCAAATCACATAACAGAATTTCAGGATTCAAAACAACCCGTTGGGTTGTTAAATAAACACTCAAAGTTGTAGTAGCCAAGATGAGTTTTTAAAAGGAAGTGTATATTCTGGTAATGATTAGAAGGTTTATAAGGCAAAGTCATCGCATAACAATATTTAATATTGCAAGTTACGTTGAACTCACAGTACTTAAATGAGGTAGTTAGCCATATATGTATGGCGTATAATGTATAACCATAAAAAGCATACGGTATGACAGTACATAAATAATATCATACATTAAAAATTACCACAGGTAATAACAAAGCCGGTGGATGTGATTGCCCAAAATAAATATCAGCTAAACCATACTCTATGTTATATTGGACGGATATTATAGCACCATGAATATTGTTTGAGAGTTTGGTATTACCGAGGTCGATTTGACTGATGTTCATTGATAAGTGCGAAGGTGAATTTGTTACAACGATTATTGATAATAGAAGCATCTTCACATGTTTAGGGTTTGTCAATTACAAGGATTTGATAAATATATTTGGCGTGTTTGATATTACCGAAATCGAAACATCGTGATATTCGAAAAATAAGTTCTTTTTATAATATCAAAAAAGTTTTCGGAAATGGATGTGAAACTAAAATTACGTAAATTTATCTTCTAATGTATTAGTTTTTCTTTATCTAATTTTTGCAAAAATCATATATTATGATATATGAAAATATTCGTCACGACCAAAATTCCACCAAGTCGTAATGACAAATAACTCAATTTGTTAGGTAAGACAACTATCAAACATACAATCTAAATCGAAAATCATCCATTAAATATTAATATAATAATACGGAAATCAATACAACTTTTTTAGTGAGTGGTATTACAAGTCATGAATGACAAAGAATCTGAATACAACACTGATACAAAGAAAAATTATATCATGTTTTGGAATATACATAAATAGGGATACAAGTCCTAACTACCATGAATAAAGTGGTAGCTTGCGGTTGGAACGCTGGTGCATCATCAATGATAGCTTTCGCCATCCACAATAGCTCAGCTCCAAAATCTACACGCAAGGTGCAGAAGTGTTGTATGAGTACGATCGACCATGTGTACTTAGTAGGTATCAAGATTAACCTTAGTGAAGTAGTGACGAAATTTTAATTCAAAAGATACTTACTTTACATAATCTGTGCAACTCAATAGCACATATAATAAAAGAGAAACGTCCACGGAGACTGTGGTAGATACATAAGATATTAATAGTAATGTGCAAAAATAGAGAAGAAGGCAGTAAGCTTGCTTTCCCAATAACTAAATCAATCATGTACGTTTGCACCAAATCAGCATATCAATAGAATTTGCACGAAGGAGCACCAGTGGTCTAGTGGTAGAGTAGTACCGTGCCACGGTACAAACGCAAGTTTGATTACCAGCTGGTGCATTTACAATTAATAATACAATTTGCATCAAGGAGCTCTAGCTCAAGTACTACTAAGTACCCAATCACAAGGAGGCTATGCATAATAAAGGTCAATTTAAGTGCCAGTGTATGATAAAGACTCAACATGTGCTTCATATCTGACACTATCCAAGTGTTCAACAATCTACTAACAAGTCCCATGCATATTCATATATATCAAGGCTATATATGAATATTTTTATACAAGTCTAGAATGTCAATGCATGCCTAAGACTAAATCTTCCGTTATAACCCGGTACTCTTATATGTACCAACACAAATTTCATTCTCTCATTACAACCATGCAAATCCTTGCACTCAACACAAGATCGATGTTTCTAATAGAAGTTGCAACACCTCATCATAACCGGCTACAAGGTCCACGTACCAAACTCTACTAGTGAATCGCATGCATATATGAAATGCGCCATATAACATATGTAAATGATATGTATGAAGATGTGTAAATACGCATGAAGACACACACCCAGCACAAGATTCATGTGCCTTACACAAGTCTATGTGTGCAATACTAAGTACTATTCCAAATGCCTATGGTCTCGGGGCCAAAATAGTATAGGTAATCACCTGACTTCGAAGGAACAGATCCATATCCAAGTATTAACACAAGAACCCAATGACATGGGAACATATCGTGTCATGTCAATATCATAACAATCTGCACGCCAAGTACCTCATGCCAAAATCATCTCAATATCAATCCGCTCATAATGTCCTACTTCCATAAATACATCAATCCGTATCAGACTCCCGATTATAAGGATGTAAGCATATGCTTTAGAGGTAATCATTCAGAAGAACAAGGACATAAATAAATAACAATGTGGAAATGTTATGTACACATGAGATGATCTCTAAGCATGGTGAATGTTACTTCTGATGAATGTATGTATGTAATGTTTGACTACAACTCCAACATGTATCCCATCATACATAACCTACAATTCCAAATGTAGCATCAAGGGATAGACATGGTCTCTAATAGAAATAGGAAAGCTCAAGTAGTTATACAAAAGTTCAAGGCATATCACACAAATAACATGTGCGGACGTGTGTTCATAATATTAAATGTGACTATAGATAAATAAAGTACACCAATAATATTAAGAATAGCTCATCATGACTAAGGTATTATTAACCTAAATTGTTTAACGTGAAAATGGTAACAACAATTAAATTTGTAAATGGGATTCTAAAAATACGTGATCTGTTCTCGAGCTAGTTGTTAGAGCAGTTGATGCTAAGAATATGAAATTTAACGACGAAATGCAAGCTAAAACGAGGCAGTAATCAAACCGAGAGGCCTGTTTCCCAAATGTAGGACTGGTCGATAGGGGACCTCGGGGTCGGTGTTCGGGTCGAGCTCGAGCTATCGGGGGCGATCGGGAATGGGATAACAGTTAAGATATGATTAAATGAAGCTCTTTATGGCAAATACCAAGTGATAAAATGAAGAACAAGTAAGAAAGTGATAAATATTAATGTGGCCTTGGACCAGTAAGAACGAGCAAGTTAGAAAGAAGAGAGAGAGATATTATTGTACCTGTGGAGAAATGGAGCAACATCAGCCCTTTACAAGGTAATGCAAGTTCCCTTTATATAGGAGGGGAACTCGGCTATAGTACAACATGCATTAATTATTAAGTATGGAGATGGGATGACTAGATGTGACATTTTGGCGTATGCCCTGGATAGGCCGGCTTTGCCAGACCTAGCCGCATGCCATGGGAGCTTCCCCTTCTTGTTCTGGCTTCGATTTCCATCTTTTTTGGATCAGGCCTCGACGAGCCCCAAGGTAGGGAACTCGGTCGTGGCTTCCCGTTCTCGGTGTCTCGAGGCATTCTTCCGAAATGATTTTATAGCGAGAAATCAAGTCCTCTGATTTCGCCGCGTACAGATAGTCTCCGCGTTTCCCAAAAATGAAGCGATGGAAAATGATTCTAACACTTGACTCCTCGAGCTTCTTATAGCAACGTCATACCAATGATGTGACTCATGGTGTGAGCTTTTGTGGCGACTGGGGGTGTCCCATGGACTTGTGCATTTCGACTTCATTCAATGCACTGCCAATTCCCGTTCTTCAAGGTAAGTGTGCCGCTAACAATTCGGTCTTTCAAGAATGTAGTAACTGCGTCCGCCAGTCAATCTTCCAAAGCCTTGATGACCGTGTCATTACCCCCTATAAATGGGATGCCTTGGCATTGTTTTTCCTATCCAGTGCTTTCGTTGGCTTATTTGCCCATATCTTCTTACCATCTTCCTTTATCCTTGAAGATCATGCTTGGGGCTCATAGCCTCAAGACCGTTTGGCGGATCTCCCTTAGATTGTGTTTTGGCCTTTTGCCGAGGCTTCCCTTTGTCGAGCATGTCGTGCTGCCCCATTGCTGCTATGATCGTTGACATGTTTGTCATGGCTGTTGTTGTTGGCTCGAGATGATGACATACGAGAGCCAACTTTTCTCATTCGTATAAAGCTCTTCGAATTACATACTGTTTCTCAAAAGGGGGCTTGGATTATACACCGCTACTCACCTTCATACCCCGGCTCGACGTGGTGCTCTGCCCTGAGCTGGGGGCTTGCACGACTAGACATTCCAAGAAGTGGATTCTAAGTAGCCGTGCAAGCGGGCCCGAGGCTTGTTCGGTCCGCTGTCTCTCCGAGGTTCTCTTGGCCAGCGAGGGTCCTCGAGCTTCGGAGAGCTATGGCATTTTTTCATCCCTCCCTGCTACTTGCCTTGTCCCTTGGGGATATCAGTGTGGAAGGCTGGGGTGAAACTTCCGAGGATGTGCGTCCGGAGGCGCCTGTTGTAGGAGGCGGACCTTCGAAGGTGAATCGGTCTTCGGGCTTTTACTTTGCGTGTGCATCCCTTTGTTTCTTCCTTTATGCGTAGAGATCCTCTGTAGGCTTTTGTAATTGTATGTAATGACCCCTCGAGGGCTGTTGTACATGGATTTTTATGAATATGAATATGCCTTATTGACTTCTGCTTTCGGTTTTTGCCTTATAATTGCATGCCCTTCGAGGCCTTTTGAATGTCTTCCTTTATTGTTGATCGCTGATATCTGACTCGGATGCGAGCATTCCTTCCAATCCACTGCTGATCGACATGGCTCCTTTCCGAGCCCAAAGTCGCATCGATATGGCTCTTTTCCAAGCCCATCGTCATACCTTAGACCAAGCCTGAATTGATCTGATAGGCTCGGGCTGTCGGGGCCTCCGAGTTGTAGGGAGATAATACGCCGAATTTCGGATCTTTCGAGAATGTTATCCTGAATGAAGGTCAGCTTTGGGTACCTGAGGGTCCCTTTTGATCTTGATGTAGATATCTGTTTAAGGCGTATGGGATAGACTTATGTTGAGGAGTTGCCTGTACTCAGGCACTGCCTCGAGCCTTCGTGGAGCCTTCGTGATCGGAGCTTCGTGTGCTTATTTTTTAGAAAAGGAGACCATAAAATCGGGTACCACCTTGAGTCGAGCGATGGCGTTGAAAGCTTCCTGGGGCTCACTCCGGGTAGGCGAGTCATCGTTGTTTCTCGCATATATGTGGGGGGGCTTCGGCTTCTTCGAAAGACCTCACTATTTTAGATAGACACCCTTCCGCTTTGGCATAGGGTTCTTCATTTCTTCAGGGAAAAAGCATTGGCGCACGTCCTTGCTCTGATCTGTCAATTTTACCATAGTCATGGCAACTATTTCGGGGCCGGCCCGACAGAGAGTGGGGAGTGCTACTCCCGACGCTTAAGAACCGCGGGAGTTCACTCTGAAGACCGTGTCTATGATAAAAGAAGAACATATGGAGATGGTGAGGAGATAGTGTGGATGGAGCGAGGGGATAATGCTGCAGGTGCTTTCCTCGAACGAGAGTATTACGAACTCCGCTGATGGATTCTTTAGCGTATACCTATATCCTTTCGCATTTGGCCCCCTTGATAGGGTCATGTTTGATTTTTGCTTGAAGTATCGATTTACTTTGGCGCAGATACATCCGTCATTTTGGTGAATGTTGCTGATGATGAGGTCCTTTGCAGAGAGGGCTGGGCTTGAATTCACGTTTAGCCACCTTGTCAGGCTATACCGGCCCTCTCATCACCAAGGCCTGCTAACCCTGAGATGTCGTTCGTCCACGCCCTTTGTCATTAATGACGAAGAAGATGGGGGTCGAGAGTGGGCTAGTTGGTTCATCCGGATGGCTGACATTATCCCTGTGGAGTTTTTACCATTTCCCGAGGGATAGAATTATGCGTGTGCGTGGAGCGTCTGGTGCTTTTTCAGATTTTGCTTATAATGAAAATCAGTTGAGTAATCGTGTTTTTCCCCTTTTGCAGCAACTTCATGGACACCGGGCAAAGTTATTGACCTGTCCGGCTAGGTTCAGAGGCTGGTGACCTATTCGACCTACGATGAGTGTAGGTGGCGAGCTGTATTCTGCATTATATGGGGAGCAAAATACCAAGGTATGCGTGCACGCTGCCTTTGCCTTGGCCTTCGTATATTTGAGGTGTCATATTCCCCTTTCTTTTGTACTGGTTTTGCCGTTTGTTGATATCAGGCGCTTCCTTGGGATGAGGTAGTACTCTTTCGAAGAGGGGAAGGAGGCGTCGGCCTCTAAGATGAGGGACGATAGCGATAAATGGGATTGGCACCCGCAGTGTGATGGAGCTTTTAGTGGCACTGAACGGACCTGTGTCTTCGAGGAGAGGGTGTCATCCGAGCCTGTTGTTCTCGGGGTATCTGATTCTCGTACGATAGTTCCTTCGAGTGAATATGTTTTGCCCAAGGTTGGTTCTCCTGGGCCGAAGAGGCAGGATCAATAGGAGTGTGCTCTGACTTCGAGGAAGTCCGCCAGCTTCACTTCGTGGTGAGTTCAGGCGTAGTTTTTCTGTATTGCGCGTCCTCCTATTTTTATCGAGTTTTCCTTTTGCAGGCCTATGATAGGCTCAGGTCTCAGATGCTTCGTCAAGGAGCTAGGCTTCGAAAAGTTCTGGACGAGGGCGAGTCCCTTAGGCTCCTTAGCAAGAAGAAGGAGGTTGAGTTGCTACATTGGCGATATGAGGCGCACTAGAGCTCGAATTACGAGAGCTATCTGATGGAGCAGGTAACCTTTTGTAGCATGCGCTTCGCTCCTTTCGGACCTTAAGGTTAACCCCCTTTTTGTTATATTAGCTACAGAAAAATACGGAGGCCATGGAGTACCTCAAGGGCGACATCGACCGCGTCAGAAATGCTTGTGGTGAGCTAAGGGCTCAAGTGCGAGCTCAAGCTCTAGAGGAGACATGCACTTTGGCCAAGGTCCCTGACTTTGAATCCCAACTCCGCTTAGCCCAAGACAATGCTATAGTTCAAGCGGATATGATAGGGAAACTCAAGTCTGATCTCTCGAATATCAGGGATGAGATAATCGGTGCCCTGGCTGAAGCGGCATTAAGCCGAACCAAGGCTAATCAGGAGATGGCGATTCATATGAAGGACACTGCTGATGCCCAAGATGAGCTGAAGCGGGCCCTCGATCGGGAGAAGAGGATCGAGGGATACGTTCGTTGTAGGTCCCGAAGAGAGGTACTCGAAGAGATCGGCTCTAGGGGCTTCGTTCTCTCTGAGGAATTGGCTTGGGCAAGGGTGGATGAGCGTGACACTCGGTCACTTCTTGCTAACGTCGCGGAGAGTGAATCTGATAAGATGTAGCCCTTTGGAGCGGAGTGTAGATTCTGCTGTTTTTCCGCTTTGTACTCGATACCTGTAGAGGATGTTTGTAAGATAAGAGGAAACTTGAAGCTTTATTTCTTCTACATCTCTTTCTGTATTTCTTTTGATAGGCGGGCTGGCTTCGGTGTTTGGCGGGATCCCCGTGGGTCCGGAAATAATCGGGCAGGCCTGGAGGCTTTTAAGTGTGATCTTTGACGTGAGCATGCGTTGGGGCCTCTGTGCTTTGCCTAGCTGTTTAGGCTCGGTCTCCAAGTCAGGCCTTGACTCGAGCTTGCCTGACCTTCGGTCTTCTGTGCCCATGCGGGCAGATGGTGATTGTTCTTATTTCTTGCCCTTGGGCATTTGTTGTTTCAACTATTTTGGGTCCAATCTCTGAGTCGCGTTGTGCTTCGAGCTTTAATTGAACCTTAAGTTCTTTCTTGCCTGCATGGGCGGACAACGGTGGCCTTTATCTCTCGCCCTCAAGCGTTTGTTGTTTCAACTATTTCGGGTCCAGTCTCCGAGTCGCGTTGCGATTCGAGCTTTAATTGACCCTTAAGTTCTTTCGATTTTTAGACCGACAATAGTGCCTCTTACGCTGGTTTGGTCATTGAGACCTTTAATATGTGGCCCGAAGGCTTGTATAGTTAACTATTTTGGATCCAGTCTCCGAATCAGGTTACAATTCAAGCTCATTTTCATTCTCAAGTTGTTAATTTTCAAGCCGGCAATAGTGGCTCTTACGCTGTTTGGTCGTATAGACCTTTTAGTGTGCGGCCCGGAGGCTCGTTTTGCTGGAGACAATGGCTCTTACACTGTTTTGCCCATGGGCTTTTTGTAGTCTTTGTTTTCTGCTCGTTAAGGTCTTTTGAAATAATTTTGCCTGACCCGTTGTCGGTTCCAGAAGAACCTCGATTTTAAGTCATTATCGGCGATGTTTGAGCACCTTGAAAGGTTCATAGCTCGTAGGCTGAGTAGGTCGAAGCCTTGTGATTTGGAGCTGACGTGGTCGAAGCTCATTTTTGCCTATTGAGGGAAGCCTATTTTAACTGGTTCTTTCCGAAGTATATTTGAAGTAGTGTCCTGCAATTTTGGTTAGCGGCGGTCAGGCATCCCCGAGTCGCGTTAATTTGGCTGTATCAACCATTTTGACCGTAGTCATATGTATTTGGCCAGAGCTATTTTTTGATTCTGAGTGATAGTTTAGGCATCTACATCGAGGGTATGCCCTTTCGAGATTCTTACAAATGCGACGTACAGCCTAAACTTCAGGATTTTCATGCCTGTTGAGGTCTTACAGTTTTATCATGTCTGTTGAGGTATTTTAGTTTTATCATGCCTATTGAGGTTTTACAGTTTTATCATGGCTGTTGAGATCTTAGAGTTTGTGTTGCTTCGTAGAATAGATCTGGTTACACCGAGTCTGCCCGCTCGGGGTTTTACAGTTTCGGGTTTTCCAGTGCATGGCGATTGGCGACAGTCTCCGAGTCATTAAGTTTGCTTAGGCTCGAAGGCCGTTATTCGTGAGCTCGGAGTTACCTTGTGGGAGTTTTATGAGCTCGGAGTTCTGACCCTGGGGTCGTGCGGGTGCCGAATTGTTGATGCTAAGTCCTCGAGTATTTCGAGATGCATTCGGTGGAAGGGTTCCTGCCGAGAGTGCACTGCGATTTCCTTGTTTGGAGAATGAGATGCTAAAAGATACCTTTTTATTACTTGGCATGAACACATACCGTTTCATTGTTGTGAGCTCGACCCGGTACATGATTTCCTATTGGAACTCCATCTACCATTCCCCGGTCCTTCGGAGGGGATGACGCCCTCGAAAGAAGATCATCGCTCGTTGTTTGACTATAAAAGAAGGCATGTGATCTCATCGAATCCTCCTCTGGGGGTACGTTGCTCCCCTAATAATCTTGCTAGCGAGACCCTCTTTGGGGCAGATGTCCGATTCGAGGGAAAAGAGTGCGGCGGGTCCTGTTAAAGCCTTGGGATTCCCAGGTGGAGTTAGAATTTCTGAATGTACCGGCCGGTTGTCTGCATATAGATTAGTGAAAATAGGAGTGAAGCAGTTCTTCCTTACCGCGGGAGCGTAGGCGACGCTCCTAGATTTGGTATGTTCCTGCCCTTTCAAGGCGTGAGCCCTAATACACCCCTCCACTGTGTTTAATCAGGCTCAGCCGAAGATGTGGTTTGCTTACCCTTTGATCCTTCCAAGGGTGGAGGCATTGATGCCGGCGATGCACCATATCTCCTCATCGTGTATTGCTCCCTATCGACCATTTTAATTCCACCCCTTGCGTGGGATTTCATTCTTTTGGTGAAATGGGGTCGACGCTGTCTCCGGGTGGCGTGCCCGTGGCCATCTGAGTAAGACGTCCATACCTTGCACCTTCTTTGATGGTACAAAGCTCGGTGTCCCAGCTCAAGCTTAGACGGGCTGTATCAAGAGAGTCGTCTTCCTGCTTGTTGTGGCGATCGTCGTTTGGAATCCGTCAAATATTTGAGGTGCAGGAGTGATTTGGTTCGTTAGTCCAAATCGCCCCATTGACTTTGGTCCGACATCATTGGTATGCTTGATCGAACCACCTGAATTCATGAACACATGTTTTATTTGAAATAGATCAAATGAGGGAGAGGGTTACCAATGCATCGGTGTGAGGCCGAGGCGAAGTCTCGATGTCCTTTTCTCTGGATGTAAGGGTGTCCTCTGGAATATATCAATGGACCCCGTTTTCCCTGGCAACGAACATTTTTACTCTCCATTTTATGAGTCCTTGAAGGGTGTCGCCACTCCTCCACTGTCGTGGTAATACGCTGCGGCTTGTTTGCTTCATTCTTCGCGGTTGCCTTCCTCCCATGGGGCTGGATTCGAGTCTGATCGCTCGACGGTACTCGGTGGCTATTTTTATTGAGTAGCATGGTTGTTGTCCTCCTAAGCTAGTGGCCATTTTTGACCCTGTGGCCGCGCGTGCCCTGCGGTTCCCGTGCCAGGTTGCGGTTCCTTCGAAGGGGTCTTGGTCGAATAGGTCTGAATCGTTTGGCGTCCTTGGTTTCTCTTATGGTGATCACGATGTTTGGTATGGAAATGCTGAAATTGTATTCTGCTTGGCGGGGTGCCCCTGCCGGCCATGCCTCGTCGAATCTGGTTCTACTGAAGATTCCTCGAGGATGTTGCCCTCGAGCCATTTCCAGATCGTTGCGAGGTAGGTTGCATCTTGTGGCGATCCTCATATCCGTGGTGAATGGATATTACCTCCATCTATTTGGCATTAGTTTCTTTGTCGGGATCCTGCTTGGGTATACCGAGCCCGAGGGGCTCCCAACTGGTCATCCTCGGCACTGATCTTTGACTGATATCGGTTGTGGACGTCCGATCAGGTCAAAGCTGGATATTTGATCAAGTTCTAGTTCAGCTATTTCAAAGCCACCGAGCTTCGTTCGTTCAGGCCTTGGGTGAAGTTCTACATTTCCTAGTCGTCGGAGACTAGCGGTAGCTCCATCTATTCCATCTGGAAGCGGGACACGAATTCCTGCAGCATCTCGTTCTCTCTTTGCTTGATTTTGAAAACGCCAGACTTCCTTGTTGCCACCTTGATGGCTCCAGCATGTGCCTTTACGAAGGAGTCTTCTAGCATGGAGAACGAATCTATGGAGTTGGGAGCCAAGCTGTGATACCACATTATGGCCCTTTTCGAAAGTGTTTCTCTGAATTTTTTCAGCAATACGGACTCGATTTCATCATTCTTTATATAGTTTCCTTTTACTGCACATGTGTAGGCAGTAATGTGTTCGTTAGGGTCGGTGGTACCATTGTAATTAGGAAGTTCCAACATTCTGAACTTTTTTGGAATGGGCTTCGGGGCCGCTTCCTCAGGGAACGACCTCAATATGAACTTCTTCGAATCTAAACCCTTGAGGATCGGGGGCACACCTGGGATCTGATCGACCCTGGAGTTGTATATCTTGACCTTTTTATCGTTGGCTACAATCATTTTCTCACCCGATTTGATCTTTTTGGTGAGATCCTCGAGCATCTTCACTATGGCAGGGTCGACCACTGACCCGTTATTGCTTGATCTTTCGAGTATTTGCTCGGCGAGGGGAGCTGTATCTGGTGCTGCTGTGGTGGGATTCTTCGGATGGATTTGCAATTGGGCAATGGCCAATTGTTGTGCCTGCAACATTTCGAAAATAACATGAAGACTAACTTTCTGTTCTTCCCGGGCTGGGGTTTTTTGAGCTTCCTGTCGGTCGTTGTGTCGTATGCTCCTATCGGTGTGAAAAGTTTCATCGACTTGTTGTGCGTCCTGCTAATCCGCATCCGCTAGAATTGGTCCGGGTGCGTTATCAGGATTCTGTGGTGGTGCTCCAGCGGCTAGGACAGCCACGCCGTTTTTCCCGTGGTTTTCGAGGTTGTCGTTCTCGACTCTGTTTACCGAGCCAGACATTTTGACCTGAAATCAAAGGATCTTGGACAAGAAAATTCTGAAAGATATTGTGCGTTTGTGTAATGAAACCAACAAGAAAATTATCACTATTATTTTTATCCCCACGGTGGGCGCCAACTGTTTACCGTGAAAATGGTAACAACAATTAAATTTGTAAATGGGATTCTAAAAATATGTGATATGTTCTCGAGCTAGTTGTTAGAGCATTTGATGCTAAGAATATGAAGTTTAACGACGAAATGCAAGCTAAAACAAGGCAGTAATCAAACCGAGGGGCCTGTTGCCCGGATGTAGGACTGGTCGATGGAAGATCTCGGGGTCGGTGTTCGGGTCGAGCTCGAGCTATCGGGGGCGATCAGGAATGGGATAACAGTTAAGATATGATTAAATGAAGCTCTTTATGGCCAATACCAAGTGATAAAATGAAGAACAAGTAAGAAAGTGATAAATATTAAAGTGGTCTCGGGCCAGTGAGAATGAGCAAGTTAGAAAGAAGAGAGAGAGATATTATTGCACTTGTGGAGAAATGGAGCAACATCAGCCCATTACAAGGTAATGCGAGTTCCCTTTATATAGGAGGGGAACTCGGCTATAGTACAACATGCATTAATTGTTAAGTATGGAGATGGGGCGGCTAGATGCGACGTTTCGGTGTAGGCCCTGGATAGGCCGGCTTTGCCAAACCTAGCCGCATGCCTTGGGAGCTTCCCCTTCTTGTTCTGGCTTCAATTTTCATATTCTCTGGATCAGGCCTTGACGAGCCCCGAGGTAGGGAACTCGATCATGGCTTCCCGTCCTCGGGGTCTCGAGGAATTCTTTCGAAATGACTTGATAGTGAGAAATCAAGTCCTCTAATTTGCCGCGTACATAAATATTATCTCTGCCATAATTTATTTTGCTTACGTAGTCATTCGATAGAGTAAAACATAGGAAATGTAGAACACACAACCAAACAAGGCATAAAGTAATCTAGAATCTACCCCGAGCATGAAAAACTATGGCACATGTAGATACGATCATCACCTCACATATACATAACCCCCATGTAGCAAACAATATAATTTATTAGAAAAAATTCCCTCAAACAAAAGCTAGGCAAGACACTTACCTTATCTGGCTAGTCATCAACCCCAAATCACGCCATAACCTCGTTTTTAACTTCCAATCACATAAATGAAAGACAAACATCATCCAAGGAAGCTAAACAATGCTATAGGAAGTGATCCCATTCAATAGAGTTTCAATCTTTGAAGAATTTTCAAAAAGTCAACAAAAAGAAACCTGGTCGACATGCCCCAAATCTGAAACCAATACCATATCCCGGGGACCTATAACCTACCAAGTCCAAATATGTAATTAGTCCAAATCCGAGTCCAAACAGATACTCAAAACCTCAAAATATACACTCTTAAGTTATAGTCAAAACTCTAAATAACTCTTCCAAATTTCATGTTATAGGTATAGAAATCTATGGGGAATCAAGAAATATGATCGAAATCAAGTAGAAATTACATACCCTCAAAATATGGATGAAATCCATCTCCAAAGTCGCCTCTTCCCGATCTCCAAAACACAAAACACAAAGTTCTAGACATAAAATGCTCCTAACATAATTTCCTTAATTGTGTTTGCGACTCCAAAATCATGCAATCGCGATGCATAAACTAGCATTGCCTCCACTCCTTTGTATGTGAATGCGAAAGAGATCTTGTGATCGAGATGGCCAACTGGCCACTCCTCTACGCAAACGCGAGCATCCTTACGCGAATGCAAAAGCCAAGCTACCATGGCTAGACTTCTTCTTATACTATCATGGTCCACCACAAATGATAGTGATCCACAACACACCCCTGGACCAACTCCTCTTCATGATCGCAACACTCCCTACGCAATCGTGATGTACACATCACCATTTTAAGATTTCCTCTGTGATTTTATTATGATCGCGATTAACAAATTCCTCCCCTTGAACATGGCAGCAAGCTTCGCGATCGTGATTAATACCTGAGCATCAGAAAACCAACAATCTTAAAGTGGTTCAAAATGATCCAGAACTCCCCGAAAACTAACCCGAGACACTCATGACCATATAGAATTATTCTAACAAGTTCATATACCTTATTCAAACTTATCCAAAGTCTCAAAGCACGAATAACAACACCAAAATCAAGAATTCCGCATCAAACCAAAATCTTCAATTTTTTAAAGTTCAAAATTCCAACTTTTGACTAGAACTGCCAAATCAAACCAAGCCACCCGAGGCCCGAACAAAAAATTATGTACAAGTTAAAGTCATCATACGAATATATTGAAACCTTCAAATTATCAATCAGGAGCCGCTAATGCAAAAGTCAAACCTTGGTAAGCTCTTCCAACTTATATCTTCCAAAACAAGAATTACTCTTCCAAACCACTCCAGAAACGCTCGAAAATCAAACCAACTATGGTCACAAGTCATAATATATCATATGAAGCTACTCAAGGTCTCAAATTATTGAACAAAATGCTAGAACTTAAACGTCCAGTCAGGTCATTACATTCTCCCCCATTAAACATACATTCGTCCTTGAACGTGTCAAGAGTCATTCCAAAGCCATCAAATACTTTCATAAACTCATCATATTCGTAACCCTGAGCGATCGCATGACACATCAATCCATATAAACTAACACAATGCTGATTGAAAAACCTCCCTTCAACCTAAGCTAAAAAACGTGCACTCATCTCAAATAAAACCTTGTTCCAAGCCTTCGCACACATCTAATGATGAATGAAACCTGTAGAAACTCGTAATCAACCATCATATCAACAAGTCATGGATTCCTCTTGTCTGGCAAGAACCATTGCATGTTTTAGGTTGCCTATCATGTAACAATTAAGCAAACTCAATAAAACTCAAACAAAACTCAAACCGAAACACCTGTTATAACCACCACAATCACATAGTGAGATTCCATTCTACAAATCTGATAGTAAAAAATATCCCATTAACTAAAATTCTTCTGGATGACACACCCATATGACACCTTATATTGTATAAGCAAATCTAGCCCGTTGCAAAATACATATTCTCAACAACCCTGCTAGTAGACATCCAAACTGATACCACATTCCTTTGAAGTAGGTAATAAGCCTTCCATTAACCAATAAGGACCCCATTATATCTTCCACTCATGAACACACAAGAGATCACTAAACCGTTGGCCTCAACGGCGAATATACACGTGCAACCCGTTACCAATCCAAATACTAATTACATCACTCATGATCATCTATAACCATGTGGAACCCAATTAATCAAGTACGAATATCCTTGAATCTCTATAGTCTTTACTTATTTTATCTATTATCCCAACACACAAAAATAATGCCAACAATCTCTTAAACCATACTCCTCAAACCAAGATCTATGGGAAGAATATACCACTATGCCTAAGAAGATCACAACACACAAAATGCCCTAAACCACATGCTCGAACAAGCACAAACCTTATCAAGTCACCCACCGTAGATGCCTACAGCCAACTATCCGACTATTTACACACTTTCACTTGCCACAAACAAAGAGATAGTCTTACTTTTAGAAATACAATCATTGTACCCTAGAAGTGCAAGATTCCTCAACCTAGTAACTAACATATGCCTACCCATACACAACTATAAAGTCACACTTGCAGCATCTTGAAAACGTGCATATCCATAGATCCTTCCATGTTATGCAGCTAAAATCTAAACTTCATTGTTTGATCATCACATAATTTTCTTAGAATTTAGTCATCATAGACCTCATCAGTAAGTACCCTCTAGAACATATTCCCTTTCTTCATATCATGACACAAAATTCCAACCAAGGGGTCGTGACGGTACCTAATACCACTAACTAGGCAACCAATACTTAACAATAGTAAGAGATACGAAACTAACACGTAACTGCATAATATCATAAATGAAAGTAAGGCTAAAAAATTACATAACTAGTTTAAACCAATACAACCGTCTAATAACCTCCTAGGACTGGTGACACTAAGTATATGAGCTACTAAAAGTATTAAACATGAATGCTAAAATGAAATATAATATTGTCTGATATAAGAAATAGTAGTAAATATAGTGAATGTGATTCTAGGGTCTGCGAACGGGTATGCAACACTACCTCGAGTCTCCCTGAAGTCCAAGTTTTGCACCCCTCTGAATACTACCAGGACCCATCTCTTGTAACGACCCGACTGGTTATTTTGAGCTTTTGCACTTCGTTCGCCAGTTCTCGGGCATGACTAGGCCCATGTGATGTATTATGACTTATGTAAATCGTTGCTTTTGATTTTTATGGTAATCGGAAAGAATTTGGAAGAACAGTTCTCAGTTTGAAGCTTGAAATTTGAAAGGTTTGACCAAGATTTGACTTGTTTGTATATGATCTCGGATCAGAATTTTTATGATTTGTTTACCTCCGTTAGGTGATTTGGGACTTAGGAGAGTGATCAGAATGCATTTTGGAAGTCCATGGAAGGTTTATGCTTAAATTGGCGAAATTAAGATTTTGGTATTTTTCGGTTGATAGGTAAGATTTTGATATAGAGGACGAAATAGAATTCTAGAAGTTGCAGTAGTTCTGTTGTGGCATTTGAGATGTGTGTGCGAAATTTCAGGTCTTTCGGACGTGGTTTGGTATACTTTTTGATCAAAAGCGTAATTCGAAAGATTTTGGTAGCTTAGGCTTGAATCCGATGTGTTTGGATGAATCGATGTTGTTTGAGGTGTTTTGAAGATGGGTACAAGTTTGAATGGTGGTATGTGACTTGTTTGTGCTTTTGGTTGAGGTCCCGGGGGCCTCGGGGTGATTCCAGATGGGTGACGGAAGAATTGGAATTGAGTTTTTGCAGCTGAAGCATTTAGCTTCTATCATAACCACACATGCGGTTGGGAGGCCGCAGGTGCGACGATCATAGAAGCGGAAGGCAGCCGCAAAAGCGGCCAAGAGGAAGTTCTTCAGGAAGCGCAAAAGAGGTGAAGTGGGCACACCTACGATAGTGCAGGTGCGAGTTTTTAACCCCAGATGCGGAAATTGGCAACTTAATGAAAAGCACAGATGCGGTGGATTTGGTCGCAGAAGCGTTTCCATAGAAGTGGGAAATGGACCGCAGGTGCGAAAATGCCTGGGTCAGAAAGTATATAATGTTCCTCCGCGAGTGTTTGCTAAGTTCTCCATTTTTGAATACGGGAAGCGAGCTAGGGCATTGAATTCAAGGGAAAATCGAAGAGAATTAGTTGGGTAAGTTCCCTGAGCTTCATTATTCATGTTTATGATCATTTTTCCATTGTTTAATCATGGTATTAGTGGAAATTAAGGAAGAAAAATTGTGGGATTAGGGCTTGAGATTAAGAGACCTTTGAGTGGGGATTTGAGGGGCCATTTGAGGTCCGATTTTGATGTTCTTGATATGTATAGACTTGTGGGAGGACTAGCATTCCATTTATGTTAATTTTATTGGATTCTGAGACGTGGGCCCGGGGTCGGGTTAGAGCAATTTCGGAATTTTTGATGTAGATTGGATATTTTTGAGTGGGCTTTGTTCCATTCGCATATTTTAATGCTTATGTACTGATTGTGGCTAGATTTGGAGCATCGGGAGGTCGATTCGTGAGGGAAAAGGCATTGCGGGCTAGAATTTGGACCGGATCGAGGTGAGTAATGATTGTAAATGATGTCCTGAGGGTATGAAACCCCGGATTGCACATCGTTATGCTATATTGAGGACGCACACGCTTGATGACGAGTGTGGGGTCGTGCACTATTGGGGATTGTGACTTAGTCCGTCCCCAATGACTATTTACCACATATTTGACTGAAATCTATTTGTGAATATCATGTTTTGGGATGAACGCCATATTTGGGCCTTGTGCCAACTATTTGAACCCTTAGGGAATTTTTATTGATATTTCCTCATTGTTTTGACTTTATACTTGAACTCAGTCATGCTATATTTCACTGTTTTCATAATTCAGCCATGTTTACTCTGTTTAACACTTAAATGATCTTTAAATGATATTCTGGGCTGAGAATCATGTTTTAGTATTGCCCGAGTGACTTGTGAGAATTTTGACCGAGTAAGGCCGAGGGCCTATGTTGTGAGGAAACACTGATTGTGATTATGAGGTCGTGGTCCTGAGATATGTACGCCACGAGGTGGCTTGTTGATATGAGGACGAGAGCCTAGTGATGATGCCACGAGGTGGCTTGATATTGCTACCATAAGGGGGCCCTCCAAGAGTTTGCACACCCCCAGTGAGCACGGGTACCCATTGTGATGTGAGATATAGCCCGAGGGGCTAGTTTTGTTTCCCGAGATATTGCCCGGGGGCGGATTTTGTTGAAATTATGCCCGAGGGGCTATCCTTTATGTGTTTATATTTCCTATTTGCTTGTCATTTACTTGCTTAATTGTTAAAAAGGCATTTCATGAAGCTTAAACTGAACTAAAGTGATTTTACATATCTTCACTGATTCATTGTTTTTAGTGGCTTCTACTGCTTCATTACAGTCTGTAATATCCCTTACGTGATCTCATATTTCTCAGTCTTTATTTATGATTATTAATCACTGAGTTGGATTACTCACTTTACTCCCTACACCCCATGCGCAGATTCAAGCGTTGCAGATCCTGCTTGCGAGGGTTGAGAGCTCCCGGTAGATTTCGAAGTTCACGAGGTAGCTGCTCGACGTCTGCAGCCACGTGCTTCTCCCCTGTTATCTCCTTTATTTTTTTCTCTTTCAGTGATTCTGTAATAGCTTTGTAGACACTTTAGACTTGTATTAAATTGATAGATGCTCATGACTGGTGACACCCTGGTACCGGGCTGTGTTGGGTTTTATTTCCGCAAACTATAATGTTCACTACTTATTATTTGGGATTCTATCATGTTTAAGACTTAACACTTATTGTTTAATTTCTTCAAACTGAAAAGGGAAGGTATCAGCTGGCCTTGTCTTCATGGGAGGCGTCATCATAACTGGGACTAGGTTTAGGGCCGTGACAAGTTGGTATCAGCGCCTAGGTTACATAGGTCTCACGAGTCATGAGCAAGTTTAGTAGAGTTTCGCAGATCGGTACGGAGACGTTTGTACTTATCCTCGGGAGGTTGCAGAACCTTTAGGAAAAATTTCACATTCTTGAACTCTTATCGTGCATCCTTGATTTAGCTTGAAATGTAACTTCTTGAATTTTTTCCACGCATTCATATGCGCACATGAGCGCTCAGTATCAGATGTGCATCGATGGCTTGTTATTTCCTGGTTGAGGGGCAAGATGTGACTTTCTGTGCATTGATGTTGGGCCAGTCTGGAGGACTTGAGGCCAGGTTTTGCCTATTGCTTGAGCATCGAGGTGCTGATTGTGTGAGCACGTATTTTTGAACTTATATGTTTGGTAGTGTCCCTACTAGTAGAAGTGATGGCTGGATGGCTATGTGATGAGTATGTTATGGTTGCGAAATGTATTCACATGATTTGGAAGTGACGAGGAGGGTCTGCTAGAGGATAGAAGAACTATTAGGTTCTTGATTTTCATCTTGATTTGAGGTATAGCCCCGAGTTATGGGTGTGTGAAGAATCCTTTCATGTTTTCTAGTTGGGAGTGAAGTAAAATTTCATATTGCGGTATGGGCTCAGCCTCAGGATGACTAAGTGACTGCGTAATGGTTATGATGGTGGAAAGTATACAGAAATGTTTGTTGGAGGCAAAACAGGTGGGTTAGTTGGAGTATTCTGAGGTTGTGTGATCCTTATATTTGTCGCGACCCCTTTTTCCCTCTTCACGTCGGAAGATTGGGTTTATGACATTTTGGGTATGGGACAACTCATTCCTTTTGGAAACTGGGTTTGCATTTGAAGAGTCACCACCTAATGATTTAAGGCGCATTAGGACACCTATAGGGTTCATTTCTAAGTTTGTTTGGTAACCAGAGATAGGATAAGGGCTTGAGATTATCTTAAGGGGAAGGTGTTAGGCACCCCTCAGGATTCACTAGTGTGGTTCTCGGCCAGACAGTTTTGTGAATTTTGTACGATTAGCAAATAGACAAGTATAGGCTCAAATAGTAGGAGATTTAGGTTTAAACACATAAGGGTTTGAAAACAACTATTAAAAGATGATTTTTGAAAAGGAGTTACAGTTTACACATACTTGAGAATGTAAAAAAAATGAAGGGGGGATCTTAGGTTTGTTTATAATATGGATCACATCAATGCAATACA
This sequence comes from Nicotiana sylvestris, assembly GCF_000393655.2. Lineage (NCBI taxonomy): Eukaryota > Viridiplantae > Streptophyta > Magnoliopsida > Solanales > Solanaceae > Nicotiana > Nicotiana sylvestris. The sequence goes on from NC_091068.1 coordinate 48,824,252, forward strand.
TGGTGATCATAGGCTAAAAACTAGTATTTTAGTCGTTGTAACAACACTTTAATTATTGCATTTTACAAAGGTTTGAGCTTAAATGACAATGAATTGTACTAAATTCATGCTTTATGCCTTGCAGGAAGCTAATCCGACTTAAGAATTAACTGTGGGATGAATTTGATTAATTTGGGGCTTTGAAGTCTGGTAAAAGCTAAATAAATCAAGTCGGGAACGTGTTCGGGGGTCGCAAAGCAAGCCCGGATAGAAAACAAGAGAAAAAACGAAGCAGCGCAGAAAAATACATTGTCGCGCCGCGTGGGGCACCGTGGCAGTGCAAAAATCTTCCCTGCATTGTTTTTCTCCATTAAAATGCATTCTGCCTCTGTCCAATCCATGTACGCGGCGCACGGGGCATCGTGGACGTGTAAAAATTGCAGAATTACTCTATTTCGGTCTAAAAAGGGCATAATTGTTAAAACCCTTTCCTACACGATTAAAAAGGGGAAAGCATCCATTATTGACAAGGGAGACTGTTTTAGAGAGAGAAAAAGAAGAGGAGATCCATCTTTGAGGATCAAAATCAAGAGGAGACAATACTTTGGAGCAAGGATTGAAAGAGTTTTCTAAACCTTCTTCCAATATATATTTATTTCATATTTAAGACTTATATTGTTGATGTTTGTATAATTATGAGTAGCTAAAAATCTAAATATTCTGGGGTTATGGGTGTTAGATGATTATGTTGTTTGAAGCTTAAATTTATGGTCTTGAATTTATAGTTAAGGGTTGTTTATTTGATTATGCTGTTAATTATTTTACTGCGTAGCTAACAGTGAAATACTATTTATATATTTTGAGTTAAACTTGAAAAGGAAAATTCTTGATTGCATATAGAATCAAATAGAGCAAGATCTGGATCCTGGGCATCGGGTGAAAGATTCGTGATTAAGATAGAACTATACTTAATTGCCTTGTTTGGTTGAGAAATAGGATTTGTAAATGCATTTGAGTTAATATTAATACCATAGAAATATAAGTATTAATTTAACTTGAATAGGTGCATAAGAAATCGACAGAATCTTATGGATATTATTAACCTTATAATCAATAACCCAGATAATTCAATAAATCATTTTTAAGCTAAAAACATAGCATGATCTTTAGGAAGCCCATGACCCCTGAATATCTCTTTTATTAATTGTTAAAAGAAAAATTCATAAGTGGCGTAGTAACTTTGCGTTGTATTATTGTTTGTCTACTAGTTAAATTGCAAATTGGTTATTTATGTATTTTGTGATGAATTAGCTTGAATCGATAATTGTTTGAGTTTGCATTAGTCTATAAGTTGATCACAAGTCCTCGTGGGAACGATACTTTACTTATTACTATATTACTTGAAGATCGCGTACACTTGTGTGAGTGTTTTGGTCGCAACAAGTTTTTGGCGCCGTTGCCGGGAACATAGAAATTAACTATTTTTCTAGATCAGACTTTTATTTCTATCTTTACAAGTTTATTTTTCCTTCTTCTTTTTTTTTTTGTAAATATTTTATTTTTATAACTATTTCAGTTTTCTCTTAGTATATTTCTAGTTCTCTCAGGATGACATATGGAGATGAAATATACGGAGGTAAGGTTAATGATGAAGACTCTTGGTTGACGGAAGATTTTTATGGCCCGTATATTTGGGCTAGTCATGACCTCACCTCTTGGAGATCTGAATTTGAATATGAGAGTAAGGGTTGGTATTGGGACGGATATTCTCAATTAGGGGAATCTGCATAACAACGTTGTTTACTAATAATGTTGATGAAAGATTGGTCTAAGGAGAAAGATGAGCTTGCATAAAAAATTAATAATTTTAGCTTGGTTGTGCATTACTTGGATTCAAATTTGAGTGCAAAGGTTGATGCGTGTAACACCCAACAATTTAATGATGAGTTGTATGAAGCTGAAAAAAATCTTCTAGACCAAATTGAGGAGCTAAAACAAGAATACCAATCATTAGATCATGTTTTTCTTGAGGATGCCAATGTTGAGAAGAGTGCTCTAGAGTCATGTGAGGGAGTAGATAACATTACTTTAGGAGAATTGAGTGTGTGTATAAATGGGGATGTAAATTGTAGTAAAATTCATGAGTTAGGGAGTATTAGACCTCATTCCAATCATTTTTCCACATTGTGTTTAGATAGTAAGATAGTAATCGAGCCATCTGAGCCTATGGGGGAGTCAAAGAGTGAGGGTGAAAGTGCCTATATTCTTGAATTTGTTGTGCCAAAAAGCAATAATTACATTCCTCATCTAAAGGCCGAGAACTGCCAAGTGAAAAATTTATTACTTGGCCTGGTTATCTTTATAGCCCCACCAAATGAGCATAGCCACAGAATGGATACCCTGTTAGGAGTACAATCATAAGTTTAAGGTGGAAGAAAAAAGTGGTTCACGTCGTGCCGCGATGTTAAATTAGGCGCTTGTTGGGAGGCAACCCCAATGACTAACATCACTAACTTTTAATTGTAGTTTAGAAATATTAGATTTTAGATGTATAATGTTTTTAGTTAGGTGCAAGCATGAATTTGGCATAAAATCAACGTACAATGATATAGGGGGTAAATTGTGAGATAAAAAATTGAAAAATAGGCTAACTCTGTGAAAATTTGGCCTACCGCATCGCATGGGGGCATCGTACCACACACCGCACCAGGCAAAATTGCACAGACAAGGCAGAATACAAAATTTTTGGAGCAACTGGAAAATTTGGCCTATCGCGTCGCAGGGTGCGTCGCGGGGGGTGCCGCGGCAGGCCATTGTCATATAAAAAAATTATTTCCTTAAATCCGAATATTTCACTATTTCACTCCCCAAACTCTCTTCTTCTCAAACACTAAACTCAAAAACCCCAACTAAACAAATTCAATCAAGCATTCATCCACAAATCTTTCTTCTTCTTGCAAGGTAAGTAATCTCTTCTCTCTTTTCCTTCAAACTAGTAGTATTTCATTTGTTTATATCCTTCTATTTTCAAGTATATTTGTATAAACCCTAGAAAGAATTGTGTTCATAATTTTCTTTTATTTTCTTTTGTTAATATTGTTGAAATTAGTATTAGAAGCTTAGCATGTATATTCTTTTTGTGGTTATGGAGGATTTGAAGGTGTGTTGAGGTGAAATGGGTTGAAATTCTTGTTGAAGATTGTTGAGGATTATACTAATTCGAAAATACATATAAAAAAGTGAAAAATTGTGCTTTGAATATTATTGTGGAGATGTGGTGATGTTGTAGTTGTGAAGTGAGGTATATTTGGTTGTTGATATGGTGAATTCACCTCATTACAAGTTAAAATTTGAGAATTGCAAGAGATGCTCACAATGTGTTTGATAAAATGTCTAAGTGACATGAAATTAAGTAATGTCGCAAAATAAGAAACAAATTGCATTGTGAGATGTTATTATTGGTAACAACTATAACATTAGGCTAAACCATGATTTTTCACTTTCTTTATGTAAAAATGAAATGTAAGATTCATGCTAATGTGCCTATGTAGTATATTTTGTATAATAATTTTGAATTTTATAAAATAGACTAATTTCTTTTTATGTTTATGTTTAATAATAATATAGCTTAATTTTGTTTAATATTTATGTTTATGCTTAGTACTAATTTAGCTGCAAAATCTAGCTTAGTTTTTTGATTTTTAGTTTATTTTTAATTGTTGCAATTGTCTCTGATACTGGGTAGGTCGATAAGCATTATACCATTCTAATTGAAGAACAGGGTAGTCTGAATCCCTGTTACATGTTAAGTGTCAACATGATGATACCATAAGTGTGGGTATTTACTCCACTTGCTCTTAAAATAATTTTGTGTATCTTTAACTAATATATCATGTTGTGTAGGTATAATGTCTCGACGCCCAAGCAAAAGATCAAATGCTGGCCTATCTGAGGCTGCATCTACTAACCGACGTGGAGGTAAAAGGGCACCACCTCCGGCACCAGTGGAGGAGCAAGAGGAACACTTTGACCCTGATGCAGATGAGGTGCCAAAATGCAAATATGGCATTAGGGCTATTCCAGCCCATACAATACAATGGTTCCAATCCTTTGTCCCTGCTGTGCCACCAACCCCAGAAGTTGCCATAGATGAAGCAAAGCTTGCCCGTAAGCATAATGCCTGTCACACCTCCTTTTTCCGCGCCCGGGGGGCGCAGAGGGAGTTTTTTCCAATTAAAGGACAATCGAAACGGGATCTGCTTATTTATTTCAGAGTCGCCACTTGGGAGATTTAGGGTGTCCCAAGTCACCAATTTTTATCCCGAATCGAGGAAAATAATGACTCTATATTACAGTCTGCGTACCAGAAATCTAGATAAGGAATTCTGTTAACCCGAGAGAAGGTGTTAGGCATTCCCGAGTTCCGTGGTTCTAGCACGGTCGCTCAACTGTTATATTTGGCTTATTTATCTGATTTTTAATACAATATGAACTTATGTGCAAATTTTAACTTTTAACCGCTTTATTATTATTGTTTTTACAAGAATGTGAACATCGCTTAAAACACGTCTTTGGACTGCGTCACATGAAATGCACCCACAATCCGGAACGCATTTTATTTGATGTTTTGAGATTTGGATTTGGGTCGCATGAAATGCGCACCCGAGTTTAAGAAAGTAAATTATTAAACGCGCGCCTAAAGAGACTATCGCGTTATTATTTTGCGGAGGCCGTGAAATTCGCTAAACGACCCTCCCGAATTCTAAGTAATTTTAAACAAGTATTTACTGAGGGCCCCACAATTTATGTTTTTATTTGGCGAGGCTCATCTCATTCTTATTTTTAAAAGGAATTTGCAACGTCATGGAAATGCATCTCATACCACGTCACAGTCCATGTACCCGTGATTAAAAACATATTTCGTCTCCGTTGAGATTTGGATTTGGGTCACATAAATGTGCACCCGAGTTTAGGGAGATAACATTATTAAAGGCGCGCCTAAAGCAACTAGCGCATTATTATTTTTTGGTAGAGCCGCGAAATTTGCTAAACGGCCCGTCCCAGAATCTAAGTATTTAATACATATATTTTGCGAGGGCTCCGCACTTTGTACATTTTTATTTGGCGAAGCTAGTCTCGTTTTTATTATTATTATTCATTTTTTTTTATTTTTTTTTATATATATTTTTTTTTTTAAAAAAAGGATACCATTTTCATGCCGTTAACAATACTAAACCTTACGGCTTCTTTACAACTAAAATCTCATAACTTGTCAAAATTTAATAAAATGAATCTAGTGAATGGGTGTTTCGGAAGCGGTAACAACAAGTACTAATGCTAATTTTGTCCGAACGAACTAAACAAAGGACCACGAATAAATTAACGTCAAACTTGTGTCAAGAACAACTAGCCCAACTTAATTAAATGACATCAAAAAAAACAAGAATAACACAACGCAAAAATGAATAAAATGCATACGGTGAAACATGGGCAGAAAATTACCATACCAATTTCTATATTGCATTTTTTTTGAACATTCCGTAACATTTCCTTGTCTAATGCTTGAAGTTTACTAACCTGAACAAACAGAGACGGATAGAACCAGGGACCAAACCTCTACATCGACTTCAACGGACGGACTCGACGAACAACGACGACCTCAACGGAACCGACGACTCGAACCAAGATTGTCAATGACCTCGACACTCATCTTCTCTCTTTCGACGACCTTGACGGACTGTGGGTTGTTTGGGTGATGCGACGCAGCAAACGCAGCCACAACTGCTGCTCGAAGGGAGGCGATGAAACTACTATTTTTTTTTCCGGGTAACGGCAGTCGAAGGGCAACGACGACGAGGCTGGTGCGCTGGGGGTGGTTCGCGACTGGTTTGGGTAGTATGGATGAAGAAGAACGTGAAGCAGCAGCAATGGAGGAGTGGTCGTGGTCGACGGAACTGGGCAGCGGTTATGGAGGTCGACGGACTGGAGGGGTGGTCGTGGTTGACGGAACTGGGCAGCGGTTATGGAGGTCGACGGACTGGAGGGGTGGTCGTGGTTGCCGGAACTGGGCAGCAGGTTATGGTGGTTTGATTAGTAGGGTGGTGGTGTTTGGACGTGTGATGGGGCAGTGACGAACGGGAGCTTGCAGCGGGCGGCAATGGAGGTTGACGACGGGCCTGCTTGGGCAGTGGTCGACGGGCAGCGACGGGGTGGTGTTTGGGAGGAGGAGGGTGGTCCGGGGGCTGGGCTTCGTAGGTTTTTTTTCTGTTTTTTTTTTTTTTTCTTTTCTAGGGTTTAGTTCTTCTTCCTCCTTTAGGAAGAAGATGAGTGAACAGTAGTATTCTTTCGAAAATTTTCCCAAAAATTCCTCTCCGTTTTTGTTTTCTTCCCCTCTTCTTTTTGTGTTTGTCCGTGTATTTAGCATGGGCTTGTCAAGAAAAATGAGCCCCACGCGTGGTGGGGTTCAAGGTTTATGTCCCCCACGGGTGGTGGGGTTCCCCATGTGTCCCGGACACGGTTATTATGGGCTAGGTCCGAAAATTAGGCCTAAAACCGGGTAGTTTGAACCCGAATATTATTCTTTTGCCCGGACCCGAGAAATAGGAATACGTTGTTTAACTAGTCCTATGTAAGCAAAATAACTACCGAAAATAAGACTAGTATTTAACAAAACTATATCCTTTTTTAAATATTTTTAAGGTTTTAAAATAGCTACAAAATATTAATAAAACTATTTTTGTAATTTTCGTAAATATTAAGATAAAATATGAAGTACTATTTTTGTATTTTTTCAAAGTTAAAACGACTATAAAATATTAATAAAACCATTTTTTGTAATTTTCGTAAATATTAAGATAAAATATGAAGTAATATTTTTTGTATTTTTCAAATTTAAAATAACTATAAAATATTAATAAAACTATTTTTTGTAATTTTCGTTTTTTTAAATAAAGACAAAAATATGAAATAATATTTTTTGTATTAAAATGACTTCAAAATATTAATAGAATTATATATATATTTTTTTGTTAATTTTCGAATTTATATAAAGTACCAAAATAAAGTGCAATTTTTTGTATTTTTCAAGTTTATGAGAGATACATAAACTAAAATTTATATATATATTTTTTTGAAATTTTTCTTTTTGCAACGAAATAAAGTAAAATAGTTAAAATAGCTATACTAGTCCTAAATTAGATATTTAAGCTTAAGAACGTAAAAAATTCCCGGGGAGGGTCAAAAATCACGTGCTTACAGCTGCCCCTCTTTGACTGGAAACACGAAGAGTTTTCCGACAAAGAACGACTAGACGTGTTTTTGACCCGACCATTACTCGGACGGACTACACTTAAGGAAAGGGAGGGAATGTGACCGAGCCCTGGTATCTGAGCTGCCTACATATCCTTGGTTATACAGGAATCAGGCCACGTGTAGTTCGGGGTATGAGAGAGATAGTGAAGTGTACCGAGGTGAAGAGCCGATCGAGGTGTCGTTCCGTTGAGGTTCCGGTCCGCGGTCCTGTCATTACAACAAAAATGAAAACTGAAAAAGACTAACTAAGCCTATCAGCTACTAGTTACAAGGATTCCTATCTCTTAAGTCTTCTGAAACTTGGTCTTGAGTCTTGAATGGTGCTTCATACAGACTTTGGATTTGAACCTTGATACTTGCTAGTTGTAGGCGCTAGTTCTTGAGCAGATCACATCCGTTCTCCACTTCCGTGCTTCGGATTCATTCATTTTTTTTTCTTTTTTTGTTTTTGTGACTAGCTTTTGTTGACCCTCTCAGACTGTTGACTCGCATTCTTGGGGCGAGCTTCTTGTTGCTTCTATCTTGGATTGAGTGCTGGGGATTTTTGTTGTAGCCTTCTGCCTTCCAATGGGTTACGGCTTGACTTTGAACGATCCCGCTGTTCTACAGGCGGACCCCTAACTTCTTCAATCTTTGACATATAACAATCTTCTGCTCTACAGGCAGGCCCCTGACAATCAAAACAAACAAAACAAACAAAATTTCCTAACCCAGTTTGCACTGGGAAGGTTTGTGAGTCGTTAGCAAAATCGTAGCCCACTGATACTACTGGTGCAGTGCTGAGAGTGACTAAACACTAGATTAGGATGTATTCCCTTGTTATGCAGGTGGGCGCCTAACTTCAATGCTTGAAATGTAAGGACTGAAATGTATTCCTCCGTTCTATGGGCGGGCTCCCAACTTTAACACTTGTAATGAAAAAGACTGAAATGTATTCCACTCGTTATACAGGTGGGTGCCTGGATTCAGGAAAATGACTCTTTTTTTTCAAAATGTTGCTTTTTTAGCATCTTAGGAGAAAGATTCATCGGACTAAGATTTTGATCCTAGGAGAAGGCTCATCAGACTAGGTCATTTTTTGTTTTTTTTTTGGTTATCTTAGGAGAAAGATTCATCAGACTAAGATTTTGATCCTAGGAGAAGGTTCGTCAGACTAGGTCTCTATCTTAGGAGAAAAATTCATCGGACTAAGATTTTGATCCTAGGAGAAGGTTCATCGGACTAGGTCATTTTTTTTTTTTTTTGGTTATCTTAGGAGAAAGATTCATCAGACTAAGATTTTGATCCTAGGAGAAGGTTCGTCAGACTAGGTCTCTATCTCAGGAGAAAAATTCATCGGACTAAGATTTTGATCCTAGGAGAAGGTTCATCAGACTAGGTCATTTTGTTTTTTTTTTTTTTGGTTATCTTAGGAGAAAGATTCATCAGACTAAGATTTTGATCCTAGGAGAAGGTTCGTCAGACTAGGTCTCTATCTTAGGAGAAAAATTCATCGGACTAAGATTTTGATCCTAGGAGAAGGTTCATCAGACTAGGTCATTTTGTTTTTTTTTTTGGTTATCTTAGGAGAAAGATTCATCAGACTAAGATTTTGATCCTAGGAGAAGGTTCGTCAGACTAGGTCTCTATCTTAGGAGAAAAATTCATCGGACTAAGATTTTGATCCTAGGAGAAAGTTCATCAGACTAGGTCTCTATCTTAGGAGAAAAATTCATCGGACTAAGATTTTGATCCTAGGAGAAAGTTCATCAGACTAGGTCATTCTTTTTATTTTTTATTTTTATTTTTTTTCTTCAAAAACAACTTAGGAGGAAATGCATCTCCTATGGGTAAACTTAACTTTGAGGAAGTGCGTCTCCTGTGGGTACAATAAACTTAGGAAGTGCGTCTCCTATTGGGGATAACTGTTCTTAGGAAGTGCGTCTCCTACTGGGTGAAACTAAACTTTAGGAAGTGCGTCTCCTATGGTGAAACTCGCTTAGGAAGTGCGTCTCCTATTGGTGAAACTTGCTTTAGGACGTGCGTCTCCTATTGGGTGCAATAAACTTAGGAAGTGCGTCTCCTATTGGTAGAACTGAACTTAGGAAGTGCGTCTCCTATGGGTGAAATGAACTTAGGAAGTGCGTCTCCTATGGTGAAACTCGCTTAGGAAGTGCGTCTCCTATTGGTGAAACTTGCTTTAGGAAGTGCGTCTCCTATGGTGAAACTGAACTTTAGGAAGTGCGTCTCCTATGGTGAAACTGACTTAGGAAGTGCGTCTCCTATTGGTGAAACTTGCTTTAGGAAGTGCGTCTCCTATGGTGAAACTTGCTTTAGGAAGTGCGTCTCCTATGGTGAAACTGAACTTTAGGAAGTGCGTCTCCTATGGTGAAACTGACTTAGGAAGTGCGTCTCCTATGGGTGAAATGAACATAGGAAGTGCGTCTCCTATGGTGAAACTGAACTTTAGGAAGTGCGTCTCCTATGGTGAAACTGACTTAGGAAGTGCGTCTCCTATGGGTGAAATGAACTTAGGAAGTGCGTCTCCTATGGTGAAACTGAACTTTAGGAAGTGCGTCTCCTATGGTGAAACTGACTTAGGAAGTGCGTCTCCTATTGATGAAACTGACTTAGGAAGTGCGTCTCCTATGGGTGAAATGAACTTAGGAAGTGCGTCTCCTATGGTGAAACTGAACTTTAGGAGGAAATGCATCTCCTATGGGTGAAACTGAAACAAACCTAGGAGGAAACGCATCTCCTATGGGTAAAACTCGCTTAGGAGGAAATGCATCTCCTATGGGTAAGACGTGGAATGTATGCCTCTATTATCTGGGCGGGCTCCCAATTTCAACACTTGAAATAAAAAGACTGAATGTATGCCTCTGTTATCTGGGCGGGCTCCCAATTTCAACACTTAAAATAAAAGACTGAATGTATGCCTCTATTATCTGGGCGGGCTCCCAATTTCAACACTTAAAATAAAAGACTGAATGTATGCCTCTATTATCTGGGCGGGCTCCCAACTTCGAATCTCCTATGGGTAAGACGTGGAATGTATGCCTCTATTATCTGGGCGGGCTCCCAATTTCAACACTTAAAAATAAAAAGACTGAATTTATGCCTCTGTTATCTGGGCGGGCTCCCAATTTCAACACTTAAAAGTAAAGACTGAAACCAACATATCCTATTTGAGGGCGGATGAACCCAACATATCCTATTTGAGGGCGGATGAACCCAACATATCCTATTTGAGGGCGGATGAACCCAACAGATCCTATTTGAGGGCGGATGAACCCAACATATCCTATTTGAGGGCGGATGAACCCAACATATCCTATTTGAGGGCGGATGAACCCAACATATCCTATTTGAGGGCGGATGAACCCGACAGATCCTATTTGAGGGCGGATGAACCCGACATATCCTATTTGAGGGCGGATTAACCCAACCGATCCTATTTGAGGGCGGATGAACCCGACAGATCCTATTTGAGGGCGGATTAACCCAACAGATCCTATTTGAGGGCGGATGAACCCGACAGATCCTATTTGAGGGCGGATGAACCCAACAGATCCTATTTGAGGGCGGATGAACCCAACAGATCCTATTTGAGGGCGGATTAACCCAACAGATCCTATTTGAGGGCGGATGAACCCGACAGATCCTATTTGAGGGCGGATGAACCCAACAGATCCTATTTGAGGGCGGATGAACCCAACAGATCCTATTTGAGGGCGGATGAACCCAACATATCTTTAAGACTTGAAAATGTCTTACCTCGAATACTTGCTGGGGATTGGGATGAATTTTCCTTTTCTTCCCCATTTTTTATTATTATTCTTTTTTTTTTTTTTTTAATTTTTTTTTTTTTTTTTTTTTGCATAGCTTCTTCCTTCAAAGACTACCTCCCTTGATTTACTTACCTGTTGGGTGGTAAAATGTTATCAGCTGAGGGTACCTGACTTCCAGAAAATTTTCTAAATGGAAGGAAAATTTTCTGCCCCAGTTTGATAATATCCCTTGTGGCATGCGCTTCTGCATCAATGCCATTTCCTTTACCTGTTTCAAATCAAACAAAATTTGTTAATTTAAAACATGGTGGTTGGCTATGATACTCCTGCTGGGAGGGTTCTCCCTTTCTCCATCCTTGCTCTGTGTTCCGCAACTTGTTGGGGATGATATTATTTGTTGGGGATAATCCCTTCCTGCTGGGGATATCCTTCTTCTTTTGGGGCATAGCTCGGAAACCGGCATTTCCCCTGACCTTGTTGGGGATGATATTATTTGTTGGGGATAATCCCTTCACTGCTCTCCTTGCTTTGTTCACGGGCCTTGTCTTTGAGGTTTATAACCTTGGTTTTGGCAAGGATATCCCTCTTGATGCTCGTCAATCCTTTTGTCAATTCCCTTTGCTGGGGATATCTTTTTTGACACTGACCTCGCGCTTGTTCCTTGCTGACTATACCATTCGGATATACTAGTCAGATCTCATCTTGGAAAGCTGATGGCATATTTTGAAGTCATTTCATACTTGTTCTGACCGGACAGACTCTATTGGGGAAATTTTTTATGAAAGGAGAAAGATAACAGAAACAAAATAAAAGACAAAGGAAACGATGACTCTTTTACAAAAGAAACTATAAATAAAAACCTATCAAACGCAGATACCGACTCTAATGGCCATGACATGCGTATGTGGCCTATCCTCTGCCGTCAATCATCTTTTAAGATCTTCCATTGGCGATTCCCCCTCTGATTCTCAATCTTATTCGACTTGTAGTGCCCGAAGGGTTTTCACTATCAAGTCTCTCTCATTTTTGGCTTTTCTCTCAGCTTTCATCGCCTTATGGTGCCTGTGAAGGTTTTCACCGATAAGACTCTCTCATTTGTATCACTTTCCAGCTGGGGATTTGGAGTGTCGCCGGTATGACTCTTTCTGCTGGAGATTAGAGTCCTTTCTGCTGTGGAACAGAATGTTATGTTCGCCGGTAAGACTCTTCATTTGTCTGACTTGGCATCTTTTGAAGGCTGGTCAGAAGGTCTTTCTTTGGACCGTAATGTGGGTTTTGGATAGGCTAGAAAGAAAAGGGTATAAAAAGGCTCAAAAATACATTAATTTTTTGGGTTATTAGTTACAACCTTCGGAATTAGATTTAGTTACAACGACCGCAACCTCTGCCCCAGTTTCTTGCTTGGGATATTTTAATTGTTTTTTTTTTCATTTTTCAAAACTACGACCGAGCCGTGAAGCGCCTACGTATCCTCTTTGAGGAATCAGGTCAAACGTAGTTCCCAATTCCTCTTTTTCATTAAATTTTCTCTTCTTTTTTTCCTTTGTTATCAATTTTCTTTTTTTTTCTTTTTTCTCTTTTCGTTTTGTTGTTTTCTTTCCTTCTCTTTTTTTTCTTCGTTGCTACTGATTCCGAACGAGGGGTATGAAAGAAAATAAATAAGGCTCAAAAAGGGGTAACGAAGGATAAAGTGTTTGGGTAGCAGAACAAAATGCCTTCGTCATTCCAGTCTTCAAAACATGCCAAGTGCAAACAACACAATTTAAATTTGTAGTCTCTTTTGAGGGTGCTGGACTTGACAATTATACTCAACATCTGTTTGTTCATTTGTCACTTCTAAAGCACCGTTGGCGACACTCTCATTCTCATTATTATGAACGACCCTCATGCCAATTTAGGCGAATTTTTTTTAACGGTTTTCTTTGTGTTCAACTTGCCCCAGTTCCACATGACTCGAGCTCTGAATAATCTCAACCGTCCTTATTTCCTTTAAATGGTCTGAATCACCTTTCCAGGGTTTTATGATTAACTTTTAAGATTAGGCCCAAACTGGGTGCGCATGTCATGTCCCTAGAATCGGTATTGAACAAAAATGGTAAAAAGGACTAAACAAAAGGTGACTGGAAATAATAAAAGACCGGACTTTGTATTAGACTACCGGCGAAATGGTTTTAATAACAAAACAAACAAAACAATCCAGAACAAAATCCTAAAAACAGACTGGATAAGACAACATCCGACTCATAACCCTAATAATCCGAACAACAGAAATGACAACAAAATGAGCCACCACAAGCTTCTCTCTTGCTGACCCAGGAACAAAACGTCCTCCCACTTTATCAAAATTGGCATTTTAGCCACTGAGCCTTGCACCAATACTGCCGAGACCATTACCAGCTTCAACCTCATCAACCTCCGTCGGCAAATTCTCTAGGAGGTTCGAGTGCTCCATGTCACTGTTATTAATCGCAACCCGCCCTTCTCGGATCATTTTCTCTACTTCCCTTCTCCAGCTATGACAGCTCTCAATGTTGTGCCCTATGACATTGGAGTGGTAGGCGCATCGTGCTGCCGGATCAAAGCTCCTTGCAAGCGGATTTATAGTACATGCGGGGAGTGGCTCAATCGAACCAGCATGCCTTAGCCTTTCAAACAGACTGGCATAAGATACCCCGATGGGGGCGAGAGCCTTTCCTCGTTTCAGCAACCTCTTCATTCTTGCGTGTTGACAGGGCCGGAAACCTGATCCAGGTGGCTTTTGGTAGGCTGGTGTAGGTGGGTAGGCATTTTGTGGAGCCGGGTGCCTGGAAAGTGAAGTATGGCGGGGAAAGAATTGGTGTTGGGGAGCGGAGAAGCATTGAGGAGTGATGGAGCTGCTCGGGTAGCTGGGAAGGCTGCCATAAGTGGGTTGGGATGGAGAGTATGGGGGATCTTCCATTATGGTGTTGGGTGCTTGGGAAATGACCGAGCTCAAGAGACTTGGCGGTGGAGGGGGTGGTGCTTTTCCCGTTATCCATGCCTGATACATGTCTGCCACATGCTGTCTCAGCATTCTCACTTCTTCTACCAACCCGCTGTTCCGTTCGATCAATTGTTGTCGGTCATCAGTACCGACCCACTCGGTTCTGCGGTTCTGAGCCATTGTCCTTTGATTTTGCTTTGCAGGGAGGAGTTACCACAACCAACCACTTTCTATATATGGACACATCAAAGGGAAGCCATCACGTTAGTGTTAGGGCATTGGACAGACAATCATATATCAGAGATACAATGTACCTAAGCAGTTAGACAATTGTGCCCCCTGAAAATCTTCCACACTCTCTTTTATTTATTTATTATTATATATTTTTTATTTTTTATTTTAGTGGTGGTCGAATCTTATGGAGATTGCCTACGTATCACGTCCCTGCGTGAATCAGACCTTGCGTAGTTCGGACCAACAAAAGATAAGCAACACTAAACACACATATTTTTTTTTTAAAAATTTAAAACAAACTGGGTTTCAAGGATTTAAAGATTACCCACCAGCTTGAAAATTAAACAACCCGCATGTTCTAATCAAAAGATTGGTAGACTTAAAACAAAATTCCAGCTCCCTTTCTCTGTTCGAAAAATGCAACCAAATGGTTATTTTTTACAAATGTGGCCCCTTCCAATTTTCTCATGAATTTTGAGGCCGGGGAGGATTATTTTGACACTTTGCAAACTTGTCCATTCTTTTACGAAAATAACCCTTCGACAACTGAAAGATTATTCTAAGGCTATTTCGGCAAGAACAGTTTAAGACGCGGCCGAAGCTGGCTCGGCTTATTATGACAAAAGACGGTATTCACCTGACCGTCGACTCTTTTTCAAATTATAATAAAATTTGGTGTTGCAAAACACGGCCCTTCAGCGCCTCGGGGACGAAGATCTTCTAAGGCTGTGTGGGTCAATTGGACCAAATCTAAAACAATGACCCAAAGGTGGCTGTTTATGCAAAGTCAGCCTTCCGGCGTCCCTTTCGGGAACATTCGGCTATTTATGACAAAACAACATCACCTGACTTATTTATGACTCTTTTTTCGTTTTTTCAAATTAGAAAACTCAATATTGCAAACACGGCCTTTCAACGTCTCGGGGACGAGGATTTTTAAGGCTGTGTGGGTCAACTGGACCAAATCTTAAAAAATGACCCAAAGGTGGCTGTTTTATGCAAAGTCAGCCTTCCGGCGTCCCTTTCGGGAACATTCGGCTATGTCTTGATAAAACAGCGTCACCCGACTTCTTTATGACAAAAATTGAAATTTGACATATATATTTTTTTTATGATTATTATTTGTTTGTTTTTTGGCTTTTTAGCAAAGGTGGGGTTGGACCCGATGAGGGTTGCCTACGTATCTCACATCCGGTGAGAATCAAACCCGCGTAGTTCGGGTGAATAAACTATTTTTGAGAGGACCCTTTTCCATTTTCTATATATTTTTTTTTGTTTTATTATTTTTCCCACAACAATCAAATAGACTATTATTCTTCATTCATAACAAACAAACAAATTAACGAAAAACGTAAAACATTCCTTCTTTTTTGAGAAGGTGGGGTTGGACCCGATGAGGGTTGCCTACGTATCTCACATCCGGTGAGAATCAAACCCGCGTAGTTCGGTCGAATAAACTATTTTTGAGAGGACCCTTTTCCATTTTCTATATATTTTTTGTTTTATTATTCTTCCCACAACAATCGAATAGACTATTATTCTTCATTCATAACAAACAAACAAATTAACGAAAAACGTAAAACATTCCTTCTTTTTGAGAAGGTGGGGTTGGACCCGATGAGGGTTGCCTACGTATCTCACATCCGGTGAGAATCAAACCCGCGTAGTTCGGTCAATCAAGGATAAGTAAATGAACTAACCTTTTTGAATTTTCGTTTAAAAGAACTACTTTAAAAGAAGCAAGGAAATATTATTTTTTGATTGATTTTCTTTTTTTAAAAGAAAGACTAATATTTTTTGAATTTTCGTTTTTTTTTTATTCTAAAGAAAAGAAGAAAATATTTTTCGGAACTTTACCTTTAATATAAGAAATGCTTCTAAAATGTTTTTTTTTTCTGAATTTTCTAAAGAAGAATCAAAATACTTTCGGATTTTTATTTATCTATTTTATCTTTTTGAATTTTGAACTTTCTTTTGAAATTTTTTTTTTTGGATTATATATATACTTATTTTTGGAACAAATAATAAAACTCTTTTTATTTTTATTTCTGGCATTTTTATAGACAAACAAAAATAAAATAAAACATTTTTTTTTTAAAAAAAAAACAAACTCCTTTTCATTTTCATTTAATGGCAAAACAAACTATTTTCTTTAATATTTTTTTAAAAACAGACAGAACAATGGTGATTTTTTTTTCCTTTGCTTTTAATATAACAAACTAACAAGACATTTTTTCATTTTTAAAATTTTGGCAGAGTTTCGACTCTACTTGGACTTCTATGCTGTTATTGTCTCCTCTTTTTCACGATTTATTTTTAATCTGTGGAAAATAATGAAAACATACAAAATCTTTTTGAATTTTCATGCTTTGTTTTATTTGTAATTTTTTTTTTTATTTATTTATTATTTCTTTCAAAAATGTGGCATGGGAGACATGACGATTTCCAAGACTTCTTGGATTCCGCAAATGCTCCCCATGCGCTTTTTCCAACATATGAAGCGTGGGGGACATATGGGAATTCCAAGACTTCTTGGATTCCACAAATGTTCCCCATGTGTTTTCCCAAAAAGCAAGCGTGGGGGACATAGGGAATTCCAAGGCTTCTTGGATTCCACAAATGTTCCCCATGCTTTGATTAAAATAACATCATGCTGGAAATGACCCAATGACCCATACGCCCTTGACTAAATACAACATGTAGCACATAGGATGCCGAAAGATTGTCTATTATTTTCAGGTTGCTTGTCCTAGACGGACCCAACCCCTGTGTTGAGTCCCCTAAGTCAAATGCACATGATGCAAATAAACGTTCCTACTAGGGATCCGGCATGTGGCTTTGTTATACTAGGTTCAGACCTGGGTGTTTGTTCTAGACCTGGCTTACCCGAGCGGACAGCTCGAGCCGAGGGGGGGCAGCGTACCGGGAATACAGAAGCTTCACCGGCTTAGCAACTTGTCCGAACCTCGTTCTAAATTGGGATTTGACACTATACAGAAAAGAAGTCGTACGAAGTACACCCTTCTTCATGATTTAGAAGACTCAGAAAGGATATGGGTTTCGGCACAGTTTATATACAGTTCAAATAATATCAAAGCGGTAAAAGCAGCATTTAACACATTAGGCTCAAACATGTAAAAATCAGATAATAGATAAAGCCAAATAATAACAATTATTTTAAGCTCGAATTCTTAACCCTGAACCAGTGGTTCTGGGTGTCAGTCCCCAGCAGAGTCGCCAGAGCTGTCACACCTCCTTTTTCCGCGCCCGGGGGGCGCAGAGGGAGTTTTTTCCAATTAAAGGACAATCGAAACGGGATCTGCTTATTTATTTCAGAGTCGCCACTTGGGAGATTTAGGGTGTCCCAAGTCACCAATTTTTATCCCGAATCGAGGAAAATAATGACTCTATATTACAGTCTGCGTACCAGAAATCTAGATAAGGAATTCTGTTAACCCGAGAGAAGGTGTTAGGCATTCCCGAGTTCCGTGGTTCTAGCACGGTCGCTCAACTGTTATATTTGGCTTATTTATCTGATTTTTAATACAATATGAACTTATGTGCAAATTTTAACTTTTAACCGCTTTATTATTATTGTTTTTACAAGAATGTGAACATCGCTTAAAACACGTCTTTGGACTGCGTCACATGAAATGCACCCACAATCCGGAACGCATTTTATTTGATGTTTTGAGATTTGGATTTGGGTCGCATGAAATGCGCACCCGAGTTTAAGAAAGTAAATTATTAAACGCGCGCCTAAAGAGACTATCGCGTTATTATTTTGCGGAGGCCGTGAAATTCGCTAAACGACCCTCCCGAATTCTAAGTAATTTTAAACAAGTATTTACTGAGGGCCCCACAATTTATGTTTTTATTTGGCGAGGCTCATCTCATTCTTATTTTTAAAAGGAATTTGCAACGTCATGGAAATGCATCTCATACCACGTCACAGTCCATGTACCCGTGATTAAAAACATATTTCGTCTCCGTTGAGATTTGGATTTGGGTCACATAAATGTGCACCCGAGTTTAGGGAGATAACATTATTAAAGGCGCGCCTAAAGCAACTAGCGCATTATTATTTTTTGGTAGAGCCGCGAAATTTGCTAAACGGCCCGTCCCAGAATCTAAGTATTTAATACATATATTTTGCGAGGGCTCCGCACTTTGTACATTTTTATTTGGCGAAGCTACATATATTATGGAGGTCGACGGACTGGAGGGGTGGTCGTGGTTGACGGAACTGGGCAGCGGTTATGGAGGTCGACGGACTGGAGGGGTGGTCGTGGTTGCCGGAACTGGGCAGCAGGTTATGGTGGTTTGATTAGTAGGGTGGTGGTGTTTGGACGTGTGATGGGGCAGTGACGAACGGGAGCTTGCAGCGGGCGGCAATGGAGGTTGACGACGGGCCTGCTTGGGCAGTGGTCGACGGGCAGCGACGGGGTGGTGTTTGGGAGGAGGAGGGTGGTCCGGGGGCTGGGCTTCGTAGGTTTTTTTTCTGTTTTTTTTTTTTTTTCTTTTCTAGGGTTTAGTTCTTCTTCCTCCTTTAGGAAGAAGATGAGTGAACAGTAGTATTCTTTCGAAAATTTTCCCAAAAATTCCTCTCCGTTTTTGTTTTCTTCCCCTCTTCTTTTTGTGTTTGTCCGTGTATTTAGCATGGGCTTGTCAAGAAAAATGAGCCCCACGCGTGGTGGGGTTCAAGGTTTATGTCCCCCACGCGTGGTGGGGTTCCCCATGTGTCCCGGACACGGTTATTATGGGCTAGGTCCGAAAATTAGGCCTAAAACCGGGTAGTTTGAACCCGAATATTATTCTTTTGCCCGGACCCGAGAAATAGGAATACGTTGTTTAACTAGTCCTATGTAAGCAAAATAACTACCGAAAATAAGACTAGTATTTAACAAAACTATATCCTTTTTTAAATATTTTTAAGGTTTTAAAATAGCTACAAAATATTAATAAAACTATTTTTGTAATTTTCGTAAATATTAAGATAAAATATGAAGTACTATTTTTGTATTTTTTCAAAGTTAAAACGACTATAAAATATTAATAAAACCATTTTTTGTAATTTTCGTAAATATTAAGATAAAATATGAAGTAATATTTTTTGTATTTTTCAAATTTAAAATAACTATAAAATATTAATAAAACTATTTTTTGTAATTTTCGTTTTTTTAAATAAAGACAAAAATATGAAATAATATTTTTTGTATTAAAATGACTTCAAAATATTAATAGAATTATATATATATTTTTTTGTTAATTTTCGAATTTATATAAAGTACCAAAATAAAGTGCAATTTTTTGTATTTTTCAAGTTTATGAGAGATACATAAACTAAAATTTATATATATATTTTTTTGAAATTTTTCTTTTTGCAACGAAATAAAGTAAAATAGTTAAAATAGCTATACTAGTCCTAAATTAGATATTTAAGCTTAAGAACGTAAAAAATTCTCGGGGAGGGTCAAAAATCACGTGCTTACAATGCCATATATACTAACATTCGAACTTTGGGTTTTGAAGGGTTGTTTCGCCAAAGTGATAGTGTGAACATCAACTTGGTTAAAGAATTTTATGTCAATTGGCAACCAGGAGGTGATTTAGATGCAAGCTATCAAGTCAGAGTCAGAAACAGAGTAATCCTATTTTCTTCAAAGGTCATCAATCAAATAATGGGTTTCACTGAACATTCTCATAAGCTGTTTCAGAGGTTCCTTCGTAGACCAGATTACCCTGACATTCGCAGGCAGTAATGTGGTGCAGATTCCTTTGCCTTGTGGACTAGAGATTTAAATGAATTCCACAAGGAGATGAAAATAGGATCATTCCAGCGTCCTGCACGAGTTGTTTTGAAGATAATAAATGCCAAAATCATGCCAACACAAAGTGATACAGACGTATCAAAACTAAAGGTTTGCTTGATTTATGCATTTTTAACAGGAATGCTTGTTGATCTGGGGAAAATTATGCTGGAACATATGTCAAAGGTGAGACCTTTTGGGGGACGCCGCCTACACTATCCGAGTATGATCACTCGGTTATTGCGGACGCACTTCACTGAAGAAGAATATCACTATGATCGGCGGATAGAAGTAACATATCCTATCAGGGCACTTGATATCACGACTGTGATAGATCCGCCTACAACTGCACTTAATGCCGATCAAAAGTTTGTCCGAGTTTAAGAGACTTTGCAGATATTATTTGCTGACATGCGCCTTCGCACATCTAGAGGGGAAGTGAACTTGGAAGAGTTGCAACAAAATCACCCTCTATCTCCTTTCACTCAACAGTTGTTAAGACTGGCTCAACAAGGACAAATCCCACCGGATGAAGATGTAAACTCTATTCCCTTAGATGGCGAAGAATATTTGTGCACCTTTGAAGATAAAGATGCTTAGGCCAATGGCCTCAGGGAGTCTCTTTTCTGATCTATTTTAGATCTTTTCGTATTAGGAACAATGCAAATTTTTTAAGTGTGGGGTGGTTGGCCCCTATTGTAATGTACTTACTTTTATATTTTTCGTATTTTGTTTGATTGGGTTTAGTTATTTTGTTTGATTTTGTTTAGTTTATTAAAATTGCTTTTAGTTTATTTTGTTAGATTATAGTGTTGATAGATAGTCAGTAATCCTAATTTCGATATAGATCCCTGCTGGATTTTCTTGTTGAAAAATAAAGTCGAAATTCGAAGAAAAAAAATATCCATCAGAAAAATTCGAAATTTTTGAGTTTGCAGTTTTTGTTTTGTTTTATTTTCAGTTTAGTGTATACTAGTTTTGGTTTAAATGAAAAATTTCCTTTTGGTTTTTCTTTACACCACGGTTCTTTTCCAGTGGTGTATTTGAACCGGGTGTAGTGTAATTTTTTTATTTCAATTGAATAAAAAGTTCCTAACTTACAGAGTTAATCTCCTCAAATGCACATGCTTTAGAAGTTATATGTACCTTATTTGTGATGTTCAAATCTCAATTCTTGATTCTAAAGTAAGTTCCTTAAATTGTGTATTTATAACTATGCTTAACTGCTTTGACTAGAGAGTCGAGAAAGATCCAAGCTTGAATGAGTCGTGTGCCAATGTGTGAGTGAGGTTGTTGAAATATTCTGTGCAT
This sequence comes from Nicotiana sylvestris, assembly GCF_000393655.2. Lineage (NCBI taxonomy): Eukaryota > Viridiplantae > Streptophyta > Magnoliopsida > Solanales > Solanaceae > Nicotiana > Nicotiana sylvestris. The sequence goes on from NC_091068.1 coordinate 48,845,629, forward strand.
AACAGTTGATATCTAGAATTTGCCCTCAAGTGTTTGCAAAGCGAAAAAGTAGCATTATTCAGTTTAGGAGATGATATAGGCATTTCTTTGTTAAACTAGTTTTATAGTTGTTCCCACCTAGTTGTATATATCTTAGTCAAACCTTTTGAGCCATTAATCCTATTTCTTTGGCATCCACATTATGAACTTTACCAATTTATGTAAACATATCAGTTGTTTGAACCTCTATCTCTCATGAACACTTAGTGTTGTTTTAATATTGTTAAAGTTGAGAAGAGATTTGTTGGTTTATTTGAATAAACAAATACATACATATATATATATATATATATATATGTAGGGGATGGATTTTCATTAGTAACATTCCCTAGCTTATGGTGCCTAAAGAGAATGGAATTTGTTGTTATTATATAAAACCTCAAAAAGGTTGGAGATGGTTTAACATAAATGTAATGCTGAAATTGTGAAATGAAATGGTGTATGTATGAAGTGCTCAAAGAGGTGTAGCTACTACATTCTATATTTATCACACCCTTCCTCAGCCTGCATTACAGCCAATTAAAGTCCTATTTGATCTTTGATTGAATAAGCTCAATTAGTAGAGTATTACACTAGGGGCAAGCATAGGTATGTTGTCTGTTGCACATGAATTTCAATTCTGAGAGTGAGGTAATTCTTCCTATTTTGAGTTCCTAAATATTTGTGAATACTATGTTGAGAGGGACTAGTCTATATTAGTTGTGGGAGGGCACATGATTTGTGAAAGCAAGGAAACGTTTTGACCTTAGTGTTAGAGTAAGTGAGCAAGTTATGAAAATGCGTGGCACTTGTGAGTCATGTCTTGAGGTTGAACTATTATGAATTGGTACTTAAGTGGCGGCATGTGTTGTTAGAAAAATTGCTTGATAAAAAAGTCGTCCTTATGTGAAATGTATGTTAATTGCTCGAGGACGAGCAATGGTCTAAGTGTGGGGTGTTGATCATAGGCTAAAAACTCGTATTTTAGTCGTTGTAACAACACTTTAATTATTGCATTTTACAAAGGTTTGAGCTTAAATGATAATGAATTGTACTAAATTCATGATTTATGCCTTGCAGGAAGCTAATCCGACTTAAGAATTAACTTTGGGATGAATTTGATTAATTTGGGGATTTGAAGTCTGGTAAAAGCTAAATAAATCAAGTCGGGAACGTGTTCGGGGGTCGCAAAGCAAGCCCGGATAGAAAACAAGAGAAAAAATGAAGCAGCGCAGAAAAATACATTGTCGCGCCGCGTGGAGCGCCGTGGCAGTGCAAAAATCTTCCCTGCATTGTTTTTCTCCGTTAAAATACATTCTGCCTCTGTCCAATCCATGTACGCGGCGCACGGGGCGTCGTGGACGTTTAAAAATTGCAGAATTACTCTATTTCGGTCTACAAAGGGCATAATTGTCAAAACCCTTTCCTACACGATTAAAAAGGGGAAAGCATCCATTATTGACGAGGGATACTGTTTTTGAGAGAGAAAAAGAAGAGGAGATCCATCTTTGAGGATAAAAGTCAAGAGGAGACAATACTTTGGAGCAAGGATTGAAAGAGTTTTTCTAAACCTTCTTCCAATATCTATTTATTTCATGTTTAAGACTTATATTGTTGATGTTTGTATAATTATGAGTAGCTAAAACCCCAAATATTCTGGGGTTATGGGTGTTAGATGATTATGTTGTTTGAAGCTTAAATTGATGATCTTGAATTTATCGTTAAGGGTTGTTTATTTGATTATGCTGTTAATTATTTTACTGCGTAGCTAACAGTGAAATACTATTTACGAATCTTGAGTTAAACTTGAAAAAGGAAATTCTTGATTGCATATAGAATCAAATAGAGCAAGATCTGGATCCTGGGCATCAGGTGAAAGATTCGTGATTAAGATAGAACTATACTTAATTGCCTTGTTTGGTTGAGAAATAGGATTTGTAAATGCATTTGAGTTAATATTAATACCACGGAAATATAGGTATTAATTTAACTTGAATAGGTGCATAATAAATCGACAGATTCTTATGGGTATTATTAACCCTATAATAAATAACCCAGATAATTCAATTAATTATTTTAAGCTAAAAACGTAGCATGATCTCTAGCAAGCCCATGACCCTGGAATATCTCTTTTATTAATTGTTAAAAGAAAAATTCATAAGTGGCGTAGTAACTTTGCGTTGTATTATTATCTGTCTACTAGTTAAATTGTAAATTGGTTATTTATGTATTTTGTGATGAATTAGCTTGAATCGATAATTGTTTGAATTTGCATCAGTCTATAAGTTGATCACAAGTCCTCGTGGGAACGATACTTTACTTATTACTATATTACTTGAAGATCGTGTACACTAGCGTGTGTGTTTTGGTCGCAACACCCGGTATGACACTCCTCAGAAGAGGGGATACACTCGGTATTAGCGCACTGGTCATCATATCTATATCTACCCCCCCCCCCCCCCCTTTAAGGTATTAAAGCGCAGATTGGTTTCGACCTCTATTGCATGCTCCATTCCTATAACTCCTGGAGGGATTTAGGACTAATATTCCTATGAGAGGGAGGATTTTAGGCTGACTCTTAGGTTTAAAGGTAAAAGGCTAGAGCGACATATAAAACATGTAGGATTGCATTTTTAGGGGAAACATATAAACAATTTAAAGGCTCATGTACACCTCCGCAAATAGAGCATATAAATAGCATGACTTAACCACAGTTAGGGCCAGAATTTAAAGTACTAAAGCAGGGAGTTTAAACTGTTGAAACAGACCAAATTTATTACATAACTCAGATAAGAAGTCCAAATCAGGCCTGCCTGCTGGTTGTAGCAGTTGCTAATTAACAAAGACAGATTCAGTTTTATTATTATTACCTAAGGCTTGCCTAGGTATGTAATGATGATGCCTTATGAGAATGATATCTATCACTGATTAAGAGTACAGTAAGACAGTGATCAATTTTTAAACGAGCGATTTGGATCCTATAGGCATGCTTTCTAATCGTATTAATTAAGAGGAGTAGGTTATTAATTTGATTCAGATGGACATGAGTCAAACTGATTTTTAACTAAGTTGATTTTAGATCCTATAGGCATGATCTTTACTATAACTGATTTTAATTCCTATAGACATAGTATCTAAGTATTAAAGGCTGATTTTGGTCCTATATGCATGATATCTAATTGAACATGAAGTTAAGTAGGAAGGATTTATTTTATCAAAGCGAAATTCCTATAGGCATGATTTCTATTAAAAGTGACTTTTAATCCTCTAAGCGTGATTTCTATTTGTGTGAAAGTAAAGCATGCAGAATTTCATTAAACCAAAGCAGATCCTATAGGCATGTTCTTGAACAGATCATATCAAGATACACCCTATAGACATGTTATCTACCCTTCTAATAGCTAAAGCATGCATAATCACCCCATCCCCTTTCCACTAGCCAACCCTAATATTTGTTACAAATTCTTACAGACTGAATGATTGAATTACATCAGAAAAGGTGCAAAATAAGGAGTTACAACCATAGGAAGCCTGATTCTGACTTCCTCTATGAGTTATGGAATAAACCATCTCAAATGCCAATGATGTTTCAAAGCCTTTCTCATACCTGGGTGTGTCAAAGTTCCCTACGGACCTCATGGGATCTCAGGTAGTGCTCACACCCAGGTTTGTATAACTAGACAGAAATGAATGCAGTGTGGAAGGGCCAGCCTTTGTGTGTCCAAGTTTAGAGGGAGCTCAAGGGTCCCAAGGCAAGGCTCACACAAGAGGGGCAGAACCTAAATTCTAGGAATATAGTGAAAGTGCAGAACATAGTTAAAAAAGAGTTTGTTTAAAACTAGACAGCCAAGTCCATTTTGAAAGTAATCAGTAGCAGAAGTGTTTGAAATTAGTTGGGGTAATGAACAAAACTCAACACACAGAATCAATAGTCACACAAAAGGGGTCATGCACAGCAATAGATGATGCTGGCATGGCCACAAACCAGCCAGAGAACACAAACACATAGAGGGGATATGTGGGTTTGTGATTCATAAGTCAGCAAACACAGAACAAGTGACTGAGAGAGTACACACATAAGGAAGCATTAATTTAAAGGGGAAGGGAACATATTACAGCATGCTAGTAATATAACTTAAATACAGAAACATAAGCAGGAGTAGACAAGAATGAAAGAAATTGGAACAATCAAAGAAACATGTTGTTGTTGGGGCTTTAAAAAATTAACTAGGACATACCACTAGAGAAGCAAAGTGCAGAAAGGAAAAGTAAGCAAGATTCCACAGTCTAGCCTTGGCTTTCAACTGGCTAGACAAAGTAGTAGCACAAGTAATAGTAAAGAAAGAGAGAGTTTTTTGAGTGTAAGTGTGTGTCTGAACTCAAATTGTTCCTTGTGTTTGAAAGAAGAGGGTGGGTATTTATAGTTTTGAAAATGAGTGAAGAATAAGGTAATAAGTAAAGTCTTAACACAAACATGGAATAATCACAATCAGAATCAATTTACACAAGTGATTCCCTTTAATTAAGGGATCACTGCTTAACGGATACTAATAGGTTTAATTAAGGAAAGAAATCGGTTTGAAATAGATGGATTCTTTCCATATAAGGGGGTAGTAAAAGTATGAAGTAAATAATTAAGACTAAGTACAAAAATATGCTCAGTTTTGGGAAAGGATTCAGTAAGGTAAAACATCACAATAATTAAAGGAGGGGAATCAATTAATTCAAACAAACAAGTAAGATTAGGGTTCATAAGAAAACTTTTGCAATCAGTCACCACATTGAGGGAGACAGAATCAATCAATGATTCTGCACCTCAACATATAAATAACAAGGAATGAACAGGCATGCAGGGTCAAGCATGTTGACAAAAAGAAACAACACAAACATATAATAGCAGTAGGGGTAAGCTAGGATTCAGCAGTAAGAAAATATTCAAAGCACAGTAGTCAAGTAGGTCAAGTAATCACATAGAATCAACAGTGAAGAACATAGTAACAGGTAAGAGAGTCAGAAGCAGGTAAAGGTCTCATAGTAACAAGTGAGAAAACTCTTTTAATACATTAGGGCTTCGACAATAGTCGAGTTTAAAAGACAATAAGAACTCAAATTAGATAAGTCAAACAAGGAAAAGAGAGTCAAAACAAAGAACTTAATCGAACAAGTACACATTTAAACAAACAGTTTCAGAACTCGGATGAGACCAAAAAGGAACTAGGGTTTTCAACATGCTGACTCAAGTAGAAGGAAAGCATAACAAGTTGTTTGAACATGGTAAAATCGTAAAACAACACTAGAAATCGAAGAAGAGATCTTTTAAAGAAGTTAAGAGAAACTGTAATCATTGAAACATGAAAAGTCCTTTTTGAAAGAAAATCAAAGAACCTTCAAGAAAATACTTAAGAAGTTCGTAATAAACATAGATCTAAGATAGATCTGAAAGAAAAATAAAAGACCTTAAAGCTAGGGTTTCATAGAACCTAGAAAAGGTGAGAAAGGTTTTGAAAGTTATTGATCTAACCAGAAAAGTCAAGGACCTGACTTGAACGGACATGGCTGGTCGAAGAAAGACTAGAGACAGAGGTTGAGCAAGGACTGGACCAGATCTCTTTGAGATCTGGCCATGAAATCACGGAAACAAACACCCAGGAGCCATAGGAGGACGATACACATCTCAAATGGCCATGAGAGACCATGGATTAGGCAGAGGTTGAGGTGGATTAGGGTGGAATTAGATGGCGGCGGCTACGGTTCATGTGACGCTGCAGAGAGAATTGAGATAAGAGGGATTCAAGGGCGGTGTTTGGTGGAAAATGAATTAGGGTACGAGGTTGTTTAGGTTTATTTTAGGAAGGGCGAACGATGGTCGTTGATCATTCACCTGGAGTAAACAGGTAGGTGGGGAATCCGGGTTTGGGTTGGTTGAATTGGGTTAGGGTCGGTTTTAATTGGAATTGGGTCAGTGAAATTGGGTTTGATTTGTGGTTCAATTTAGGCTAAAAATGAAATACAAATGGGTTGTTATTTAAATAGCCAATTTTCCCCATTTTAAATTATAAAAAATAGTAAATAAATTTCTAGAAATAAATTGAAAGCACTAAAATGATTTACAGTATGTAAATAACAATCTTAATTTTATGAATATAAAACACAAGTAAATCTTAACAAGGCTAATATTGCAATTATGTGCAATTAGCTCTAAAAATACTAAATAAAATTGTAAAAATATGTAAAAATTACCTAAGCCATACTTTGGAATAAAGATGAAAATCCAATAGATGAATTACTAAAATAATAATTTTGGAAATAATTATTGGGTTTTTATGGATAAGAGAGGGAAACAAATCGATTTAAAAGCCTTTAGAAATCATGGAAAAATAGTAAAATATTTGGATATGCTTATATATGCATATATATACTATTTTTGAAGTTATTTTGCATATTGAAAATATATAGGGAAAAATTGGGTATCAATAATGTTGTCTGTTAGAAGATCTCATGTACAAGTGAAATATATGTGTTGAAATTTAAATTTGGGTCGCTTAAGAGAGTGGGTTTAACTGTTGCGAGAGTGAATGCGAGATTTGCAGAAGATTTAAAGTACTAGATGGTCGGTATTTCACGAGCTTATGAAGGATTGAGTTTAATCTCACTATAGTATTATGGCAGTAATAGAGTATACGTGTTATGAGTTATTGTGTGTGTGTTTTGATCTATGGCTTCGAACCAAGTGGGGGAGCCTGCTATCGAGTTGTTGATTGCACGGTTATGTGCTACGTTGGTTCCAGTTTGAGGCGTGCTGGTGAATCAGTATGGCTTGCGGAGATTGAGACCGAGGATGGCTCGAGTAAAGGAAAATTTTCGACTAAGGTAAGGTTATATTATGCTTCATAGGTGTGTGATAATCAAGGAAGGTCTTGAGTGGTTATTGGTAAAGGGCGTGCAGTGCATAGAACAGGAAGTTGTTTGGTTGCATTAAGGTGAGGTTAGATTCTGCAGTGTCTGAGTGCTAATGAGGCACATGTTGTTCGATTTATTTGATTAGTCTAATTGCGGTTTGAGTAGAGTGGATGACTCTCGGGAATGGTTCTAATGTGTTCAAGATTTTGCATGTAATAATTGGAGATTTTCAGGTTGTACTTTTTGCTAGAAATTGAGGTTTGCATTTGGAAGGTGCCAAGACTTGTGATATTCTATATCAATTAGGGAATTCTATATATATGTCAGTATCAGGAAGGTGAAAGTAATGACGTTGGATTCGCAGGAAGTCTCTTCAGAGTAAAGTATTTCGAATGTGGTGCTTGGGGATATTTGATAGAGTAGTCAGCGGCTTATGACCCTTAGACGGTGTGGTTTTATGCTTGGGTCTAGTTTGGTGAGTTGGAGTTGAGGAATTGTGGTGTTATAGCAAGAAGAAGTATCAAGTTAAAGGTAAATCAGATGGGACTCAGATAGATGGGATAGCTTGGTAGAAGGCCAGATCGGTATGGTAAGGATACGATTAGTTTTTTGGATGCTTACGAGGTAATGAGTTTCTACAGGTGTTTCGCGGCAATGCTCTTGGGTTTTAGCATCCTGCATAGTTTGGTTGAGTTAGAGGGATTCAGTCCTAACGGATCTGGTGTTGTGCAAAAGGGAGTCAGAGAGTTCTTGATGATTTCTACCATGGTTAGAGAGGTATATCTTTTGCTGGCGTGAAGAGCATGGGATGTATAGTGATTTTCTTCTAGATGGGATCAATGGAAAGTTCTTAGTTAGTAGAGTACATAGTTGCTTATGGCTCGGAGGGGAATACGAAGTTCTCATGGTTATCCTAGGATGTTATAGTTTATACGGTATGTGGTGTAGGCTTGAGATTTGCATGTGTAAGGTCTTGGTTCAGGGAAGATCATAAAAAAATCCTTAGGCAGCAGGCAACTTCAGATGATTAAGGAAATGATCTTTAGATTATTAAGGAAATGATCTTCAGATGATTAAGGAAATGATATTACTAACTGGTATGGCTTGATGAGAGTATGCATTTTCAGAAAAAGGGCAAGTGTTTGAGTTGATGATACTTTAGTAGTATCGCAGCACTCTCTTGTTGGATCGACTGCTGATACTTGAGTTTGCTTGGTGGCACAGAAGAATTATAAAAGTACCTCTCGTGGAATGATTGAGCCTTAGAAGTGTGGCATGTGTTCGGATGGCGGGATTGGGATCAGATATGGTGATTCGTGTGCTATATGGATTTGGAGACTGGGAGTTCTCATATACAGGTTATGTTGTGGTTGTGGGTCACGTGCATCGGCACTGTATAGTGACTATCGGGGTTTGGAGACCCGAGTGGATCTTCTGCTACATGGTATGTTAGATTTTGATGTAATATTGGGTATAGACTGGTTGTCTTCATGTCGGGTTATGCTGGACTATTGTGGTAAGGCGGTGATGTTGGCTATGCCGGGAATTCCATGGATTGAGTGGCGAGGTTCGACGGATTATGTTCCCAGTATGGTGGTGTCATTTTTGAAGGCCCAGCGGATGGCTGGGAAGGATTGTCTTTCTTATTTGGGCTTTCATGATGGATGTCAGTGCAGAGACTCCTACCATTGATTCAGGTCCGATGGTGAGGGACTTTTCGGATGTGTTTCTTATGGTCGGGCATGTCGCTGGGCAAGGTTGTTGATTTCGGTATTGATTTGATGCTAGGCACCGTATCATATAGCACCGGCAGAGTTAGAGGAGTTGAAGAAACAGCTTCAGGAACTCTTGATAAGGGGTTCATTGGTAGACCTATATGGATGTGTGTTCTGTATCGAGACGGCTTTGTTGACTTCGAGTTGCTATTGGTGAGGGATATGTTGATTCGATTGTTATTAAGACTACTAGTAATCTGGGGAGATCTATAAGTTACCTTTCCGTGTTGCAGGCATTTGGGATTTGTTGGTTATAGGCACACATGGTGCGGTTCCATTGGGGTTTCATAGTGGAAGTTGAGCGGGAAGAGTATTGGGTATTGCTCGGTGGATGGCATATCGGTTATATCCTTTCGGGTTTGTGTGGTGTTATGTATATGCTTCACAATAGTTATGATGATTTGCTTTGGTTCTAGACATCAAATTGCGCGTGGTTGTCGATTTTGAGCAGAGGGACTAGAGGTGTGTCATGTGGACCAGTGTTTGGATAGGGTTGCGCATTGCAGCAAAGTTATATGAAGGTATGACCTTTTGGGTTAGATTCGTGTGTTCTGTTTCTACAACGTGTGATGGGTTCTCAACATTGTGTTGTGGTGGTACTGATGAGCTTGCGATACATCTCTTTCATTCGAGTCATTTTTCATGATTTGAGTATGTTCGGATTATTGTTTATTGGTGCACGGATTGCACGAGTTACGGCTTTAGTCTATATTGACGTGTCATATCACTAGAGTGGTTGTGTTGGATTAGATGTGATCATTAGGACCTAGAATGAATACAAATGGATTCGGTTTCAGCGTGTTGGAAGGATGATATCGAGGTTCGGCTCAGAAATTCGCTATGGTCCTTGCCAAAGGAGAAGTGGCTTCATGAATGGTTGAACTAAGAAATGGTTACGGTTTATTGCATGTTTCATTTATCATTGGCAGTATATGAAAGTGTTGGAATGAGACTTTAGTTGATAAGAGGTTTTCTATCGGTATTCGGTTGTTGTGTGCAACTGCTGTAATTAGAAGTTATCGCTACAAGCGTTTGAGTTATGTGGTATATCATGTAATTGCACTTGAGGTTACGAGTATGGGTTGTTACAGCTTGTTCGGGCTTATTCAAAGTATAGATGTGAGATTCTGATCTTGTGGATAATTTCGGAAGTGGAAATGTGGTTCTAAGGTTTATGGCTAGGTTAGATTGTGAAATTTCAGTTACATTGTGTTATCGGACCTATATGAGATAGGGTGACGTGGGATCACCCCCGGGTATATGCATGGTAAGGTTATTCAGCGATTGATTTGCTTTTGGAACAACTCTGGGCACGTTCGAGGACAAACGTATGTTTAAGTGGGGAAGGATGTGACGACCCGACCGGTCATTTTGAGCTTTTGCACTTCGCTCACCAGTTCTCGGGCATGGCTAGCCTCGTGTGATGTATTATGACTTATGTAAATTGTTGAATTTGGTTTTCAGGGTAATCAGAATGAATTTGGAAGAACAGTTCTCAGTTTGAAGCTTGAAATTTGAAAGGTTTGATCAAGATTTGACTTATTTGTATATGATCTTGGATTGGAATTTGTATGATTTGGTTAGATCTCTTAGGTGATTTGGGACTTATGAGCGTGATCGGAATGCATTTTGGAAGTCCGTGGAAGGTTTAGGCTTGAATTGGCAAAATTGAGATTTTGGCGTTTTCCGGTTGATAGGTGAGATTTTGATATAGAGGTCGGAATGGAATTCCGAAAGTTGCAGTACTTCCGTTGTGGCATTTGAGATGTGTTTGCAAAATTTTAGGTCATTCGGACGTGGTTTGGTATACTTTTTTATCGAAAGCGTAATTCGGAAGATTTTGGAAGTTTAGGCTTGAATCTGATGTGTTTTGGATGATTTGATGTTGTTTGAGGTGTTTTGAAGATGGGTACAAGTTTGAATGGTGGTATGTGACTTGTTTGTCGTTTTGGTTGAGGTCCCGGGGGCCTCGGGGTGATTCCGGATGGGTGACGGAAGAATTGGAATTGAGTTTTTGCAGCTGAAGCATTTGGCTTCTGTCATAATCGCACATGCGGTTGGGAGGCCGTAGGTGCGACGATCACAGAAGCGGAATGCAGCCGCAGAAGCAGCCAAGAGGAAGTTCTTCAAGAACCGCAGAAGTGCTGAAGTGGGAGCACCTACGGTAGCGCAAGTGCGAGTTTTTAACCCCAGATGCGAAAATTGGCAACTTAATGAAAACCGCAGATGCGGTGGACTTGGTCGCAGAAGTGATACCGCAGAATTGGGAAATGGACCGCAGGTGCGAAAATGCCTGGGTTAGAAAGTATATAATGTTCCTTCGCGAGTTTTTTCTAAGTTCTCCATTTTTGAAGACGGGAAGCGAGCTAGGGCAATGAATTCAAGGGAAAATCGAAGAGAATCAGTTGGGTAAGTTCCCTGAGCTTCTTACTCATGTTTATGATCATTTTTCCATTGTTTAATCATGGTATTAGTGGAAATTAAGGAAGAAAATTTGAGGGATTAGGGCTTGAGATAAATAGACCTTTGAGTAGGGATTTGAGGGGCCATTTGAGGTTCGATTTTGATGTTCTTGATATGTATTGACTCGTGGGAGGACGAGGATTCCATTGATGTTAATTCTGTCAGATTCCGAGACGTGGACCTGGGGGCCGGGTTAGAGCAATTTTGGAATTTTTGATGTATATTGGATATTTTTGAGTGGGCTTTGTTCCCTTCGCATATTTTAATGGTTATGTACTAATTGTGGCTAGATTTGAAGCATCTAGAGATCAATTCGTCAGGGCAAAGGCATCGCGGGCTAGAGTTTGGACCAGATCGAGGTGAGTAATGATTGTAAATGATGTCCTGAGGGTATGAAACCTCAGATTGCACATCGTTGTGCTATATTGAGGACGCGCATGCTTGATGACGAGCGTGGGGTCGTGCACTATTGCGGATTGTAACTTAGTCCATCCCGAATGACTATTTTACCGTGTATTTGACTTAAATCTATTTGTGAACATCATGTTGGGGCTGAACGCCATATTTGGGCCTTGTGCCAACTATTTGAACCCTTAGGGGATTTTTATTGATATTTCCTCACTGTTTTGATTTTATACGTGAACTCAGTCATGCTATATTTCACTGTTTTCATAACTCAGCCATGTTTACTCTGTTTAACACTTAAATGATCTTTAAATGATATTTTAGGCTGAGAATCAAGTTTTACTATTGCCCGAGTGGCTTGTGAGGATTTTGACTGAGTAAGGCCAATGGCCTATGTTGTGAGGAAACACTGATTGTGATTATGAGGCCGAGGGCCTGAGATATGTACGCCACGAGGTGGCTTGTTGATATGAGGTCGAGAGCCTAGTGATGATGCCACGAGGTGGCTTGATATTGCGGTTGGGCCATAAGGGGCCCCTCCAGGAGTTTGCACACCCCCAGTGAGCGCGGGTACCCATTGTGATGTGAGATATAGCCCGAAGTGCTGGTTTTGTTTCCGAGATATTACCCGAGGGGTGGATTTTGTTTACATTGTGCCTGAGGGGTGATCCTTTATGTGTTTGTCTTTCCTATTTGCCTATCATTTTCTTGCTTAATTGTTAAAAAGGAATTTCATGAAGCTTAAACTGAACTAAAGTGATTTTACATATCTTCACTGATTCACTATTTTTATTGGCTTCTATTGCTTCATTATAGTCTGTAATGTGCCTTACGTGATCTCATATTTCTCAGTCTTTATTTATGATTGTTACTCACTGAGTTGGAGCACTTACTTTACTCCCTGCACCTTATGTGCATATTCAGGCGTTGCAGATCCTGCTTGTGAGGGTTGAGAGCTCCCGGCAGATTTCGGAGTTCACGAGGTAGCTGCTTGGCGTCCGCAGCCCCGTGCCTCTCCCCCTTTATCTCCTTTCTTTCTCTTTTAGTGATTTTGTAATAGCTTTGTAGACACTTCAGACTTGTATTAAATTGATAGATACTCATGACTGGTGACACCCCGGTACCGGGCTGCATTGGGTTTTATTTTCGCAAACTGTAATGTTCACTGCTTATTATTTGGGATTCTATCATGTTTAAGACTTAACACTTATTGTTTCATTGCTTAAAACTGAAATGGGAAGGTGTCAGCTGGCCTTGTCTTCATGAGAGGAACCATCACAACCGGGACCGGGTTTAGGGTTGTGACATGCCTGAATTAGCACAAGAAGTGCAAAAATGTTGTATGAGTACACCCGACCCAATGTACTTAGTAAGTATCGAGCTTAACATCGACGAATAGTGATGAGTTATGACAAGACACTTATCATATAACCTATCCAGTTAATAAGGCATAGAAATAGAAAGATAATAACAATAATAATATTAGGATTAAAGGCGGATAATAGTAAAAGTATTCAATAAAACAATAAATAACCACTTGCCTCGAATAAAACAACCAAAGCCTTTCTCAATAGCTCAAATAAACGGGGATAAAAGGATATCCAAGAACAGCATAGCCAAAACCAAAATAGAGGAAAATAACACAAGTCAAACACCAAAATTCATATATACATATATATATAGACAAAAACTATTATGGCAGTGACCCGATCCTCATGGCCATATTGTTGCAACAAGCAACCCATCCTACCATACCAATATTGCAGCGGCAACTTAATCCAACATAACAATTCATATGAAAATACCCAACAAGCAACCAGATATGGTAAAATTCATAATATAACTTAAAAGAGGAAGAATATGCATAATCCACCATGGAACAATGAACACGAACAAAGTGTGATAGACAATCTAATATCCAAGAACTAGTCTCACACATATATATCCCAACAAGGACTCTAACAAGTAATAAACATGTGAACAATCAAGTAGTAACACAATCCAACATAACATAGGAGAATAAGAATTGAAGAGAGTAAATGCATAAATCAAGTAAAGATATGTGATAAGTAAAGACATTATTAAGTACATGCATGAAACAAGTAAAGACATGTAACAAGTAAAGGCCTGAAACAACCAAAGGCAGGTAACAAGTAAATGCATGACATAAGTAAAGGCATAAAATAAACTTGTTCTTCCCGCATTCTTTAACCCATGACAATGTATATACACTCGTCACCTTGTATCTACGCGTTTCTTCCCCCAACATGTAAAACACGTTGAAAATAGACCCAATTATATCCTAATTCCCTCAAGTGCAGGTTAACCATGATATTTACCTATTCCGGAATAGATCAAAAATCCAAAATAGCTTTCCCATTAGATCTCCAAACAACTCGAACCTGGCCAAATAATGCTCAAACAAGCCAAAATAAGCTTAAGAAACCCTCCTTATACCAAAAAGATTTGATCTTTAACATATTTGAAAAAATCAACAAAAAGTCAACCAGGCCCACTCGGTGGAATCCGAAATTAAGACTAATTCTTGATTATCAATCCATCATTGAGTCCAATTATGTATTTTATTTTGATAGTCGACCTCAAATCGAGGTCTAAATCTCAAAATTTTGAAATATTAAGTTACAACCTAAAAATCCAATTTCTACTATTAGAATTCCTAGATTTAGTGTAATGACTTGGCGTTTTGTGTATTTAAACCCCATTCTACTATTTGATGCTTCTCTTGTTTGTGTATTTTTTGTGACTTGTGGGGATGTTTGGTTTGATTTTGGAAAGGCTTTTAGAGTTAATTGGGACACTTAGTTTCATTCTAGGGTGCTTAAGTTGTAAGAGTTGATCAAGGTTTGACTTTCATTTAGATATCCTAGGATTGGTGATTTGATGGTTACAATAGGTTCGTATAGTGATTTTGGATTTAGGAGCATATCTGGATTTGGATTTGGAGGTCCCAATGATGTTTTGGCTCCAATTGTCGAATGTTGGGAAGTTGAATATTTGGAAGGTTCAAAGATTTGACCGGTAATTGACTTTGATGAAATCATGTTTTGATTGTTATTTTGTGTTTGGAATAGGTTTTTATGTCATTTTTACTTGTGTGCAAATTTTGTATGTAATCTGGATTGGTTAGGCATGAATTAGACGCTTGGTTTGAAGCATAGAAACTTATGAACTTAAGAGAAGTTCAATTTGTTGTTTGATCGTCGATTCATAGATTTGATGTTATCGTATGTGTTTTGAGTCTTTCGATAGGTCCAGATAGTTACTATGGGCTTGTCGGTATGATTGGATGGGGTCGCACGTGATTCGGGCACGTTTCGGACCACCCGTAGCTTGTTTGAGGTTGTAGATTTTCTGATGGTGTTTGGTGTGCTTCGCGATCGTGGAGGGTTATTTTGAAAAAATCTAGTTTATTTCTTCGCGTTTGTGAGCTGTAGGTTGCATTCACAATGGTTGTGGCAATTTGGCCTTCATGTTCGTGACTCTGGGGTCATGTTAGTGTACCAAAGAGGCAGATTAGAGGGGATAGACTAAGTTAGCCTTCGCGATCGTGGGGTCAAGGTGGCATTCACATAGGCTTGGGACACATGCACATCACTTTCGAGTGGAACCAAACGCTTTCATGAAGGGTCTTTTTGGGAAGTGCAGGATTGTGCTTCGAGAACGCGAGGCTCTGGTCCCATTTGTGAAGGGTAGTGTTGGGCAGACCCATTTAAGTTATAATTTTGATATTTTAGCTTATTCTCTCATATTTTGAACTCTAGACATGGAGAGGAGCGATTGTTGAAGGAGACTTTCATACAAGACTTTGGGGCAAGTAATTTATACTAAATTTTGGTATTAGTTCTACTATTTTTTGAAAATTGAGGATTTGAGGGTCCATTTGGACTTGGTTTTTAAATCTAATCACATATGTGGACTCGTAGGACTATGGGTAGTCGGTATCTATCCCTTGACTCGATTTTGACCATG
Organism: Nicotiana sylvestris; assembly: GCF_000393655.2. Classification (NCBI taxonomy): domain Eukaryota; kingdom Viridiplantae; phylum Streptophyta; class Magnoliopsida; order Solanales; family Solanaceae; genus Nicotiana; species Nicotiana sylvestris. The sequence continues at coordinate 48,861,180 of NC_091068.1, forward strand.
TGGGCTTGGTGTGACTTTTATGGACTTTTTAGGAATTGAATAAATATTGAAGTTTTATTTTTTGGAATTGATTCTTATGGATTTGTTTGATATTATTGAGTTCTTTTTGGCTAAATTTGACTAGTTCGGAAGCCGATTTGAGATGCAGGGGATTTTTGGAGTATTAATTCTCGGGCATTTGAAGTATGTATCTTGCTTAAGCTTGGTTTTAGGGTAATTTAAATATTGGATATGATGTTATAGTTTTGGGGGGTGACACACATGTGAGGTGACAAGCGTACTTGCGTACACCATGGTTATTCATTATTCGAGTAGACCTTAGCCTATTATATGCGTTGTTTTGCTATGTTGCCTCATTGTTTCCATATTTTCTCCACTTGTATGACAACGAGAGTTGTTATTCATGTTAGAGATCATGTCTAGGCTATGCTCTTATCTATTTGAGACATGATAGATCTATTTATGCTATGTTGAGCTTTTTGCCATACTTGTAGTCATATTTTATGTCACGATATCATATTCACATACTATATCCCTGTTTTTGTGCACTCTATATATGTTATCTCACATGTTGTTAGTATCCTTATTTTTGTGACATAGGTTTGTTCTGAGTTGTGGCACATTGGTATGTTTATGCGATATTCTTGGCTATGGGTACTGTAAGACTTGAGCATATTGAGACTAGAGCGAATTGATGACTTATCTTGGGCCGTTGTGCCATGTTGATATTGATTGTGAGGAGATGTTTGTGTCTAGGCCCCATATTAGGGTGAGTGGCATTTATTGCTGAGTGTGATATTGATTGTGTGGGGACGCTGCATCAGGCCCCATATTGAGCTAAGTAATATTGATTTGATATATACTTAGTGAGGTGTTTGTGCCAGGCACCCCTATTGTGCTAAGTGTAAGTGTATATGATGATTTAGGGGTTTCGATCTAGTCGATGTTAGTGTGCAGAGGGTATGATTGAGGGGTATTTTGCCAGGAATTATGTATGTGATGAGATTGCATTACTTAATAATTAAATAATGATGTTGTTGATTTTGGTATAAATACATGTTATGCATGTGTAGAGTTATATTTTCCTCATGCTATTCAATATTCGGTGCCTTTAATTTCGATTCATTGACTGTTATATTTGGGAAACATGCTGATTTCCTCATATTGTGATAGAGGAAAACATGATATTATTGAGCTGCTCTTCCTTTGTTGTTGTTATTATGCTATTATTGCCATTGTTGGTTGTTGGAAGTGTGTATTGACCCTGCCAAAATTGTCACTACTTTCGACCCGAGGTTAGGCTTGTTACTTATTGAGTACACGAGATTGGTTATACTCATACTACACTGTGCACTTCATGTGCAGATCCAAGTATTGCTGATTGTGGTAGTTGCTAGTGAGGCGGATCCAGACTATTTTGGAGATTTCGAGATAGAACTAATGTTCCGCCCGGAGGACTTGGAGTCTCTTTCCTTATTTCATGTTATTATTATTTTATCTTTCAAACAGTATTGTATTTGACACGGACCTTATATGTACTTATTATATAGAGCTCATGTACTAGATCAAACCAGTTGGGATGGTTTCCACTAGTAGCACTATTTTGACTTTAGCTATTCACATTATTCCATTTTGAGACAATTTAATACTATTATTAAGTTTATTTATGGACATTGCATTTTGGCTTGCCTAGCAAGCGATGATAGGCGCCATCATGGCTCAAATGGGATTTTGGGTAGTGAGAAGTTTCAATCAGTGCACAATGGGTCTTAGGTCTCACTAGTCATGAGCAAGTCTAATAGAGTCTTGTGGATAGGTATGGAGACATTTGTAGTTATCCTAGAGAGGCTAGAGGTCTATTAGGAAAACTTCTCTTTCTTTCATCCTTTGTTGTGCTAATTTGTCTGTCCATAAGTGTGAATCTTTGCTTTTTTATTCTTCATAGATTATGAGGACGCATTCATCTGGTTCACCTGAGTAGAGGCTAGTCCCATAAGCTAGGGTCATGAGAGGCTGAGCCTGGTAGAGGCAAGGGTGGAGCACGCACCGCAGCTAGAGCCCCTGCTCGAGAAACTGCCGTAGAGCCACCAGCAGCTCCTATTGAGGAGAAGGTTCATGATTATAGGTGCCAACTTAGGTTCCTTAGAGTATACTTGTTGCACCAGCTATTCAGGATGCTTTTCTTCATATTTGGTTTGTTCGAGAATTTGTCTCAGGCTAGGGCATTTCCTACTATACCAGCTATTTCCCAGGCAGGGCTTAAGTGCAAACTCCAGCTACTCGTATCCTAGAGCAAATGGACCATGGTTATTGGACCCCCAAAGTATTACCAGTTGGAGGAGTTCAACCTACTATGCCGCCTAGCCTAAGGAGAAATCCAGTTGTATGAGTGGGAAGGCCAGCAGGATCACCTTTTCTTACTTGGGTCAATTCTCCAGAGTCTTTATGTAGTAGTTTGGGCCTCACACCAGGAGAGAGGAGTTGAGGAGGCAATTTGAGCACCATCAATAGGGTTAGATGGCAGTCACTAATTACGAGATGACATTTACGGAGTTGTCCAATCATGCTACTATTTTGATTCCAACTGAGGAGGAGAGAATGAGCAGATTCATTGATGATCTTCACTTAGTACTCACCTTGATATAGCTATAGAGTTAGAGACCAGGACTTCATGTTACCAAGTTGTGGAAATAGTGCGTCATGTTGAGCGCATTTGCCATGAGACTAGGGAGTCGATGCATTGTAGGGACAAATGGTCTCAACATTTGAGTAGCCTCAATGATGCCTCGTCTAGAGGTCGAGGTCTATTTTGGAGAGGTAATTCTAATAGACTCTTTTATCATTCACCACCACTTAGTTGAGGAGCTTCTATGCAATCTTCATTTAGTGCACATCTTGCGCAAAGTTCTCATCGAGCTCTATCTATTAAGGATTCATCGATATCGATTCTTTTGGTGGACTCACAGAGTTTGATTTAAGCCCCCAAGTTGTTTCCGGTTATAGGTTGCATTAGTATGGAGGTTGGGGCATGTCAGGAGATATCACCCCTATTTTCTTAGAAGTTTAGGGCAGCATGGAGGTCAGAGTATGATTCCTTCACCGGCTGCTACACCCTCTGCCCAGCCAGCTCAAGTAGAGGTCATGTAAGTGGTCGTCTTAGAGGGGGAGCTCAATCCAATGGAGGTTATACGAGGCGCTATCGGGAGGACCAAGAATGTTGCTTCTGATGCTGTTACAGGTATTATTTCTATGTGCCATAGAGATGCATCAATATTGTTACCACGCTAAGATCGTGATGTTGGCTATACCGAGGTTATCGAGGTTGCCGAGGTTGGAGTGGACGGCTTCTCTCAGTTTCACTCCTAGTAGGGTGATCACATTCTTGAAGGCTCAACGGATGTATGAGAAGGGATGTTTGGCGTATCTATCCTTTGTTAGAGATGTTAGTGCTGACATTCCTACTGTTAAATCAGTTCTAGTAGCGACAGAGTTTTCAGATGTGTTTCCTGTAAAACTGTTAAGCTTGCCACCTGATAGGGACGTTTATTTTGGCCTTGACTTGGCATCAGATACTCAGCCTATTTCTATTCCACTGTATCATATGGCTCTAGTAGAGTTGAAGGAATTGAAGGGAAAATTACAAGAATTGTTGTATAAGGAGTTCATCAGGCCTAGTATGTCACCTTTGATGCACCAAGATTGTTTGTTAAGAACAAGGATGGATCTATCAGAATGTGTATTGACTACCGGTAGTTGAACAAAGTTATCTTCAGGAACAAGTATCCATTACCACACATTGATGATTTGTTTGATCAATGTTAGGGAGCTAGGATGTTCTCAAAAGATTGACTTGAGATAGGGTTATCACCAGTTGAATATTAGGGCTTCAGACATCCCTAAGACTACTTTCAGGACTTGTTATGAGCATTATGAGTTTTTCATTATGTCTTTTGGTTTGCCTAATTCCCCAACAACCTTCATGAAATTGATGAACAGTGTGTTCCAACCTTATTTTAATTACTTTTGGCATTATGTTCATTAATGATGTATTGGTATATTCCCATAGTAGGGAAGAGCATGAGGAATATTAGAGGATTGTGCTTCAAACTTTGAGGGAGAAGAAAATATATGCTAAGTTCTCCAAGTGCGAGTTTTGGTTGGACTCGGTGGCATTCTTGGGCCATATGGTGTCTAGTGACGCAATCAACATGGATTTAAAGAAGATTGAGGCAGTTCAGAGTTGGCCCGGACCTTCTATGACTATAAATATCAGGAGTTTCTTAGGTTTGGCTATGTATTATCGGCACTTTAAGGAGGTGTTTACATCCATTCTAGCCCTTTTGACTTGGTTGACTCATAAAGGTTCTTCGTTTAGATGGTCTAATAAATATGAGAAGAACTTTAGATGTTCAGGACTACATTGACTACAACTCAAGTTTTGGTATTGCCTTAAGGATCGAGGTTGTACACGGTCTATTATGATTGTTTGCATGTTAGCCTTGGGTGTGTGTTGATGTAGGATGGTAGGGTGATTGCATATGCATCACATCAGTTGAGGCCACATTATAAGAACTACCAGTACATGATTTAAAGTTGGCAATTATTGTTCCTCCACTCAAGATTTGGAGGCATTACTTATATGGCATGTATTATGAGGTATATATGCATCATCGGAGTCTTAAGCATCTATTCAAGCAAAAGGATCTGAACTTGAGGTTGTAGAGGTTATTAGAGTTAATGAATGACTATGGTATCACTATTTTTTATCTCCAAGGAAGGCCAATGCGGAGGATGACGGCTTGAGTAGAAAGCTAGAGAGTATGGGGAGTTTAGCATTTATCTTAGCTGTAGAGTGGCCTTTGTCTATGGATGTTCAAGATTTGGCCAACAGATTTGTGAGATTGGATATATCGGAGCCTAACAGAGTCCTTGCTTATTTTTGTATAGTAGTCATCCTTGTTTGAGCACATTAAGGCTCATCAATATGATGATCTCCAATTGATTGTCCTTAGGGACACGGTGCCATGAGGTGATGCTAAAGAGGTGAATGTTGGTGATAATGGTGTATTTGGGTTATTGAGGAGAAAATTAACCCAAGTCAACACATCTCATTCCAGTCAAAACTTCCTACACTTTGGAGCACTTGGCTAAGATCCACATCAAAGAGATCTTTCGCTTGCATGGTGTGCCTATTTCTATCATATTGGATTATGTCACTCAATTTACTTTGCATTTCTTGAGAGAGGTTTAGCATGAATTAGGCACGTAGGTTGAGTTGAGCACCGCATTTCACCCTTACACAGATAGTCAGTTCAAGAGGACCGTTCATATTTTGGAGAATATCTTGAGAGCCTATGTCAAAGATTTTGAAGAGACGTGGGATCAGTTTCTTCCATTAGCAGAGCTTGCATACAACAACAACTATCGGTCGAGCATCTAGATATCTCTATATTAAGCATTTTATGGGAGGCAATGTCGTTCTCCAATTTGTTAGTTCGAGACTGGCAAAGCTAGGTTATTGAGCACACACTTGGTTCGTGATGCTTTGGAGAATGTGAAATTGATTTAGGAGCGGCTTCGTACAATGCAATCTAGGAAAAAAGCTATGACGACAAGAAGGTTCGTGATATGGATTTCATGGATGTGATAAGGTTCTTCTCTGAGTTTCGCCTAGGAAGGGAGTGATGGGATTTAGGAAGAATGGCTAGCAGAGCCCTCGATATATTGGTCCATTTGAGGTGTTGGATAGAGTGGGTAGGGTAGCCTATACACTTGCTTTGTCATCCAACTTGTCGAGAGATAACCTAGTGTTTCATGTTTCCATGCTTCGAAAGTATTATTAGGATCATTCACACATGTTGAATTTCAGTTCAGTGCATTTTGATGAGAATCTAGCTTATGAAGAAAAGCCAGTAGCCATTTTGGATAGGTAGTTTCAAAAGCTGAGGTTAAAGATATTGCATAAGTGAAGGTCTAGTGGATAGGCCAACCAGTGGAGGAGTCAACTTGGGAGAAGAAGCATGATATGCGAAGCAGATATCCTGATCTTTTTGATATCCCAGATATTATTCTAAACTCGTACAAGGATAAACGTTTGTTTAAGAGGGAGAGAATGTAACAACCCAGCCAGTTTTTTTGTGTATTTGAGTCCCGTTCCCAGATTTGATGTTTCTCGTATGTTTTTGTATTGATTTGTAACTTTTTTAGATGGATGGTTTGGTGTCAGGAAGATTTTGGAGTAAATTAGGACACTTAGTTCCATTAATTGAAGCTTAAGTTGTAAGAGTTGGCCAAGGTTTGACTTTCTTGTAGATAACCTCAGATTGGTGATTTTATGGATCCAATAGGATTGTATGGTAATTTGGGGCTAAGGCATATGTCTAGTTTTGGATTTGGAGTTTCCTAGGATGTTTTGGCTCCAATTGTCGAAATTTGGGAAATTGAAGGTTTGGAAGGTTCATAGGCTTGACCGGGAGTTGGAAGAGGTTCGTTATGTCATTTGGGACTTGTGTACAAAGTTTGGATGTAATCCGGATATCTTAGGTATGAATCCGACGCTTGGTTTGATGTGTAGAAGCTTATGAAATTAAGAGAAGTTCAATTTGTGGTTTGATCATCAATTCCTAGATGTGATATTATCATATGTGTTTGGAGTCCTTGGATAGGTCCGGGTAGTATTTATGGACTTGCCGGTATGACTGGACGGGTTCCAAGGTGGCTCGGGTGAGTTTAGGGCCACCTGGAGTTTATTTGAGGTTGCAGATTTTCTACTGGTGTCTGGTGTGCTTTGCGATTGCATAATAGGTCTCATGATCGTGGAGGGTTATTTTGGAGGCAACTAGTTTTTTTCTTCGTGTTCGAGGGCCATATTTCGTGTTCGTGATGGTTGTGGTTGTTTCTCCTTTGTGTTCGCTACACTTGAGTCGCATTTGTGTAGATGAAAGGCATAGTAGGGGGATGGGCTCAGTTAGCCTTCACGATCGCGGGGTCAAGGTCACATTTACACAGGCTTGGGACTCGTGTGTGTTGCATTCGCGTGGAACCAACCGTGTTCGTGAAGGATATTTTTGGGCAGTGGCAGGATTGCACTGTGTGAATGCGAGGATTGGTTTGCGCTCGTGAAGGGTAGTGTTGGGAAACCCCTTTTAAGTTCTAATTTCGGGATTTTATTCCATTCTCTCATATTTTGAACCCTAGACTTGGAGATGGGCGATTTTTGAAAAAGACTTTCATACAAGAGTTTGGGATAAGTAATTTCTACCCATTTTTGGTATTATTTCAAGAATCGACACGGATTATTAACACATAAACATGGAATTTTGAGGGGAATTTAGGGGGTTTTCCCACAACTTAAGAGAGTTAAAATTGAGTACTTGAGGGTCTATTTAGACTTGGTTGTGGAATCTAATCATATATTTGGACTAGTGGGGTTATAGGTTCTCGGGATCTACCCCTTGACTCTTGTTTTTACCATGTGGGCCCAGAGTGACTTTTGTTGATTTTTTGGGAATTAAATAAAAATCGAAGCTTTATTCTTTGGAATTGATTCCTACGGCTTTGTTTGATGTTATTGACTTATTTTTTGCCAAATTTGACTCATTCGGAGGATGATTTGACAAGTGATTTTTGGAGTATTAATTCTCGTGCATTTGAGGAAAGTATCTTGCCTAAGCTTGATTTAAGAGTAATTTCCCTGTTGGCTATGATGTTTGAGTTATTTTGGGAGTGATGCACGTGCGAGATTACGAGCGTGCATGCGTGCACCATGGTTATTCGTTATCTAGATAGACCATAGGCTATTATGTGCCTTCTTTTGCTATCATGCCTTATTGTTCACATATTTTCTCCAATTGTATGATGACGTGACCTATTATTTATGTTAGAGATCATGTCTAATCTATGTTCTTATTTGTTTGAGACATGATAGAGCTATTTTGCTTTTTGAGCTATTTACCTTAATTGTAATCATATTTGCAGTCACGATATCATATCCGCATATTATGTCCCTGTCTATGTGCACTCTTTATATGTTATCTCACATGTTGTTAGTG